>NC_030851.1:22142664-22198027 GCF_000208745.1 Theobroma cacao | reverse complement strand
TATATATATATATATATATATATATATATATATATATATATATGTTGTGCATGGATGGTTTATATTGTGTGATAATGATAACCGTGCATGTGCACAATGTGGGGGGATGCACATGCCGGTGATGACGGTGGTGAGGGAGTTGGATGATGAAAGTGCCTGTGTGCACGATGTGGGGGGATGCACACAACGGCACTAATTGTGCACGATCTGGGGGGATGCACACGATGACTCTAGCTATGTGCACGATGTAATGCACATGAGCTAGGTGAGATGATGGTTGTATTGGTGTTTATTTATGTATATAATTATATATATGCTTGTGAAATAAAAGTTCATGAATATGGCATATGGTTGTAATGCATGTGAAATTTGGCATGATGAATCTTGAGAGTTTCCCATTTTCTTGCAAATTGATTTTAATTGCAACACCAAATGTATTTTTAGTCCAAAGGAGGTCCTTTTTACACTTAGGTGCTCTACTTCTCGCTGCAGTGATAAACATTCTGTTTTGGCAACCAACAACTTGTTGCAGCGAGAAACTCTCGGGTTTTGATGCAGTACTTTCCTTTACATGAAGATTTTGACCACTTTTTTGTCTGAACTGGGAAATGTAGTAAACATAAAAGTTGTAACCCTATCTCTTATCTTTCTAATGGTCTAAAAATCAGGTCCATTGGACCTCTGTAACGGGAGATATGATAGAAAAACTGAAACGTATGCAAACTAACACTATTTCTTGCTACAGCGAGAAACTTTCTATTTTGGCAGCCTGAATCTCACTGCAGCAAGAATGAACTTCATTGCAGCAAGAAACTTGCTGCCATGCTTGCTACCTTACTTGATTTTGACATATTTTTCACCCATTTAACTTCATGGATTGATCTTGGATTTTTGCAACATTATGAAGTTATTAATCAAAGTTTAAAATGAGGGCTTTTTAGTAAGAAACTAAATCAATTGCATTATTTTTGAAACAAGTGCATCATGATTTCCAAATTCTTCCTATTGATTGCTTGTTCTCTTCTTGTGTTCACTCACTGGGTTTATACTCACCATTTTCAACTTCATGTTTTCATATCAAAAGGCAATCGATAACTAGGTTGAGGTGCCCTCGTAGATTTGTCTCTTTGGTAGGTATCTTAGCATTCAATAGCTGTATATCGCCCAAGTCTCTCCGTTGGAAGTCAAGTACTCTTTTGTTGTGTATAGAAAAACCAATGTAAATTATTAAAATATATGTTTAGACAATATATGTACACTTTGATTGGTATGCCACTATGAGTTGGCAATGCTTAGTATTATTTTGATTCAAAGTTATGAAATGTGACTTAGAAACTTTGATGGAAAGAATGAACAGGTCATATTAATAGGCTTGCTTGGGCTTAATGGACTATATCCATTGGGCTCATGCGCTGGTCATGGCCCGAAATTTGGGTCGTGACATCTACATCATCATCATCAATATGAATTTCCTTTTGTAAGGTATTGGACTCATCAAAAACTACATGGACTGATTCTTCAACAGTTAAAGTTCTTTTGTTGAAAACTCTATAAGCCTTTGAGTTTAATGCATATCCTAAAATTATTACCTCATCACTCTTTGCATCAAATTTACCTAAAGATTGTTTTCCATTGTTTAGCACAAAACATTTACAACCAAAACTCCTAAGGTGTGAAATATTTGGTTTCCTACCCTTGTAGAGTTCATAAGGAGTCTTTGATATCATGGCTCTAATTGAGACTCTATTAAGTATATATGCTGCTATGTTCACTGCCTCAGTCTAAAAATATTTAGGTAGGTTATTTTCATATAGCATAGTTTTAGCCATTTCTTTCAAGGTTCGATTTTTCTTTTCTACAACTCCATTTTGCTGGGGTGTTCTAGGTGTAGAAAAATTATGATCCAACCCCTTTTCATTGTAAAATTTCTCAAATTCATCACTTTCAAATTCTCCTCCATGATCACTCCTAATACTAACTATGGCCAGTCTTTTTTCATCCTCAACTTTCCTACAATGATTTATAAAAGCTAGTAGAGCATCATTCTTATGAGCAAGAAAATAAACCCAAGTGTACCTAGAGTAGTCATCAACTATCACAAAGCCATAAGATTTTCCTCCTAGACTAGTTGTACTTATTGGACCAAATAGATCAATGTGCAACAATTCAAGAGGTCTTGAAGTGGATACAATCTTTTTAGTCTTAAAAGATGTTCTAACTTGTTTTCCTAGTTGGCAAGCATTACATATTTTATCATTTTTAAATTTTACATCCGGCAGTCCAACAACTAGATTTTTCTTGATTAATTTTGACATAGTATGCATGCTCACATGTCCTACTCTTCTATAACATAGCCAGCTATCATTTTCAGCATTTGCCACTAAACACATTTCACAATTCATTTCAAGATCTTCAAGAAATACAACATACATATTCTTTAATCTTTTTCCTATAAATGAGAATTTATTAGTGCATCTATCTATCACTTCACACTTATTTGAATCAAAGCATACTTTAAATCCTTTGCCACATAATTGACTAATGCTCAATAAATTATGTTTTAAGCCTTTAACCAATAACACATGACTGATTTGAGTTTGGGAGTTCTTACCAACCATTCATATACCATGGATTCTACCTTTTGAATCATCACCAAAGGATACAGTACCTCCTTTTTTTTTGTCTAGCTAAGCAAATAACATTTCAACTCCTGTCATGTGCCATAAGCAACCACTGTCCATATACTAAGGCTGTTTCTTCTTGAGTTGAGCTCTTGAACATGTCTCTTTTAAGTGCAGCTCAACCTACAAAACAGAATTTTAGTTTTTCTTTATAGGTACCCATACTTTGATGGGTCCTTGATTGTTAGCAGCAACATAGGATCCTTTTGAAACCCATATTTTTCTTATTTTCTACACATTCCTTTTTCTATTGCAATCATAAGATAAATGGCCAATTTTATTGCAAAGATAACACCTAGATGATGCATTTGTAGAATTTTTCTTGTAGAATGCATTTGTTATTGAAGTTTCATTTTTCAAACTTTTAAGAGCTGTGTTTTCATCAAGTGTTTTTTGCAAAGCATCAGACTTATTGTCTAGCTCTAAGTTTAAAACTTCAAAATCTATTTTTGAGTGTTCTAACTCAATTTGCAAAAAATTTCTTTGCTCAAAAACAGAATTGAACTCTTCTCTTATCTTTTCCAAATCATTTTCAAGAGATGCAGTCTTTTTCTTTAAAGTCTTGTATTTTGAAAAGAGTTTTTCAAATTCATCATAAAGGCACTCATACTCATCTTGCAAATCATCAATAGAAATATCACAGGGGGATAAAGATACCTCGGATTCATTTTCCTATGCCATCAAACACAGATTTGCTCTTTCCTCAGCTTTTTCTTCCTCACTTTCAAAACTTGATATGTCACTATCTGATTAAGCAGCTACCACCATTGCTTTTTTCGATTTCTTGTTTTTCTTTGGAGTCTCCTCCTTCAGCAATGGGCATTTAAACTTAAAATGGCCAGGCTTCTTACATTCAAAGCAAGTCAGCTCCTCTTTTTTGTTGGAATCAAATTTGTTTCTTGTTTTCCATGAAGGACTTTGATCTTTTCTGAACCCTCTTCTAGCTAGTCTTCGGTTTCTTCTTCCCATAAGCTTTCTAAATTTTCTTGCAACTAGTGCCAACTCTTCATCATCATCACAAGATAACTCCTCCTGCTCTTCTTCAAGAATACTGGCTTTCAATGCAATGCTCTTTTTCTTTTCTTTTGCTTCCCTCCTATCTTCTTCTTCTTCTTCTTTGAGTTCTAATTCATGAGTGAGAAGATAACCATAAATCCCATCTAGAGTAATAACATTTAGGTCCTTGGCTTCCAAGATTGCAGTCACTTAAGGCTTTTAATTTTTTGGTAGGCTTCTAAGAAGTCTTTTAACAATCCCATGCTCAGGTATTGGTTTGCCTAATTGACTTAATTTATTTGTGATGTTTGTGAATCTATCTAACATGCTAGTGATATCTTCACCAGGCTCCATCTTAAACATTTCATAATTGTGTGTCAAAAGGGCTATCTTCGACTTCTTAACTTGATAAGTCCCTTCATGGATAATCTTAAGCTTATCCCACACTTGTTTAGCTGTTGTATAACTTACTACTTTGTTGAATTTTGTGGAAGTCAAGGCACAATGCAATGTATTGATAGCCTTAAAATTTGTTTGGACTTTCTTAGTTTCAGCCTTTGTCCATTCAAACCTTGGCTTTGGGATCATCTCATTTGTCACTACATTTAAAGTTGAGGGAATGTATGGTCCATCTGTTATAACATCCCACATCTCATAATCAATTGCTCTAATATATATAGACATCCTAGTGCTCCAATAATTAGAGCCATCAAACAAAGGTGATTTATTTGTTGATTGTTCCTCAGCAACTGCTGATTTTAGTTGAGCCATTTGGATCCTCCCAAAAGGTGTTAACCTTAATAATAGGGAACTAGCTCTGATACCACTTGTTGGTCCCAAATAAATGCGCTAGAGGGGGGTGAATAGCACTTTTTGGCTCTTGGCAAGATGAGGAACTAATTTGAAAAGTAATGAAAATAAAATAGAGTAAATAATGCGCAGGAATTTAGAGTGGTTTGATCCAAGACCTACATCCACTACCTTGATTATCCAACCAAGGATTTTTCAAACTAATCCACTATGACCTGGTGAAATTCACAAACTTTCACCAAGCTTAACAATGGCTTTTACCAGGATTAGCCAAAACCTTTCACAATAGTTTTTCTTGGTCTCAACTATAACCCAACACCTAACTTTTCAAGGCTAAGTTTGAACCTTAACACCAACAAGCAATCCTTGCTTGATTGAATCCCTTAGAGTGACCGTTTCACTCTTAGAACATAAAGAGAAATGAAAAAGAAGTGTACTTATGATCACAATGTTGATCTAAGTGGTACAAGTTGAAGTGCAAAATACAATTACAAGGATGGGAGTTAAGTGTAGTGAAGTGCAGAGGATGTTTTCTGGTTTTTCATCTTTTTTGTGTGTTCTTGGAAGCCTTTTTTCTTTTCTAGCTGTTGGAACCCTCTTTTATACTTGGAAAAACAACTTTAATGTCAGTTTGATAGTTTTCTACCCATTGAAAATAGTTGGGAGTTGGTTCTAGCTGTTAATCTGTCTTTTAGTGTAAAGTTCAAACTTGCAGGCAGAATGCCCTTAGTCGACTAACCGATATCTTAGTCGACTAAGTCGTCTTTGTCTTATGTTCCCAATTTCTGGCAGTTCTGGCAGTGTTCACTTAGTCGACTAACTCATTCCTTGGTCGACTAAGTTGGTTCTATTTCTCTATATTCTTCAGCCCGCCAACCTTCAATTTAAATCTTAGCTAACTAACTCTTCATTAATCAACTAAGGGACTTTTCTCTTGTTGTTCGATTGTGACTTCCTTGTTTCTATGCTCTTTGATATGTGCATTTTAATGATTGATTATTTATTTGCATACAATTTTGTCCTGCACACTCAAGTAGAAATATTAGACACAAATGAATGGGAATGTTTTATTATCATCAAAAACTAATGGAGCCAACACTATCAATATAATTCATTCCCTCATCATATATCCCAGAGATGATAAGAGTTTGGTACAGTGTCTACTTTTATTGACCTCCATATTTGTTCTTGCAATTATAGCATTAGCGTTATAGAGAGTTATGAAACTTTTTTCATAATCTCCATGTCGCCTTAGCCAAGGACTTCAATAAGCTAATGTTAACCAAGAATTGATAGGATATGTCCTCCAAAACACTTGAGGTGATGATTCCTATCTTGACCACTCATTTGCCTTCACATGCTTCATACTATACCCAAAAGCATCCTGTTTTGGCATCCTTGGTTAGGCAGCCGTAAGGATGAAATCAAAGCATAGCACTCCACACATAAGACAACTTGGTGTCTTAAGTCTAGGGAGTATTTACACAACTGACACATGAGAAGTGTTGCATAGACACTAGAGTGTATTACCAAATGCACTTCTCATGGCGGGTCATGTTCAGTGAACTTGCTTTCCTAGGCAAGCACTTATATTCTAGTTCCAAGTATCTCTATACTTCAATCTATGAGATTGATTGCTTACTTCCAAAGTAAGGAACATAGAATATATCAGTCTCTAAGCACCATTGATGTCCAATCCCAATGATTCATTGGCTAAGAACATTTTGAGATTATGTTTTGATGCATAGAAATCTCATAACTGCAACCCAAGAATCTCATAACTGCAACCCATTACAGTTTCCTTGCAAGGCATATTACTCTCATGGACTTCATCTAATTAGACTTATAACTCATTATAACTAATGTCTTATTGATGAAGGAAAACCTCTAATCATTCAACATGAATGATACTGTTGCATGATTGGAATCAAGCCTTAACCAATCCCAATTGGCTACAGGGCTCATCCCAACAGTAACATAGTTCAGTGGGAGGGTCTCAGTTTGCCTGGTAGTGAATTCTCAAGACCCATAGTTGGTTTATTTATTGTAGAAAGGTAGATGACCGTCAAACTAATAATACAATTTATAGGGTTTTATATATTGCCGTCATGTATACATGCATCATGAAATGTTTAAAGTCCATGAATGACTAGTATGCTTACATAATTTCAAATGTACTTTCAAAAACATATCTGCATCACAAATATGAATCCACTTTCAATTTTGCTTAACAAATGCACTATGAATGGTGATAATTACTTTGAATGGAAAAGAAACCTTAATCTCGTGCTTAATTATGACAAGATCACATGGGCTCTTTCTAACCACGAGCTTGAAGCACTAGCTCCCTAATCAACTCCATAAGATATTGAATAGCATAAGAAGTGGCATGATGCAAACGAGTTGGCTAAATGCTTTATACTGGCCTTTATGAATAGTATATTACAAAAGTAGCATGAAGGCATGGGTATTGCTACTGACATAATGTTGCACCTACATGAAATGTTTGGTACAAAAACAAGGTCTGCTAAGGTGAAAGCAATCAATGCTTTTAAGGACCTTAAGTAGAAACTTAGGGAGCTAGTTAGAGATTACATGCTAATAATGATCTCTTGTCTTAATGAGGCAGAACTAAATGGTGTTGAGATAGATGCCGAAACGCAAATATCAATGATCATTCATAGCTTGAATTCGTCATTTTCACAGTTCAAATTGGATTATGAACTGCACATTAGGGATTACACCCTATGTGGGCTAATGAATGATCTCCAAAATGTGGAGAAGGTTCTTGATTTGAAAAAAAAAAAAGCTTAAAACACATGCAATTTCCATTTCTAAGCCCAAACCTAAGGGTAAAAAGAAGATAGCTGGAAATAAAAAAACTTCTAAAAGCTCAATGGGAGCTAAGAAAAAGCCCATGAAGAAAAAGACTGCTTCAAAAGACAACACCAAAGGAAAATGTTTCCATTGTGGTGTGAAAGAATGTTGGAAGCGAAATTGCAAGCTTTACCTTGAAGAAATCTAGAAGAGGAAACAAGGTATCGGTTTTCTAAATATGTTAGAAGCTTGTTTAGTGGTTGATTCTATAGATACTTGGATAATAGATTTTGGAGCTATTAACCATGTTTGTAATTCTTTACAAGGGTTTCAAGAAAGAGAAAATTGAGTAAAAGGTAGTTTCGAATGAGGATGGCAAATGGCACATTCGTTTTAGCATTAACAGTGGGAGCCATTATTCTTCAATTTCTTTATAGTTGTAGCTTAGTTTTGGAAAATGTTTATTACATTCCAGAGATGTAAAGAAATTTGATTTCTGTCTTTTGCTTAATAAAGTCTAGATATTCAGTTCATTTTACTGAGACACTCACTATTTATATAAATAAGATTTTATTTGTTATGGAATTGTAAGTTATAATCTTTATTTCCTTGAGCTTATGAGTTTTTCTACAAATGCATAAATCAAAATTATCTTTGGCATCTACGTTTAGGTCATATTAATCAAAATAGACTTAATAGGCTTATAAAGGATGGTACTTTACTAGACATGGTTGAGGGTCCTTTGCTAGTATGTGAGTCTTGTATTGAATCTAAAATGACTAAAGGGCCTTTCAAGGAAAAAGGTAACAGAATGCCAAACATTCTAAACTTGGTGCACACAGATGTGTGTGGACCAATGAACATAGAAGCTAGAGAAGGTCGTGAATATTTCATAACTTTTATTGTTGACTACTCAAGACATGGCACTGTGTATTTAATGCACAGAAAAAGTGAATCCTATGAAAAGTTCAAAGAATTCAAAGCTGAAGTTGAAAAGCAGCTAGGCAAGCCATCAAAACAACTTCAATCAGATCAGAGAGGTGAGTATTTATTAGATGAATTTTCGCAATATGTCACTAACATTGGGATAATTTTTAATTTGTTAATGCCGAGAACACCTCAGCATAATGGTGTAGCTGAAAGAAGAAATAAAGCACTTTTAGAAATGGTTAGATCAATGATGTCCTATGCTAATTTTCCAATCTCATTTTGAGGATATTGTATACAAACTGCTGAGTACTTGCTCATGTTTGCTCCATCTAAGGTTGTGCCTAAGACACCATGAGAGCTGTGGATAGGGCGTAAATGATTTGTACTTCATCTGCAAACTTAGGGATGTCTTGCATATGTTTTAAAGCCTGAGTCTACAAAGATGGGACTAAAGACTAAGGTGTGCTTGTTTATAGGATATCCAAAGGGAACAAGAGTGTCACAACCCAAATATCGGGCCATGATCGGCGCATGGGCCCAATAGGCATAGCCCACTAAGCCAAGCAAGCCTTTTTATGCAAACTTGATCATCATTCCCAACCATCATTTCTAAAACCACATATTGAAATTTTGAACTAAAAATATTTCAGTAATATTCTATAGTGACCCAAAACTCACAATTTTATTATGTCAAAATAATGTCACCCGTTTGCCAACTCATAGTGGGATCAGTAATCATATATACATAATTGGCTTATAATATGAATCCTAGCGGATTACATTACATATACGCATTCACAGGTAACAGACCCTTGATCGTCAGCGGAGTGACCTTGGGTGAAGGTACAGCTACTGAGATACCATAGTATCTATCAAGAAGGCGAGCATATGTGGACAACTCAATCTAGGTCTCAACTACCTCCAAATCTGAAAACATGAACTTTAAAAACTTGAGTATAAAACTCAGTGAGTGAACATAAGAAGGGAACAAGCAGTCAATAAGGAGAACTTGGAAATCATGATGCACTTATTTCAAAAACAATGCAATTGATTTAATTTCTTAATAAAAACCCTTTATTTCATACTTTGATCAATAACCTCATAGTGTTTCAAAAACCCATGATCAATCTATGAAGTTAAATGGGTGAAAAATAGGTCAAAATCAAGCAAGGTAGCAAGCATGGCAGCAAGTTTCTCGCTGCAGCGAGAAACAGTCTTAGTTTGCATATGTTTCAATTTTTCTATCATATCTCCCAATACAGAAGTCCAATTGACCTTTTTTTTTTATCATTAGAAAGATAAGAGGCAGGACTACAACTTTTATGTTTACCACTTTTCCCATTTCGTACCGAAAAGTGGTCAAAATCTTCGTCTAAATGAAAGCACTACACTAGAACCTGAGAGTTTCTCGCTGCAGCAAGATTTATTTTCATTGCAACGAAATTTCCTCCCTGCAGCGAGATTCATTCTTGTTACAGTGACAAATAGGGATGGATTATGCCCCAACCACCTGAAAGTTTCTCGCTACAACGAGATTCAGGGGAGATGACAATTAAGGGATTTTCACATGCCACAAAATCCATTCCTACCATATTGCACATCAAAGTGAACACATTGACAATAATCAAGTTTCTCATTATTCATTTCGATCACATATTATAATCATAAACTTTCTATCACATATATAAACAAGTACACCACCCCACTTCATTCATTGTCATAGCCAGGTCATCATCACCATCTGCTTATGCACACTCCCTACTCGCACATAGCCGAGTTAGCATCGGCTTATGCGCACTCCCACTCACACATAGCCGGGTCAACATCGGGTTATGCGCACTCCCACTCGCACATAGCCGGGTCAACATCGGCTTATACGCACTCCTACTTACACGTAGCCGGGTCAATATCATTACACAACATTATTCATCGATGCACAACATATATTCGTAAATATATATATATATATATATAAATCAACATAATATAGTAGCACATAGGTTCGTCCTTTTACACATTTCACATTTTCACAACACCAAAACATTTTATCAAGGGCTTGTTCCTCGGCACACATTTTTTTTTAGAAAAGTTGAAATAAATCATTCAAATGTTTCATACAAAACACAATTATATTTCCCAAAACGATTTTGCAATGCAAGTTCACTCACCGGTCTTGTTGATTCTTTTGCTTGACTCTAACCTCAACTAATACTCCAAATGGACATGTGAGGCCTTGTTGAAACCTATACACATGTGAGACCCTGTCAAGCTCAATTAAAAGACGGTATTGTATCGAGTGGTACAACTAAGTTAAATCGAGCCTTGAACTAGTTCAAATAGAAATTCTAAGAGGAATTTGAAAATTTTAAAACCAACAGAATGGCTTAGAATAGTGATTTGGAGTTCAAGGTCCAGTTTGGAGTCCATCAGAAAATTGACCAATTAGGGACAAAACGGTCATTTTACCATTTGATGATTAAATGGAGATTTTTAGCCAAGATTTGATCACATTTGACCAAGAATAATTATATGAAATATAATTATGATTATTGGAGTATAAAATGATGTTTAGTAGTGAAAAATTGTGATTCCCGGTATTTATGGAGCAGAAGGGCAAAATGGTAATTTTGCCACTAGTGGACTAAACGAAAATTTTTTTAAACAATTTTTGCCCCATTTGGTTAATATTGATCAATATTAGTGTTATTTTAGGTTGAAAAGTAGAAATAATGAGATTCCGGTACATTTCGGAGTATAAGGGCAAAATCGTAATTTTTTTGTCTCGGGGGCAAATCAGTAAAATTTTCGGCCCAGCACTTGTCAAGACCAAGGGATTTTAATTGTGGTAGGATTGGATAAATACCAGAATATTTGTGGTGGAAAATTAAGAAGAAAAAGTCAAAAAGTTAAAAAATTGGGCCAATAAGCATGTGACACATGGCATGCTTGATTATTTTATTATTTTCTATAGAAATCAGCCCATTAAATCCCCAATTCCCTCACCATATTCGGCCTAGACTTTAAAATTCTAATGCTTTAAAAATCATGTTATTTGAATTTTTGTAATGGGAGATATACTTGAAAAACCAAAACATATGCAAATAGGGCTACTGTTCATTATGCACCTTTCTTCACCAATTAAAATTATTTTTGATTCTACTCCTATAACGACATAAAATAATTATAAGTAACATAAAACTAACATCATTAGCTCAAATTAAACCTTTAAACATCAGTTCCACCTCGTTTAACACATCTATGAAGGTCAAGGTTTCACAGATTTCTCTTCTTGATTTTCTCAAGCTTAAGCCTCCGTCATTTTCAGGGTTTGATGCATCAGAGAAACCCCATATTTTCTTAGATAAGATGAAGAAGATTTGTAAAGCCTTGGGATGTTCCAATGTCTGATCAGTCGAACTAGTCGCCTTCCGATTAGAGAAGGTGGCGCAAGAGTGGTATAGTTCCTTATGTAGAGGCAGACCAACGGATGCAGTACCGTTGACTTGGAGTGAGTTCAGCACAACCTTTTTAGGTCAATTTTTACCATTCAGTGTACGTAATGCCAGAGCCAAGGAGTTTGAGGCTTTGGTACAGACCTCGAGTATGACGGTGTTTGATTATGACATAAAATTCACACAATTGTCTCGGTATGCGCCTTATTTAGTTTTTACAGAGGAGATGAAGATATAAAGGTTTGTGGATGGGTTAGTGGAGCCATTGTTTATGGCTGTGGCATCCCGAGATTTTAGTACTTACTCTGCAACAGTGGATTACACTCAGCGAATTGAGATGAGGACCAGTGAGAGTAGGGCTATGAGGGATAAAGCAAAAAGGGCCAAGATAAAGGGCTATCAAGGTCGCAAGGATTTCAGTAGTGGTATTTCATCTTCTAGCCATTAGGGCCCATCAGGGAATCACGGTTTCCCCAACAGGGGAATGATGTTGCTAGTGCCAGTGTTGGATCAGGGCAAAAAACCTTTGATGGGGGAAGGTAGTAAGATTCAAGGTAGAGTAGTTAAGTTATCAACCCTTGCAGTACTTGTGGGGTGCGACATAAGGGATGATGTTTTCTTATTACAAGAGTTTGTTTCAGGTGTGGTCAACTTGGACATATTATGAGAAATTGCCCGATGACCCATCAATCACAAGGTTCTGCTCGTAGCTCCACCCAGCCAACTTCGTCTACTCCTTCAGTTGTCACCCCATCTGATCGGGAGGCTAGTGGATCAAGAGGTAGAGATGCTGTCACTTCCTCTCAAGGCAAGCTTTTTGGGTCTAGACGTCAAAGTTCCACCGGTAGAGGTTAAGCGAGGGTATATGCTTTAACACCCCAAGAGGCCTAGACATCCAATGCAATGGTGTCAAGTACTCTTTCCGTTTGTAATATGAATGCTCGAGTATTGTTTGATCATGGTGCTACCCACTGTTTTATTTCTCCATGCTTTGCATCTCGTTTGGGTAAGGATTGTGTTAGGAGAGAAGAACAATTAGTGGTCTTTACTCCTTTAAAGGAGGTATTTGTGGCCGAATGGGAATATGAGTTCTGTGTAGTTCGAGTCAAAGACAAGGACACTTTGGTGAATCTAGTGGTGTTAGACACCTTAGACTTTGATGTGATCTTAGGATTGGATTGGCTATCACCCTGCCCTATCAGTGTGGATTGTTATCATAAATTGGTTAGATTTGATTTTCCCGGTGAACCATCATTTAGTATTTAGGGGGATAGGAGTAATGCTCCAACCAATTTGATATCAGTCATGTCTACCAGAAGGTTGTTAAAACAGGGTTGTTTAGGTTACTTGGTTGTGGTAAGGGATACTCAGGCGAAGGTTAGAGATATAAGCCAAGTGTCGATGGTGAATGAGTTCATGGATGTATTTCCTGAAGAACTACTAGGTTTGCTTCACGAACGACAGATTGAATTTTGCATAGATTTGATTCCTGACACTAGACCTATATCCATACCCCTATATAGAATGGCACCAACGGACCCTAAGGAACTTAAGGATCAGTTGGAGGATTTATTAGATAAAGGCTTCATTTGTCCTAGCATCTCACCATGGGGAGCATCGGTGCTATTTGTGAAGAAGAAAGATAGGTTGCTTAGACTGTGCATTGATTATCGACAGCTTAAAAAAGTGATGGTGAAGAATAAGTATCCCCTTCCAAGATTAGATGATTTATTTAATCAACTACAAGGAGCACAATGTTTCTCTAAGATAGATTTACGATCTGGGTACCATCAGTTGAGGATCCAGAATGACGATATACCCAAAACCGCATTTCAAACAAGATATGGGCACTATGAGTTCTTAGTGATGTCATTTGGGCTTACGAATGCACCTACGGCCTTTATGGATTTGATGAATTGAGTGTTCAAGCCCTATTTGGACAAGTTCGTGGTGGTGTTTATTGACGACATCTTGATTTACTCGATGAGCAAAAAGGAACACGAGCAGCATCTTAAGATAGTGCTCCAAAATTTGAGAAAACATCGATTATATGCCAAGTTCTCCAAGTGTGAGTTCTGGCTTGAAAGCGTTGCATTCTTGGGACATGTGGTACCCAAAGATGGGGTACAAGTCAATCCAAAGAAAGTAAAGGCAGTGGAAAAGCGGCCAAGGCCAACATCAGTTACGGAGAATAGAAGCATTTTGGGTTTAGTTGGCTATTATCGTCGTTTTGTGAAGGACTTCTCCAAAATAGTCACCCCTCTGACTAAGCTGACACGTAAAGATACAAAATTTGAGTGGTCTAATGCTTGTGAGGATAGCTTTGAGAAGCTTAAGGTATGTCTCACCACAGCTTCAGCATTAAGCCTACCGCAAGGCATAGGGGGTTATACGGTATTTTATGATGCATCGCGGGTTGGTTTAGGGTGTGTATTAATGTAGCATGGGAAGGTGATTGCGTATGCATCAAGGCAACTTAAAAGGCATGAGCAGAATTACCCCGCACACGATTTGGAGATGGCAACAATTGCGTTTGCCTTAAAAATTTGGAGGCATTACTTGTATGGTGAGACTTGCAAGATATATACGGACCACAAAAGTTTAAAGTATATATTTCAGCAGAAGGATCTTAACTTATGACAACGTAGATGGATGGAGTTGCTAAAGGATTACGATCGTACTATTCTTTACCATCCCGATAAGGCAAACGTAATGGCGGATGCCTTGAGTCAAAAATCTATGGGGAGTCTAGCACATATCTCTACAGATAAGAGATCCATAGTTTGGGAGACATGGGGGTGCATTTGGAAGTTTCGGAGGCAAATGCATTGTTAGCACATTTTAGAGTGAGGCCTATTTTAATGGACCGAATTAAAAAAGCATAAAGTAAAGATAAGTTCGTAGCTAAGGCCTTAGAGGACCCTCAAGGAAAGAAAGGGAAAATGTTTACTAAAGGCACAAATGGAGTGTTGAGGTATGGAACTAGACTTTATGTGCCACTAGTGATGGATTGAGGAGAGAAATATTGGAAGAAGCACACATGGTAGCCTATGTGGTACATCTAGGGGCTACAAAGATGTATCAAGATTTGAAGGAGGTGTATTGGTGGGAAGGACTCAAGAAAGATGTAGCTGAGTTTGTCTCCAAGTGCCTAGTTTGTTAGCAAGTTAAGGCTGAGCACCAAAGGCTTGCAAGGCTACTATAGCCATTACTAGTGCTCGAATGGAAGTGGGAGCATATTGCAATGGACTTTGTAATGGGTTTGCCTTAGACTAGTGGGGGTTACGACTCGATTTGGGTCATAGTAGATCGATTAACAAAATCAGCTCACTTCCTTCTAGTTAAAACTACATACGGGACTGCCCAGTACGCCTAGCTTTATGTAGACGAGATAATATGGCTGCATGGCATTCCTGTTTCTATAGTATCCGACATGGGGGCACAATTCACCAGTAGGTTCTAGGAAAAGCTACAGGAAGCGTTGGGCACTAAGTTAGATTTTAGCACGGCTTTCCACCCACAAACCGATGGCCAGTCTGAACGGACGATACAAACATTGGAAGATATGTTGAAGGCCTGTGTAATAGACCTTGAGGTCAGGTGAGATCGATATCTACCCTTAGTGGAGTTTGCCTACAACAACAGTTTCCAAACTAGTATCCAAATGGCACCATTTGAAGCATTATATGGACGGAGATGTAGGTCACCCATTGAATGGCTAGAGGTGGGAGAAAGGAAACTCTTGGGGCCTGAGTTGGTACAGGACGCCACCGAGAAGATACATATGATTCGACAGAGGATGTTGTCAGCACAAAGTAGATAAAAATCATATGCTGATAACAGACGAAGAGACTTGGAGTTTCAAGTAGGGGATCATGTATTTTTGAAGGACTCACTAACAAAAAGGGGTAATGAGGTTGGGCAAGAAAGGAAAATTGAGCCCTCGGTATATAGGACCCTTCGAGATCTTAGAAAGGGTTGGAGCAGTAGCATATTGGTTGGCATTACTACAAGACCTTTCGAATATTCACCCCGTGTTTCATGTGTCAATGCTTAGGAAGTATAACCCAGATCCATCTCATGTAATACGGTATGAGACCATCCAGCTGAAAAATGATTTGACCTATGAGGAGCAACCGGTAGCTATCCTTGATTGGCAAGTCAAAAAGCTCCTATCATGACCTAGTACTCCCCTCGAGCCCTTGACAACTGTCTCGCCGTCCCGGTAGACATTCGTTACCCAGAGTGCCAACCGGAACCCCGCAAGGCTTTAGTACCATTGTTTTCATCTCCCCTGCGAGTAATCATCGCCAAACCTTATTTTTAAAGAATTTTAAGCTTTTTCCTTTTCAAAACCGTGGAAAAATAATTTTTGCCTCACAAGGGTGTTTTCGTCATTTTTCCTCAAAATTTTTCGAACCCGACTAAAGATGTAGTAAATGAGTGGAAAACACATATTTCATGATTTAAAATAAATTTGGGTGTCTAAAACATTTATTAAAAATGATATTGCAACTATTTGAATAAAATAAAAATATTCAATAAAATATTCTAATTTCTTGTAAAACAATATTTATAGTCATCGGTAAATAATTTTTGTAATGTAAAAGCTAAATAAATTCATACGTACTATAATACAGATAACCGAGATATGAAATTTACTTTACAATGACTCGTGGGCACACAAGGAACAAAAGTGCACTAAGACAGTAAACCTACAGTTTTTGGAGTAGTAAAGCCGACTATAATGCTTGACGATATCTACTATCCATAGGCTACCTCGGGCCTGAAATGGTTGAAAATAAGGGTGGTGAGATTATAAAATCTTAGTGAGTAAACAGATACCATCTAAACCATCTAAAGTTGAGTAAATGGAGACAGATAAAACAGCTTAACATACTGAAATTCATTATCTTTCAATTTGTTTCAACCGAATAAAATCAATTCATATAAATCAAGTAATTAACATGGCTTATGAATTTCTTAAAACTTTGGCTCGTGCCAAAATCATTCTCATACCTAGTTATCAGGGATACCTTGGCTGCGGGCTATCCCAAACCGAGTCCGCCAAGGCTATTAAAAAGTTATGTATTCATAAATCATGTTTTTTATTTTGAAAATATAGTCGTTCCTTGGCGTTGGCTAAGTTCGCCCTCACATGGTGGTTTGGCGTGAAGTGAACTCTAAAAATTATACCTCGAGAGTTACCCTACTCACCTCTCCAACCGAGGTAAGAATATGACCAGGTTCTGTGCCCTTCTAATAGGCTAGTCCACAGAACCAGCCCACTACAGCAAGCTAAACCCACCATACAATAAAATTTGCAACAGCATGACATGGCAATTTTATCATTATCCAGCCTATAAAGGCAAACAACAGTTTATACATTTCAACACAAATACCAATTCAGCCATTCATGCCAATATTGTCATAAGCCAATCAATTATAACCATAAATTCACAATACATCAAATGGTCTCCAATTACTCTATTTGAAAAGCCATTATTTAATTTTAAAACAATTTTATGAAATCATTTCACTAAATCACATTTTGTTTATAAAATCGAAAAATTAATCATTTAATTCATTTTCCATAAAATTCACAAAATCGGATAAAAACCAATTTAGATAATTAAGATGATAGTAAGGTTACTCACAGTACTAGAAGTTCAATATACTCCTATTCTAGGGCTTCGGGCACAATCTCTTTACCCTTGTTAGAGGGCTCACCACCTATACATCATACGTGACACGAATTTCAATAAATTGTGTCAATTTACCATAAACTATTTCAGGCTCTATAAATCTATATGAATGCATGAAATGTGATGCAAAATGTTCGAATAGCCGTTTAAATATGGTATTCGACCTAATTCGCACTATTCTCGGTGTAATTGGCTAAAACCTCCAATTTAACTCCAAATTGATTTCTTTCACTTTCTACACCCCAATTATACTTAAAATACCTCAATGATTGTGAATATGATTCAATTTATCAGTCCGGATCATAAATCGCACATGTCTATACATTAGGTAAAAATTCAGATTTTCATGCCAAAATTTCCCATTAAATTTCTAGCCTCACCAATCATTAAATACCACCAAAATATCATGAAATATCATCAATTTCAACCTCAACATCCTCCCTAGAAAATTCGGCCTCTTGTGGGTTTGTGAAGAACAAAGTGATTCCTTGCTAGATTTTCATACTTTCCATTACCAAACAACCAAAAACACTTAATTAGCTTGAAATCTAGCAAAATCAATGCTCAAAACCTCTCCTCTCAAATTCGGCCAGCATGGGTTCATCATGCAAACTTAAGTTCTAAACATGGAAAATGAAAAAGAAAGCATGGGTAGTGTAAATCACAAGATAAAATCATAAAATTTTACCTTTATTAGCTTAATCCCTTGAAATCCCACAGTTTTTCTTCAATTTTCCCACCGAGGGTTTGTGTTCTTTCCTTTCTTCTTCACTTCATGCTTTGGGCGGCCATATGGGTGAGACTAAGAGAGTTTTAAATAGATTTTACAAGGAAATTCTAGAATAATCCAAGCTTGACACATGGCATGTTTCCATTGGTCCATGTGTAATACTTATCCATTAAGCAATCTCTCTCCACCACATAAAATGTTTCAATTATCCACAATGTAAAATGTTAATGGCTGAAATCCATGGGCATGACAAGTGTTAGGTGGTGTAAAATTCTAAAATTCCAACTTTGCCCCGGTAACTCGTAAAATTATCGTTTTACCCCTAGGACTCCAAAATGTCAGAATTTAAATTTTTCACCTCTCAAACTCAAATCATACTCCAATGAGTCAAATGTGATCAAAATATTTTCTAAAAATTCTCATTTTGTCCTCGGGTAACAAAATTACCATTTTGCCCCTAAAACATGAAAATTCTAAATTGACTCCAATTCAGCCCTCGAACTCCAAATCATCATTTTAAGTCATTCTAGGGTTTTAAAATTCTTAATTTCATCTTAAGATCTCTATTTAGACTAGTTCGAGGCTTAATTCAACTTAATAGTACCATTTGGTACAATATCGACTTTTGACGATTTTTCGAGGCTTTCCAAGTATGCAAGCATATTGTCAATCACATAAAGGACATGGCAAGTACTTTATAAGGTCAGGTTTGACAACTTCGTTCAAAGGATGTAGCCTCAGTGAAAGTGTTATGGCGAAACCACACTAGTGAGGAGGTAACGTGGGAAACCGAGGACGAGATGCGGACAAAGATCCACACCTCTTTAATGTATAGAGGTAAGCTACCTTATAGTTGGATTTAAATTCGGAGACCAAATTTCTTTTAGTGGGGGGGAATGTGAGATCTCGACCTCTAGAGACCTGTAATTAGAAGTAGACGAGATAACACAAACCAGGGGTAATTTCATCATTTCTCCTAGTGAGCCCCTGAAAGTAGTTTTCTAATGTTATTAAGGTCCAAGTAGGCCTAAGGAATGAATGAATGAGGGTAAGATAATGAAGAAGATAGAAATAACGATAATTTTCACGGTAGAGGTAAAGCGGTCATTTTGCATCTCGAGTTGAAATTTTTAATTTTTCATGAACCCGGGTATTTCTAGACCCTTATGGACCTTATCTTAGTGTCAAAGAAGTAAAAAGATTGTATAAAGGCAATGGAAAGACAAAATGACCTTGTTAAAGGCATTTTGGTAATTTCATGAGAAAAAGGATAAACATAAAGCATAAATATCTAAGCTTCTAGGAGGTTCTTCAAATTTCCAACACTTCTTCTTCTTCTTCTTCCTTTCCCATGTTTTTGCACCCCCCATGGAAGCTTGCTTTGAAACTTCCATATATTTCCTCGAGTTACCCCCAATTTTCATGTTTTTGTGCACCCTTTCACAAAGTTCTTTGTGTTCTTTTACTTTTTCACCATAAAACCCTCAAAAACCTTTCCTTATTACACTCTCTCATTAGCTGGACGTTATAGAGAGAGAGAGAGAGACTTTCCACATTTGTTTGGAAGCTATTGGAAGAGAATTAAGCTATAAAGAAACCCTAAGGTGAATGATGAACTACGCTAGGTTTTAAGTTGTTGATAATGGCTAGTAATTGGGATTATGAACTGTTTTATTGTTGAGGTTGTTTATTCATTTTTAGTGTGATTAGAGTAGTGCAAGGAATAGTCATTTGATATAATTGGAAGCCAATTAGGAATGACTAGTAGAACTTGAATTAGAAACTAGCCTTTGGAGTGATATTAATGTAAATTGGATTGGTTGTGATGTTTTTGTGCGTGATAGGTTCCAACGAGGCCCCACAGCCCCATTTGAACCATTAGTGGAGGTTAGAGTCGATTAGAGGTTCAACAGTACCGGTGAGTGAACTTGCATTTCAAAATTGTTTTGGAAAATAGAATTGTGTTGAGATGAATTATTTGCATGATTTTATCCAACTTTTCATTAAAAATGGGTGCTTGGGAACAAGCCCTTGATAAATGCTTTGATGTTGTAAAAGGTGTGAAATGTGTAAAGAGGATGAATTCATGTGCTCCTATATTATGTTGGTATACATATTTGAATGTATGTTGTGCAATGATAAATAATGTTGTATGATGACAATGAGGTGTGTGAGTAGGGAGTGCACACATGATGACATTAAAATGTGCGAGTAGGGAGTGCACATATGGTGGTATTGCCTTGTGCGTGTAAGGATTGCACAATAGCTAAGGAAGGCGGGGTGGTGTAGGTGTTATATATGATTATATCTATAGATATGTGATAGAATGTGTGTGATTGTAAAATGTGATTGTACGGCATGTTGAAATTAGCATGATGAACCTTGAGAATTTCTCATTTTCTTGCAAATTGATTTTATTACAGCACCAAATGGATTTTTAGTGAAAAAGAGGTCTTTTTTACATTTAGGTGCCCTGCTTCTCACTGCAGCGAGAAACATTTTGTTTTGACCGCCAACAACTCGTTACAGCGAGAAACTCTCGGGTTTTAGTGTAGTGTTTTCACTTTGATAAAGATTTTGACAACCTTCCCGTCTGAACTGAGAAAAGTAGTAAACATAAAAGTTGTAGCCCTTCCTCTTATCTTTCTAATGATACAAAAATCAGGTCATTTGAACTTGTGTAGTGGGAGATATTCTAGAAAAATGAAAACATATGTAAATTAACACTATTTCTCGCTGCAGTGAGAAACTTGCTGCCATGCTTGCTACCTTGCTTGATTTTGACATATTTTTAACCCATTTAACATCATAGATTGATCATGGGTTTTTTCAACACTATGAGGTTATTAATCAAAGTTTAAAAAGAGGGGTTTTTAGTAAGAAATTAAATCAATTGCATTGTTTTCGAAACAAGTGCATCATGATTTCCAAATTCTTCCTATCGATTGCTTAGTCCCTTTTTATGTTCACTCACTGAGTTTGTACTCACTGTTTTCAATTTCATGTTTTCAGATCAGGAGGCAGTTGGAGCCTAGGTCGAGGTGTCCACGTAGTTTCGTCTTCTTGATAGGTATTTGACATTCAGTAGCCGCACTTTCACTGTGGTCACTCTACTGGAAGTCAGGAGTCATTTTGTTTTATGAATATGTTCATGTGATGTAAAGTACTAAGATACATGTCTTAGACAAAATATGTATATTTTAACTGTTAATGCCACCATGAGTAGAAATATTAACATCATATTGGGTTTATATCAATGAAATTCTTGATTGCTATAACCCATTATTAAAGTGATTATAAGTTGGACTTATGAAAGGTGACTTGAGAATAGTTGATGGAATGTTGAGCAAGATGATATAATAAGCTTGCTTGGGCTTTGTGGGCTATGCCCATTGGGCCCATGACCCGGTCATGGCCCGAAAATTGGGTCGTGACATTTCCTTTGTTTTACAATGGCTGAAATGCTTAAACCCCTTTTTATTTTTGCAAATACCCAAGGATGTATCGATACATTTTCACAAATTTCTTTCAAATCTACCAATACAGGAGGCAATGTATCGATAGAATTCAAGTAAAATGCTTTCTACCTTAAATGTATTAGTACAATGAGGAAATCTATTGATACATTTTCACAAAATGTCCCATGCTTCAAATCTATTGATACATTTGGACAATGTATCTATAGAATTATACAATACGCTTGTGTTCTTCAAATCTATTGATACATTGGTGAATGTATCAATACATTTTCTCTAGAATGGCATTTTCAGCACTTTAGCTATCCAATAATCCAAATTCAAACTCCTCAAATCACTCCTTATTTAAATCATACTTCAAAATATCTATTAACTCAAAATTTCTTATACTTGTACTTAAATGTAAGATCACAATTTCAATCTAAACTTCAAATTTTAAGATTCACCAATCATTTTCCAAGAATTTGGCAATGTATAATACTTAAGTGTTCAAGTGCTAAACATATGCACAAATCCATTAAAGGATTTCAATTATGCCAATATTCATAGTTATCCACCTATGAGGATAATCATATTCACCAAGGTTTAATTTAGTGTTAGGAATTTTGAGAATATGGTATCTTGGAAAGCAAGTATATTCTCATGCTTAATTTCATTAAATTTATTTGTAATGAAAGTACATTTTGATAATAAGATGAAGAGTTTTGTTTTAGTAAGCATTCATTATCTAGTTATTAAGGTACCATGATTCGATTGATATATTAAAATACATTTGTATGAAGAGTCATACATATGAGACATGTATTTTAATTGAATCTAAAAATTGTTCACAGTCATATAATAAAGCTGGTTACTTTATTGTGTTAAGGCTGTAGTGTTCAGATTACTTCCAACAAAATGAATGTGATTCATTTCAAGGGAATGATGAGTCTCAAATCATCAAAATGGTTTACTTTGAGTAATGACACTATAACATGAACTAGAATCATGTGAGAATCAAATTTAAGTTTTATTATTACTTAAATCTTGATCTCACATTTATGCATTTGCTTATAGTAGAACCGAAATCTTGATGGATAATGGACTCGTGTTTAATCTCCTTATAATATTTGATTTACCATGAGCATGATCATCATAAAGCGTTGATCTAGACTATGTATTTTGGGATTATAATCGAGATGAACATCTAGGAACATATATCCAGATAATGGAGTTCATAGCATTAACATCACTTTTAGTAATTTCAAGAAGATTAGTGATTAATCTGGGCTCAATGGATTGATGAATTAGCTACTCATCACATCTAGATACTCAAAAGATTAGATCTAGATTGTTGAATCACAAATTGGATGAAATTTGAGACTAAAAGACAAAATTGACATAAAGGGTAAAACGGTAATTTCACCTTTTGTCATTGGATGGTTATGAGGGTTCATAATATAAGATTTTCAATTGGAAAACTGATAATTAATATCAAGTATTGAATTATTTCTTGTAATTATATTTAATCCAAGAGTGCAACCATTAATCTATGGTGGAGTGATTTCATGGTTAATAAGCTTGAATTAATTTTAATGAGATTAAGAATAATTCTAAGTTTATTGGAGGTTGGAATATCTATGTCCAAATAGATTTCCCACTTAACTTCGTAGAATTCAACTTGTTTAAGTTGGAATGCATGTTTTAATTCGATTAATTAAATTGTGTATAAAAATGGCAACTTTAACATGTTTGTCTTAATTCAGACAAGAAAACATGTTTGGTCTTAATTTAAATAAGAAAATATGTTTGTCTAAATTTAAGACAAGAAAAATATTTTTTGTCTTAATCTAGAAAAGAAAACATATTTGTCTCAATTTAAACAAGATAAAATATTTTTTTCTTAATTAAAGACAATAGTTGTCTTAAATTAAGATAATGCTAAGAGGATTCTTGCAAAATGAATCTAAACATCTATATTGATAAAATGAGACTCCATGTTTAACTATCACTATTTTATTTATTGTTAATTCTTTTTAAATAAAGATGGATAATAATAAAATAAGAGTTATTATTCAATAAGGAGTTTTATTTTATGAAGAACTCTAAATGATATTAAAGAATTAAATTATTTATTCTTTAATTTTAATTTTGATAATTATGGAGCATGTTTGATGCTTCCATAACTCTAAATGGATAGTCAAAATTGATTCAAAGGTGTTTCATTTTAATTAAACCTTTGAGGTAAGAGTTTTAATAAAAAGAGAAGAGATTGGAAGAAAACAGATGAACATCCTTTTTCTTGAAAAAATTTCAACGTCACTTCTTTTCTCCTCTTCCAAACTTTTTTGAAGAGAAGAGAGATAAAATTGATTGCCATCTTGTAGTCTTGCATTCGACACCTTGTCCACTCAAGGTTCAAGTTGAAAGTATTTTTGAAGAATAAGTGGTAAACTTGTTTGGTCGAGAAATTATTCATTGGTGTGGTGGTGTCCAAAAATAAGAATCTCAAAAATAAAAGGTATGGTTTTTCTTATTTAATAGATTTTTTTTTCTTTTTGATGTGATTATGTTACTTGTAATAATAATGATGTGTGTTTCTACTTGTGCAATTGAATTACTTGTTTCCTTTATAAAAGAAGTTTTTGAAATCCATGCTTTACACAATCATATTAATCCACTAAGATCCAACTCCAACACTTAGTTCATCAATTAACTTAGTTATTTCAACATATCATCATAAGTTCTCAAACGCATAAGTCTATTCTTAAGTCTTTGAACACATACAATGAAAATGTAATTTAACTCCTCAAATAGTCTAGTTAACGCCACATATGGCTCATATCAAGGTCAAGGGTGTTACGCATCTCATAGGTAAGCAAAGAACCAAAAAGTTCATCTAGCTTAAGTACATTTTCACAAGCTAAGAATAAGGAAATTCTTTTCCTAAAGCTTTAAGTCCTCTTAAAATCTTTGTGAATCTCTCAAACATCTCTTTAATGGGCTCCCCATCCTTCATTTTGAAAAGCTTATAATCAAGTATCAGCATATTGATCTTTGATTCTTTTACTTGACTAGTGCCCTCATAACATTTTTCTAAGGTGTCTCAAATTTCTTTTTCATTAGAGCACATAGCTACCTATTAAATTCATCCTCACTAAGAGCACATAAAATAACTGTTATATTGGTCCCAAGTAAATGTGCTAGAGGGGGGTGAATAGCACTTTTTGGCTCTCACTAAATTGACTTCTAATTTTGAGCAAGTTGAGAATTAACAACAAGAACTCTAAAGCAAGATGAGGGAATAATTTACGAAAGAATGAAAATAAAAACAAAAATTGAGTAGACAATGCACCAGAATTTAGAGTGGTTCGGTCAAAGACCTACATCCTCTATCTTGATTATTTAACTAAGGATTTTTGAAATCAAATCACTAAAAACGGTGGAATGCCCAAGCTCTCACCAAGCTTTACAGTGGCTTTTAGTAGGCTCAGCCACAGCTTTTTACAATGATTTTTCCCGAGATCAACCAAAACCCAAACTAACTTTTCTAGGCTAATTTATAACCTAAACACCCAATTAAGCAATCCAAGCTTCAAAAAATTCTCTTAGAGTGTCACATACACTCTAAGTATACAAAGAGAAGAGAAATAAAGGTGTACCTATGATCACTGACTCGATATAAGTGATACAAAGTGAAGTGCTTGAATTTTTTACAAGAATAGGAGTGAAGTGTAGAAAATATGCTAAAGGTTTTTGTAATTTTTAAGCTCTATTTGGACTTGGAAGCCTTGGATGTATTTTTTAGCCATTTGAAGTCCCTTTTATACTTGAGAAATTAGTTCTGATGAGTGTTAGCCAGTTTCTGACTGTTAGAAACAGTTTGGTGGCAATTCTGGCCGTTAATTTGTCTTCTATTGCTCAATTCAAATTTTCTAACAGAATGATCTTAGTCGACTAACTGTGCTCTTAGTCAACTAAGTTGTCTCTGTCTTTTAATCCCAGTTTTTGGCAGTGAGCACTTAGTCGACTAACTTACTTCTTAGTCGATTAAGTTGTTTCTGTTTTGAAGTCCAGATTTTTTCAATAGGCTCTTAGTTGACTAACCTACTTCTTGGTCGACTAAGTCTTCTCTGTTTCTCAATCCTTTTGAGCCCACCAACTTCTAATTTGAATTTTAGCTGACTAATACCCTTCATTATTCAACTAAGAGGCTTCTGTTTTGTTGATCAATTGTGACTCATTATTCCTATGATTTTTTATGTGTGCCTTTGAATGATTAATTTACTATTGGCATACAATTTTTGTGTTGCACACTCAAGTAGAAATATTAGACACAAATGAATGGGAATGTTTTATTATCATCAAAAACTAATGGAGCCAACATGTTACAGCTTTGTGATTTAGCTGTATCAACTTCTCATCTTTATCATCCTATTCAGCTTTAGTTTTAAGATGTTTCACACCATCAATAGTTTTGGCTTGAATATGAGGTCCATCAACAATAATATCCCAATGATCCAAATCAATGGATAGAATAAAGTTTTCAAACCTCATTCTCTAGAACAAGTAGTTCTCCCTTTTGAACAAAGGAGGCCTTATCATAGATTTTCCTTCTTTAATGAAGTCGATGATGATGATGCCATGGCTATTACTTTTAACTTTTTGTTCAAGATCTTTTAAAGGTGGTTAAACTTGCAAAACTTGAGAACTTGCTCTGATACTAATTGTTAGAAAGATAAGCTTAAAGTATGAATACCAAGTGAGGGTGAATTAATAGTTTAATAAAAATTCTCCCTTTTTAAACAGCTTTGAAAATAACATAGATATGTATAAGGAAATGAATCAACAAAACAGATATGAAAGCCATGAGTAATGAAGAGAAATGAAAAGAAAACTCAGCAAGATTTTTATAGAGGGTTGACTTTTCAATGTCCATGGCCTCCCCCTTGATAGCACAAGGAGTTTGAATTCACTATCAGCTTGCTTTTTCAATAAGATCACGTGTAACCTTTTGAACGTGCCTTTTCATAAGATCAAGTGTAACCTCTTGCCTTTTGCTAAGATTAGGCGTAATTTCTACCAAGACATTGCCTTTTTAGGTTAAAACACAACCTTTACACAATATGAAGCCTTTTAAATGATTAAGCAAAACCCCTCTATCTTTTGCGTAGATGTATAACCAACACAATAGTGGATTTTAAAGAATCACTAACTTAAAACATCTAGAAAGGTTGACAAAGAAGTTTAGAATCATAAAGGTGAGAGCTTTCTCATAGAAAATGGATGATTAAGTAAGTTTCAAGCTCAAAGAGAGTTAACTGAAGGATAAAGATGTAATATTTTTAGCTTTGGTCTTGCTCAAAGATGAAAACTTGCTACTCACAGTTTTTCTCTGGTTTTTTCGCTCTTTTTTTTTCTTCAAAGATGATTCAAAATCTTTCAAAATCACTTTAGAGGTCTACTTTAATGTTCTCAAGATAAGTATATATATAACCTTGGTGATTTCTTGCCTAGTGGAATGAAATTTGAATCCTTTTTCGTACGTTTCAATCAGCTTATACAAATATGTTGTATATGTAGAATCGATTCTTTGTTGTTGAGTCGTCGATTTTACGTAAAGTCTATAGTTTTCTATCTCTGCAGAATTGGTGCTTCTATTATGAGGTGTTGGTTTTTTTACAATTGGGTTCAAAGGTGACACCTTTACACTTTTAGAGAATAGATTCTTTTGCCTCAAGGTGTTAGTTCTTCACTGTGGTCTGGCATTGATATTTGGATTTGATCTTGATTTTTGCTACTCTTCTTTTGTCCATTAGTCCCATTTCTTCCTTGGTCACCAAGTTTTTGAATTGTACTTTTGGTGCTTCAAGGACCGACATCTTTTTCATGTAGAATCGATTCTTTTTTCTTTGCATTTTTGCCTTCTATCTCTCAAGAACCGATTCTTTACTTCTGAGGTGTTGATTCTTCACAAATCTTGAAGCTTTTATCTTCTAAGAATCGACTTTTACTTTTCTCAGAATCGATTTTTCACTATTGATTATTGTTTGAGAATCGACTTATCTTTCTACAGAATCAATTCTTCTTGTAATTAAAGAGATAGATTTTGCTTTCTTTGCATTTAAGGATCAAGTCATTTCTTTTGATTCCTTGATTCTCAGGTTGGCATTTTGAGTTTTGAAAACCAAGAGAACTTTGAGAAGATTAAGAAATATTTCCTTAAGTTTAAAAGTATGTTAATCATATTCAAACCTTGAAAGCATTTCAATATGTTTTTCTTCTAAGTTAAGCCATAACACTCTGTTGAGGATTTTTATATTTAAAAATATATGTCATTCATTTTCAAAGTCATTAAGTTCAATCAATTTTGTCATTTCAAAACAAGAATAAAATTAACATCAATCATTAGTTATAAAGTTTATTTGACTCAAAATAAAAGTGTAATGACTTATTTAACTTTAAATAAAAATCTGAGGGCTTGATTGAATGCAATAAAAGTATAAGAACTTATTTGAATTTTCTTAAATAAATTAAGCACTCTTTTTGGATATTATGCCAAATTTTGAAAGGCAAACGAGTAAAAAGTGATATGATATATTACATTTAAACAACTCTTTCAATGGCAATGTGATTTTCTATATAAGTTAGCAATAAAAATATTAAAAAGTAGGAAAAAAACAAAGGAAAATTAGTGCAAAAAGAAAAAGAAAGGAAAAATGAAGGAAAAAGCATTAAGTGAAATTATAATAGTAATTTTATTTAAAATTAATTTGAGAGATATTTAAGGTGATTAAAATGCAATTTAAACGCTAAAATAAAATTATTATAAAATTAAAAATGTTATATTTTTATTGACTTGTAAAAGACAAATTAATGATATATTTATAAGTTCAAAATTCATAAATAGGGAAAACTATAAAAAAAAACAAAACACGGCATCCGGCGGGCCCATTTGTAGTAGCAGAAAGAGAATGGGGTGTAAAACATAAAATCTGAAGCTGTGGTTTTGCAGCAATTATCCACTCAACTTCAATTTATGTCTATATTTTGTTCCTCCGGCAATGCTATGTAGAGTCTGCCTAGCTGAAAGCTCAAAAACAAAGCAAATTTAAACAGTTGACAAGAATGTCTTTCTTCAAATCAGTAGCCGCAAATTCCTCTGCCTTCACTCCTAGGGAAGCCACAATTGCCATGATGCAATCTTCTCCTTGCAGAGTAAGTCTCTCCTTCCTTTATTTTTTGTGGCAGACAAAGTGTTTGATGTAGTGCCATTGAGATGGCAAATGGTTCTTTTTGGTCATTTGGGATAGAACGAAGCATACAAATGCAGCCTCGCTCTTCCCTTTACCATATAATGTTGCTTCATTAGCAGAATTCTCAATCTTTAGTACCCAAAAACAGTTTTGTTTGAATGTGAATTCTTATCATCGTCATTATCAAGAAAGGAAAAGCTTTCTTTTGATGTTAGTTGTTGATGAGGTTCCTGGTTTTGGTTTACCATCCCTTTTGTATTCTCCAATATGAGTTTATTGTGTCTCTTAAGCTCAAATTTCTCATCTCTTTGCTTGTTTTTTGCAGCATTCAGTTACCAATTCATGGGTTTTTCATTCTTTCTTGGATTTTGGTCCTCTTTTTGTTCAAATTTGGGTTGTTACCGATAAGTTTTTTAAGTTGGTTTTCCTGCACCAAATAAAAAAAAAAACCCGTTAAAATTGTGTTTACAATATAAATTATGTTCAAGGATACTGCTCAGAATATCAGGTCCGCAACAAAGTATTTTTCTTTTGAACTTGCTTGCAGCTCCCCAATCAAATATTTTTTCACACCAAAATAATGTTGAGCATTAATAGTGTGACCAATTCATGGCTAATTATGTCTAAAATTACAACTTCTTTGCTATAGAATGACCAATTCTTGTTAATTAATTTAACTTTCTGTTGCTACCTTATGCCAATTGTTTGATTTGATTGCAAAGTGATCAAAGAGGAGAATGCGCTATGTTTCTTGACTAAAATTTCCCCATAATTGTTTTTAGCAAAATTGCATTTCACGCGTTTGCCACTGCCAGTTCCTCATAAGATGCTTGGTATTGCTTCATGCTTTTTCCTTTTTCCAAAAATTTGAAATGACATAATACTAGGTCATACAGCTATTGTTGATTGCTTGAACACCTTTGGGTCTTGTTTAGATTCATCAGAAAAAATGCTAATAAACATAAAATTTTAACTGATAATATTATGGTATCCACATACAGGTGTTGTCGCGAAGAACTTGTTCAACTCTTAGGATAAACACTTCTGTTAACTTACTTTATTTCAGAGGAAGCTCTTCAGTTAAAGTTTTCTCTTTCTTAAATATTGCACACTATTCTATTTATTCTGGTGAAGAGTTTTGTTCTTCTTCAAAGAGAAGATCTAGAGGACCTGTTATGGCTGCAAAGAAAGCATCTCAAGGTCAGGGTGATCATACTATTTTCTTTACTGGGAGAGTTTTATGAGTTAATCAGACTTTGGCTATTAAGCTTTTTGTTCACAGGCCCCTTTCCTTTCCTCTCCCCCTTGCAACACTGGAACACACACGAATGTGCATGTGCAATCACACAGTTTTTCCCACATTTTAGGATTTTAATATGTCGCTTGCTTGTATCTAGGTCAAAAGGAAGAAGAAGGAAGATACAAGCACACCGTTGATTTGCCAAAGACGACATTTGGCATGAGAGCTAATGCTTTGGCGAGGGAACCTGAAATTCAAAAACTGTGGGATGACCATCAAGTGTTCAAGAGGGTTGTTGAAAAGAATGATGGGGTGGGTTTACTATTCCCTTGTTTCGTTGTTTTATCCATATAGAATTGTTAGCTTACTTTTGGTTACTTTTACAGGGAAATTTTGTGCTTCATGATGGTCCTCCATACGCCAATGGTGATCTACACATGGGTCATGCATTAAATAAGATATTGAAGGATATAATTAATCGTTACAAGGTAGGTATTCTTGCTTCTTTACCTTGGAGATCTAATTTGCTATCCATGAATTTAGATTTATAAATTTTGTGCTTCATGACTGTCCTTTGTGTGCCGATGGTGATCTGCACATGGATCATGATTAAATAAGATATTGAAGGATATAATTAATCGTTCCAAGGTAGGTATTCTTGCTTCTTTACATTGGAGAACTAATTTGTTACCCATAATTTAGACTTATATTCTGTTTCATGGGAATAAACACTTAGCTCATAGGATATCTTATTTCAATATGTTAGGGTTTTGAATGAGAATATTGAACACATGTTGGCTCTATCTGGCACTAGCTGCATGCTGATGTAAGACATGGAATGGCTTGGGTTTATTGTTGTTTTTGTAATATGAAATTCTTGAGAGCAAAAAATTAATAAATACGAGAAGAAAAGAAACGATCCCTAAGCTTACACCTAGGGTTCCTTGATTGCATTGTACAATTAAGAAGAAAGATAACCTAAGCTTTAGACCTAGTGGTTCCTTAGGAGTTACACCTAAGGTTGATTGCATCACACAATCACGATAGCAATAATGCTGAAAAACTTTCATAGTATTCTCTATCCCATTAGAAGGAGTACATTGCTAATATAGGCGCCTACCAACCTTACTTCTGTAAGAACTAGAACGTCTATTATAAGTAAGATTTAGTAAAATAGATTAGACTCTAAATAGGAATCTAACAACTTTAACTTAAAAAAAAAAAAAACTAATTGGATAAGGAAAAACCAATTATTCTAATTAATATAAATTATCCCGAATAATTTAAGAATCTTAAATCAATTAAAATTGGGCCCATAAAATACAACAAAGAAACAATAAGATTAAGTAGTTTAATCCTTCAATTAGCTTCCTTCCATTCTGCTTCACATGCTCCATGCCCATGTGTGAAAGAAAAAAAAAAATTATGGCTTTGTTCAGTTTTCTAAATGTTTTTTATTTGCCTTTTAATTTTTTGTCTTCATTTCCTAATGTTGTTTTCCAGATGTTTCATAGAAATTTTGTTTAGTTGTGCAAACAAAAGTTCAATTTTATGGAAACTAAAAATAGTACTTTATGCTCAGCAGAGGTTCTGTTTTTCAGCAAGGGGGGAAGTGGGGTGGGGGACTTCATATCTTCTTTTCTTAAAGAAGACTGGAAAGCCTTGTTTCCTAAATATAGAAAACCATATTTTTCATATTTCTGGAAATATTGAAAAGAAAGAACAAAACTTCAAGTTTTTAGAATTGAAAAACGTGTTCTCCTGAAAATGGAAGTAAAAATTTCCTCTTAAAACATATTTTTCTAATTGTTTTCTTTTTCAAGAAAGAATTTCTGGAAAAACACCTGAACCTTTTTTATATGAATAAGCCCCAAGTTTTATGCCCAAGATTTGTCATGTATGATACTAATGCCCTAATAAAGGTCAAAACTGCCTTTTTAAACATCATAATGGTGACATTGGGCCGGGTGATTTGCCTACTTAGGTCTGTGGTGGGTTATGTTTAGGGTCGTACTCAATGGGTTTATGGCTAATAAATTAAATAGGGTTTGAGTTGATTGGGACATAACTGCAAAAGAAATGCTGGAATTGGTGAGTGGAGTTCTAAATTTTGAACACGGAAAAATTAGAATAAAATTGTGCATGTTTATTGGTGCTTTTCTCTGCTGTGAGATGCCGGAAATCAGAAGAGCAAGAAAGAAGAAAGAGAGAACTAATCAGTCTGTTAACCGTAATTTTTCAAGATCTCAATCTCCATACTCAAACTATTAACTTTAGGAACAAGACATTTGAATGAACTAAAAGTCATATAATAGCTCTGATAGCTTAACTGGAACCAAGAAAAGACCAATGGACCATAATTCATCTTGGTCCAAGAAAATTATGGAAAAAATGAGGATCTGTAAACTCAAACTCAATTGATGCTGATAAGTTGCTCTAGGAATAATCACGAAGGACACTTTTCCTTAGAGCACGGAAACTTATTTATTGTTAGAGAATACTTTTGCTTCAAATCTCTGCCTGTTCTACATTAATTTGTCTTTCATCTAGATCTGGTGATTTTAACATGGCTTTATTTATGGGGCTTGATAGTCTGACTTTCGTTCTTGCGTTAATAAACCTTTTAAGTTCCTATATAGCAATGTCTCTCTCACCAACTTAGTGTTGCTTTCATTTTGATAAGTGCTGGCCTAAACTGATGGCTATCAGATAATAAACACAGTTTATGCTGCATGCAGTCATTTGATTAACATTTTGCTGCAATTTATTTTTGATATTTTTCCTCTTATATTTTCTTTTCTAGTTCTTTTTTTCTGCTCTTTTTAATATCCAAATCAAATGGTCTTCATCCATTTCTACTTTTTTTTTTTATTTGGACAGCTTCTTCAAAATTATAAAGTTCATTTTGTGCCTGGTTGGGATTGTCATGGCCTGCCAATCGAGTTGAAAGGCAAGTATCACTCAGATTGCTGGTTCTGTAAATTAAGATGTCAAATGTCATTAAGCGATCCTTTTTTGGATTCTATTGCAAAAAGTGCCCTTGAGATATGTGAATTTGAGAAAAGCAGTTGTATAAATTTTGGAATTGGTGTTGATGATAAACCTATGCATCATTGTAGCTGATATTTTTTTTTGCTCAATAATTATAGCTGATATTGTATTTTATTTTTCAATAATAGATGTATTAACCATGATGGCGTTCTTTTCCCCCATCATGTTTTCAGTCTAGACCGATGAGAGAATATTTTGCAATTTGTGACATCTTGATAGCAGGGTCATTCATACTGGACTTGTGAGGAAAGTTAGAAAATCTTCCCAGTTGGAATTCTAATTTGACTGTCACTTTGAATTCTAACAGTTCTTCAATCATTGGATCAAGATGCCAGAAAGGATCTGGCCCCGCTAAAGTTAAGAGCAAAGGCTGCCAAATTTGCCAAAGCAACTGTCAAAACTCAGATGTCATCATTTCAGGTGTTTACCTGGTTTACCTAGTCTTAGTTGATTAAGTTTACCAAAGAATCACTAATCTTTTCATGGAATATGACATTAATGAGCTCTCATAGCTAATATTGATATTTATGATAGGTTTATATGGTTTTCTTGTTAACAGTGTTAGTAATAGATGACTAAAATTTGCAATTGAGTGGTTTGAGTTTTAAATTTTGCAGCGCTTTGGAGTGTGGGCAGATTGGAATAATCCTTATCTAACACTAGATCCAGAGTATGAAGCTGCCCAGGTATCTGGTAGAGTCTTTCTTTGTTTTACTTCATCAGATGTTTAAGTTAGAATATAAATTCAAACATGCAGATTTTCCATTTTATATAGCAACAGGTGTGGGACACTTGTTGGCTAGCTATGGTACCTTAGAAATTTAGTCAAAACTAGGGAAGAGGTTAGAAATTTTCTTTTTCTTTTCATGTTTTTCTAAGAAGGGAAGAAACACTGAAAAGTGGGTCAAGGAGACAAACAAGAAGTTGTTGTGAATTGTAAATGAAATCCATAATTCTAAAATTCTTCCCTTCCTATGATTTCTTTCCAACATATGAGGTGACCACCGTTTATCTTCTTCCTATACACCTTCACCTTTTGTCCTACTTCTGTTTTGCTGACCTAGGATGAGAAAACTGAGACATTCAAAACCTGATTCTAGGACATGCCATGACGAGATGTCCTTTGGTACACTTTTTTGATAGACTCTGTAATGAGAAGTGGTATATTTATTTTTGATAAGTAAATTTTTTTGTGCATTTACATCTTGCCAGATTGAAGTGTTTGGTGAGATGGCACTTAAAGGGTATATATATAGGGGCAGGAAACCAGTTCACTGGAGTCCATCAACGCGTACGGCACTTGCAGAGGCTGAATTGGAGGTAGAAATATACTTCTACGGTTTATCTTATTGCTGTAAAATTTATGCATTTCCTTTCCTTGTTCCCCCCACCAAAAAAAAAAAAAAAAAACAGAGAGGAAAAAACATGATAACAAAAAGAATAAAGGAAATTAGTTGAACTGTGTAATTTGGTTTTACGTTTATGTTTTTTGCTGATTAGCATACAAAGAGATTGATTATAGTTAAGACTGTAGTCACCTCTACTTAAATATGTCCAATGCACTGTAATTCTCCTTGTTTCGTTTTAAATTACCCTTCTACTTTTGACAATATAACTAACATCGATGTGGTTTCGCATTCTCCATTTCAGACTATGATGCACCAATTGTAGTGTACAATGCATGCTTCTGGCTTTGATTGTGCTTCACTCTAGATTAATACACATATGGTATCTGAACTATATTAAAATGTAGAGTTTGATGCCCAAACTTAAAAATGTGTCATTGACCCCCAAAATTTTTAAAATATGTATCAAGTTTGCTTAACAATAAACTCCGTTACTCCAACCGGCTTACGTGGCATCAAAATCTGTTTTTGAGGCAGCAGAAACTTAAGGAAAGCTGCTGGAAACTCAAAATCAGTTTTGGTATATCAATAATTGGGTTTATAAACTCATTATTTACAACTACAGAATGAGCTTGAAGACTGATTATTGATTTATCAAAACTGCTTTTGAGTTTCCAGAAGCTTTTCTCAAGTTTCAGTTGCATTGACGAGCAATTATGGGATGTTGAAAACTGATTTTGATGTCATTTAAGTGGATTGGATTATAGTTGGACTAACTTGATGCACATTTTATAAATTCAGGTAGTCAATTGTACATTTTTTAGTTTGGGTACTACAATGTGTATATTTTTATAGTTTGGTATCATATGTGTAATTAGGTCAGCTTTAACTAAGCTCTTCTTCTTGTTGTTTTTCTTTGGCATAATGCATGAAATCACCCTTGAGTTTCACTAGCTTCATTTACACATTTATATGTACATTTTTTAGTTTGGGTACTACAGTGTGTATATTTTTATAGTTTGGTATCATGTGTAATTAGGTCAGCTTTAACTAAGCTCTTCTTCTTGTTGTTTTTCTTTGGCATAATGCATGAAATCACCCTTGAGTTTCACTAGCTTCATTTACACATTTATCTGTATTTTTGTTTTATAGAAGTTTTTTTACTAGTATTTACTATGTTTTGAATGCCTTGGTATGGATTGATTTATTGAGAATTTATAACTACATGAAGCTGTTAGGCTCTCCTTTGCTAGTCTCCACCATATTTATAGACTTGGATATGGTATTTGATATGGGTATGTGTCCCCAATGTACCAGGTTTGTGTTTTGCTGATATATCTGGACTTGTGGATTGAGCTAAAATGTGCATTGGATATGGAGAGGGGGATCTTTTTAAAATTTGCAGGGGAATAGAATACATACTTGTACAAGTTATAAAATTTAAAAAATGAATTTGACTCAAACAAAACCTTCAATGTGTTTATAGGGGCCTAGTATAAGAAAAGTAAACAATTTCGGCCTATCACTGACCCAAAACCAATCTTAAGCTCAAACTCTTCTTTTCTTTCATTTTTTAAATGGATTTATGCTGATATGATAACAATGCTATATGGGCTTAAATTTTATGTGTGTTTGTGTGTGTTTCTTTTTTTCACATGGAGAAAGGCTAATGAAAATGCAAAAGCCAACCGTGAGCTCTGATCTGTCTTATGTCCATCAAGAATCTTCTTCTTGTCTCATATAGTTCCTTCTCTTCTCTGTAATTTCATTTCCTTATTATTTTTCCTCTTTTTCTTTTTTCCTAGTTTTCTTGATCTTCTCTCCTTGCTCTCTATCTTCCCAAAATGCTCCTCTTATACTTCCTCTCATGTTCTCTTTCTCAATGCTATTTGGCTATCATCTTTTTTTCTTTTTGGATATGTGGATTGGGTTTTTCCGCTTTGTTGTTTTTCCCATAACCCAGCAATCTCTGGTTGTCGTCTTTGTGTTCACTTACTTTTTTCTGGAGTTTAATTTTGCTTACATGAAAGAATTGAGTTTGTATATCCATAGCCATTTTAGACGTAATTCCACAGCGGAATTCAATGCTGAGTCCGTGTAACATAGGCCACCAGTGTGCATTAATGAATACTAACTGATGTGAATCGGATGTTTCAATGCTCCTCTTTCGTCTTTGGCTGGTGTCTTGATCATTGTATCAAATTTGGCTTCACATTCATTGTCCTTTTCCTCTACTTTTCCTTTTTGTTGTTCACAACAAAATAGTGGCTGACATTGCTTGCTAGGGAAATATTTTCAAGTGATTTTAGAAGCTTTGTAACCTGAATTTAGGAAGGAAATGATGGGATGGCAGATTTTTGAGAAGAGAAAAAATGTGAGGGCAGAAGGCTGGAGTTTGGGGGATTTTGGCGTTTTGGAGGGTCATAGGTTGTGCCTATGCATCTTAGAGGTACGCTATAGCTCCATTCTACTTCCATCCCCTACCTTACACTCTCTCTATAGAAAGTCTTTCAAGCTTTTGAGATACATAGAATTCAGAGGAGTAAAAAGCTTCAGTGCAGATGAGAATTATAATGTGCCATCATTTCAGATCATTGCTCCTCTGTCACTGTGGTCGCTATCCTTTGCCATAATTTGGAAGTGTCTAACATCTTAACATACATGCAACCCATGCATAGCCATATAATTCAACCAAAATCACTAGCAATTTCCTACTGAATTATTTCATTTTAATTGATGAACATAGTAGATTTATTGTGTGTTTGAAAGTGTAGAGGATGAACCTGAGAATTTTGAAGTTATTGGGGAGAAATTAGCTCTGTGATTTTGGGTTCTATAGAGGAGTCAGGCTGTCAAAGAGAGAAAGGAGTGTGATTTTGATGGGAGGAGAGGGAAGAGTGAGGAAAGAGAAGGGTTGAGTAGAGAGAAAGTGTTGGTGAACAAACAGTAAAATTGTGATTAGTAACCTATTTCTCTATTTCATATGTATAAGAAAACCTAATTCTCAATTTAAATATCCAAATAAATAATATCGAGTATAAATAAAGAAGTTAAATAAATTTTCTCAATTTATATATCCAAATAAATAATACCAAGCATAAAAAAGATTATAATAATTTTGCACCCAGCACATACCATTGGGAAATTTACTAGTTAAGTTGTATTTGAGTGGGATAATTATGGATGTTAGTATTGAGTTCAAGTAAAAAAGTTTTGAGTCAATGTGGATTATTTTAATTGATTTAAATGCTGAAATTCTGTTAAACTTTTTGGGGCTTGTTAAGAAGGTCCAATTATTTTCATTTGGTTTGGTTTCTGTAATTTCAATTGGTTTTGGTCCCAAAAAATTAGAAACGGAACTTCCTGTTGGTTTAGGTTTTTCTTAAAAGCAAACCACACTGAAATTTGCTCAGTCCTTTCATGGCTACATACTCCAAATTCCACAATTAAATGTATTACATTTTGGAATATGGAATATTTTGTTCAAACTTGCTTAGCTGGAAAATCACTAGGTTACAAATAGTAAATAGAACTAAATATTTTTGCAAATAACATATATTAATTTTTTTTCTATTCTCTCTTTCATTTTGTTTTCATTCCTCTTTTATTTTTCTTCCTTTCTTTGCATTGTTAGCTCAGTATCGTCAAAAGCACAATGTGCACTTTAGATCACCTAAGGGGCAAGGCTCCAAAAAGTGCTTGCCTGAGTAAAGTAAGGTGCTAATTTCTAAATATAATTAATATATACCTGACAAAGAAAATTGTATGTATTATGTCTAATAAGCTTCAATATATGATTTTGTTAATTAACATTAAAGAGTTTACTCCGTTACATTGCCTACTGTGTTCCAAAGATCAAGATTTATCATAACTAATGTCATCAAATCAACTTTCATGTTTCTTTCACTTCCATATTCAACAAACTTGTGCATCAATTATATTATTTAATCTTTTATTCCGATAAATAGAGCTGAAAGCTGTCCTTTTTTGACTATTAATTATAGCTGACAAAAGAAATTAAAAACTAAAGGAACCAAAAGACACTTAAGGGCACTTTTTCCACACCTTTCACCTTGCAAAAAGTGTGCTGAAGCACAAAAGGCATGCACCTGATAAAGGTTCCACACTTAGATATGTGCAAGATGCTTTGCTTTATTCACTTTGCGCCTTAGCGCCTAGGTGAGGAAAATGGGTGTTGCTCTCTCTTTCGTTTTCCTTCGAAAAGAAGAGAAAAAAATGGAAGCCTTTCCTTTCCAAACACCAAAACTTTTTTGATAAAATCAGCCATACATTAGAACATATATTATTTTCAGAGAAGACCATTTTAAGTCATTTTCATGGTTAGAAAATGGAGCTTTAAATTTTATGGTTTTCTTTAAGTACTGATTTGTTAATATTAGGTTTTATTCATATAAAATTACATATTATTACATACATATTTATAAAATGTCCTAAACAAAACATTCAATCCTACTACTGTTGAATTAGTGATTTGAAGAAGGCTACTGGTTGTACCCATCCAACCAAATGCCTTACCTTGTTCACATACTTGTTCTGCAAACCCTAGTGTTTGATGTATATGGTAACCTTGATATAATAGGGGCTTGGTCAGATTTGACTCTGATGTGTTTCAGTTCTATTACCTGTATATCGTTTCATCTTTGTAAGATTCTTTCTCAATCTTTTGGTTATGAATTCAATCAGTTTCCTATGCAAGTTCACCATCAAGCTTCCATAAAGGTACCAATATAAGCCCCATCATTTTTGGGGTTTCCACCGAGAAAATACTGGTGTAATCTCCATGGTTGTCAACAAAATTTACCAGCAACTTTTCTCTTCAATTTCAATAAGCTTAGTTCTACCCCCACCATTTGTAATTTCTGAGCTCTCAATGAGTATCAATCGTACCTGGAAGTTGTATGGCTTACACAATTTGGCATTTGGCCAATCCAGGACTGTATCAGGGCCTAGATCAAGCCCTTATGGTGTCTTACTTAAAGCTAGTATTGTATCAAGGTTAAAGGATCTCTTAACTTTGGTTTAGATCTCATAAATGACGAGATTTTTAGGAGGATTTATTTGCAAAACGGCACTAATGTGAAGCCACCCCTTGTTCTAAGAATTGACAAGGATGAAAATGCTGAAGGAGAAGATGCTGGGATTGAAGTCCCTAGCAGGCCAAATTTGGCTGTGTAAGGTTGGATGGACTGAATCCAACACCAATCATTATAAGGCAAGTCGAAACTCAAATTCGGCAAAAAATGAGAAAAAAAAAAGGAAAAGAGCACAAAAAAAAGAAAAGAAAAAGAAAAGATTTTGACAGGTCAAAGAAGATATTTAATTTTCAGCTTTCATCTTCTCTCTATATAATTGCCATGTGGGTGCCAAAAAAGCATTATTATAATGGTTAGTGTCATTTATCCAAATAAAAAAAAAAAACAACCAAAAAGTAGGGGTTATTCTTCTGTTATTTTGAGTAGGATGTATTGCACTCATCATAAGAGTTAAAGACTGTAATTACATTGGAATGGAAGTTATATGCTTAGTTGAATGTGATAAAAGTGGGAGGGTTGAATTGCTCATTTGTGTAAAGTTTGAGGGCTATTTATGCATAATTCTGCATATAACAATGACCTTGTTTCTTTTGGTGCCGACCTTTTTTGTTTGTTTTCTTACATTTGTTCCAGGATTGCTATGTTACTGATTTTCTCATTTTATTTCCACATGCAGTTTCCGGAGGGTCATGTTTCAAGAAGCATATATGCCCTTTTTAGAATGGTGAGTTCACCTTCAACTAAAGATGGCTTATTCGAAGAATTCTTTCCAGATTTATGCTTAGCAATATGGACCACAACTCCCTGGACTATTCCAGCCAATGCTGGTAAGTCGTCTTTGCTTCCTTCCCCCCTCCTTTTGTTTTAACTTCTCATATTATTATCATATAAAGGTATTGAAGTTGTTATACGTTGTATTCTGGTGACTAGTGAGCAGTGGTTTCTTAATATGAACATTCAACTAAGAAGTGCTTGTATATATATACTTTCAGAAAAATAAACAAAAAAGAAAAAGTTATTTAGAAACTTATAAAAATGAAAAGGATCAAATCCTACAAGAATATTACAATTTCATGGAAAATCATGAGATTCTAATAAAATTCTTTACATGGTTTGAAGAATATTACTTAGGATCAATAAACACTACAAAAAGCATAGTTAAATGGCTAACAAATAAAGGAGAAAATGAATCTCAACATCCTCCTTTGGCAGAAGTCCAATATTCTCAAAAAAATATAGGAATAAGAGCAACTCCTTTAAGAATGAGATCCTCAGACCTAGGAGTATATATATATATATATATATATATATATATATATATGTATATATATATATATATATGTATATATATATATATATTGATTGCACATTATGATACTCATATATGTGATAAGGGTATTAAAAACAGGCCATCCTAATGAAGTGTATCCATTTTCTTTCTGTTTTTTAATTTTATGATTAGAACTGGCTTCGGTATCACTTGATTTACCTTGCATGCAATGTCCATGGTTATTGTTTTAAGTTTAATGTGGGACAAGTCATTGTGTGATTTGTAAAATTATCCTTTTGCCAATAAATTATGTTATTTGGTTTGGATTTCACTATGTTAAGTCAATGGTACTATAGGGAAACCATCATTCACTTGGAAGATGCATAAGCAGCTAGTCTAGTAGAAGTCTACACTGGTTGTTTGAATATTGATGAACTAAACTTGTCTGTTCAATTTAGGCCATCTAGGTTGGTAACAAGTATTTCTATGTCAATCTGGAAAATAGTGACATCTCTCCTACTTTTTGTCAGCTGTTGCAGTGAATGCCAAGCTTCAATATGCTGTTGTTGAAGCAAAATCATTCTTGGAAGATGTCTCCATATCTGCTGGAAATAAAAAGAGAAGACTTGGAAATGTCCTGAAGGAACCCAAGAAACCTTTCTTTATTGTAGCATATGATCTTGTGCCAACATTAGAAGCAAAATGGGGCATTAAGCTCATCATCAAAAAAATATTTTTGGGTTCTGATCTTGAAAATTGGAGGTTGAGTTAAATGGAAGCATATATTTATTGTTTACAATGAAACTCATTTTGAGTTAAATAACAACTCAATGCATTATGACATGATGCATATTTAGGGAATTAGCAAAAGAGTAAATTTTCTGAAGTATAGATCTTACTTGTGATTTCAGGTATGTTCATCCAATTAACAACAGGGAGTGCCCTGTTGTCATTGGAGGAGATTACATTACAACAGATTCAGGAACTGGATTGGTGCATACAGCGCCAGGTCATGGTCAGGAGGATTACGTGATTGGGCTAAAATATGGACTGCCTATATATTCTCCTGTAGATGATGATGGGAAGTTCACTGAAGAAGCTGGGGAGTTTAGTGGGCTTGAGGTTCTTGGAGATGGTAATATTGCAGTTGTCAAATACTTGGATGAAAAAATGTCCATTTTAATGGAAGAATCATATGGTAAGTTTTTCCTTTAAAGCCCATCTTATTACTATTATTATGTTTTTTTTTTGTGATTAATTTATAAGGTCCATTGTTGACACTTGCTATTGTTATGAAGAGGTACTGTAAAAATAATACATAGCCATGTCAAAATATTGCACTCCCTTTTCTTTTACGCAGAACACAAGTATCCATATGATTGGCGTTCAAAGAAGCCCACAATATTTAGGGCAACTGAACAATGGTTTGCATCAGTGGAAGGGTTCCGTCAGGCTGCTATGGATGCAATTGGCCATGTAAAATGGATTCCAGAGCAGGTATTGGTTCTAATTGCATTGGAAATAAGCCTTGAATTGTTGGCATTGCTATGCTTTGATATTTTATGGATGGTACTCTTGGCTCTCTTTCAGTGTTACATTTGTATGAATAGATGCAAATTTGTCCTCACCATTTCATTTTAGAATTTTAGTAGTTCGTTTGCAAGTCAAATTTGAATCCTTGTTCTTTCATACTTATGGCTATATGGCTATAACATTTGGCTTTGGTGATCCTGTAGAATCATTTAGAGCTGTGCAGGGGAGTATCTTTACTTTGCGGCTTATCTATCATATAGAGCTATTAAAGGACTGGCAATAAATTATTGAAGCTGCCATTTAGAATTATAATTGTGCCAACAGTTTATTTATTTATTTATTCTTATTATTCCTTTTTTTTGGGGGGGAGGGTGGGGGTGAAGGATGGGGATTTGTACCCGACTTCTGAAGTAAGGAATACATGCATTTACCATTGGACCATATGTCAACAGTTTGATTGTTGAGATAAATTAAAGGGATTTATTTTTGATGTCTGTCAGTTCTGCTACCTGCTTACAACTTGATTGTCCTTAGGTGCCCATCCCTGGTTTCCCCTTCTGTTGAAAGTCATAGCAACTATTTAAGCATTTTGGTAATTTGCCTTATGCATCATACATTGAGCCATCATCATAGTACTATTTTGCTGGTTTAGAAGAAAATTATTGATGTGTTGCTTGTGTAATAGGATTGGCATTTACTTCATATTTTGTAGAAGCTTTTTACATAATTTGACTTTCTAAATCATTAATTTGGTAAAGCAGAAAACTTTAAGGATTAAGCATGATAGGAAGAGTAAATGATATCTACATTTTCCATTTTTGTTACTTACTTCGCGAAGAACAATAAAACCAGTGTATAAGTTGGACCTGTGCAATGAGGGCAATATCAGGGTTCCAAGGGTTTGACATCGATGCAGTTTCTGATGCATTGATTGATGTTTGTTCATGTTTCAACTGAAACTGAAAACATGCTTAGTTGTGTTGTTTGGCATCAGTTAAGTTTTAGGATACTATGAGTTTAGGGTTTGAAAATTATGATACCATGAAGGCAGTAATGTCATGTTATGATTGGAAGATGTGTAATGAGAAAAGATAGATAGGGAACTGTTAAGACTCAAATCGAGAGCCTCCTGTGTTTATATTAGAGCAATAGAGTACATAAAGACTAATAGTGCTTGACCCTGATCATCTTAACATTAGAATTTGTTGATGTTTTGAAGTTCTATGTGGGATTGTTTGGTTGAAGAACACAAATCTTCCATTTTACTCAGCAGCTAATTATTATTATAATTTCAAAACAAAAAGAAAAAGGAAACAATAAAATGAAACCATTGACGGGCTATTCCTATTTTGTTGAATAAGAATGAGAAATGGATACGTGACAAATTTTTTGTGAGTTGATGCATGTGTGGAAATTGTAATTAAATGATCATCATCATGATATTACTATTATCATCATATTGAGCTGCATCATTTCTTTGAATTCTAATAAGCATTTTTGTGCTAAACTTGGGACTTTTGGGAGTTTTAGTTTTAGTGTTAGGTTGAGCTATTTCTTTGAAGTTTTGGCAGTTTAAATTAAATTTTATATGTAAGAGCTATTGAATATTTTAGGAAGGTTATTAAGAATATATCTCATTAGAGCTTTGAGTTCTACTTATTATATGTCTAGATTAATTTTATGGTATCTTTATATCAGTTATTACATGTTCTCTAATTCTGTGTTTGGATAATGACTGTTTAGGCGGAAAATAGAATTTCTGCCATGACTTCCAGCCGCTCTGATTGGTGCATATCACGGCAGAGGACATGGGGTCTTCCCATACCTGTCTTTTATCATGTCACTTCAAAGGAACCTCTTATGAATAAAGAGACTATTGATCATATCAAATGTAAGATGTCATCTAAATCTTTCTGCCCTCATCGAGAATTTTCACACTTGATATTATTTGAACTAAAAGAAAGTTCTTTTCATTTCATCTTTAAAGGATTCATAGTCACATTTCTGCACACGTATTCAAGTTTGGGTTCTTTTTTACTTTTATTAGTGTCCCACATTTTTCCCATATTATGATCATTTGTTTTGACAGCCATTATAGCCCAAAAAGGAAGTGATGTTTGGTGGTACATGAAAGTGGAGGACCTGCTGCCTGACAAATATTGCAATAAAGCATCAGAGTATGAAAAGGGGACAGATACTATGGACGTCTGGTTCGACTCAGGTTTGTTCATCTAGGGTTGACCTTCTATTGCTTTGCTTCCATAGATCCTATGGATTTCGCAAAAATGGTTAATAAATTAGAAGTTGCTTGGTGTTGCTTGAGCACCATCACAAGGTTGATTCCATGATATCTATAATCATTAAATTGTAATGACCGTGCTAAAACTTTCTCCAGGTACTGGTTCAATTAGCAGACTTATTTGTGAAGCATCAAGGTTTTTTTATTTTCCTTCTATTCTCTTCTGGGGTGTGCATGGGAAGGGGGGTTGTGGGTGCCTCTGGGCTGCTGGTATGAAATCCATTGGCATAGAGTCTGCACAGCTATCCCAGTATGTTGCTGATCAACATGGAAGAAAGTTTTGTCTGGAGCATACTAGATTTATGATATGAAGTGGATTGTATTGCTTTTAAACTGCATGACTTTATAGAAACTTGCATTGTCAGACTATTAATAACAAGAAGTCTTACTTGCTATGTAACTATTTTGCCTGCTTTCTATTCCTGCTCTTAGCTTTGAATTTTGCTATTATAGTTAAGAAATGGTTAATTTTGTGAAATATTGCTTTATTAGGATTCTGATGTTTGTTAGTTTCCCATATATGCCAGGCTCCTCTTGGGCTGCTGTCTTGGGAAAAAGAGGCAGCCTTAGTTTTCCTGCAGACTTGTATCTTGAGGGTACAGATCAGCATCGCGGTTGGTTTCAAAGTTCCTTGTTAACAAGTATTGCTACAAAAGGTATCAGAGTTGAAAACAAATTGTTAACCCTGTACTCAAAAGGTTTTTAAGATGCTTGACCTTTTGTTTCACATGTTTTATTGTTTTTTTGGTTCTTACCATTGTTATAATTGTATACATCCTGCTTTATCCTTGTCATGTTATCTCTTTTTGAGAAGAATTTTAGGCTTGTTGTGTCACCCATTCTAGTTTTTATCCTTTTGGCGAAAGGAATCATTCTTAGTCGGCCATAAAGTGAATTGACAAGTGCTTCCGTAGTCATACCACAGGTTTAACAATTGTGAATTTTGCTAGTAAAGATGAAGAAACAAGGATGGTTTACTGTTCTAAAACTATATTTAATTTAACTATATTAGCATTATTCTCATTGTGGTTACATGCCTCCTGATCTATTTCTATTTTCAGAAGTCAATATTATTTCATTTTTCAGAATGACTGCCAACAAATTCTTGGAATTTTTTCTTTCTTCCCTTTTTTGAGCTAAGCATCAAAATATTACTGTCAGACAAATATTAGCAAGCATGAATTCTATTATTATCTCCTTATCATATTAAGTTTCAAAAAGAGCACTTAACATGGGACATAATGCCTGCGGAGCAAGGAGGGGAAACTGGGAGAAAAATATATTTTCGAGAGAAAGCAGAGGGAATAGGGAAAGAAATAGAACAAGGAGGGAAAGATCCATTCCAATACTACTAAATTTTGAGATCACATAAAGTACCTGTAGAGTACACCCTCAACCCCAATGTAAACAGAAAATAACGAATATAACCTTAATGCCTTTTTACCTGAAAATAAGCAAACGTAAATACCTAAATACAAAAAATTATGAGTAAGCCCATAATATATTAAAGTAATAATACTACTACTTTAATCCTTCATGCAGCTTCTTTTTATCCTGCATCGATGACTGTAATTGCATCTGGTCTCAATAATTTAAATTATCCTTACGATCTATGGATTGTGCTAGTTTCTATCAAAGTTCTGGATATAGGATTAAACTAGTTTGTTGAACAAAATCTATTACTGCAGTCTAGTGGTTTTCCAGTATGTCTCTTGTTGCAACACTATGCGGAGTTTCATTTTGGCTTCTAGCCTGCTGATATAGCTAATTGCAAGTATGAATAAGTTTCCTTCAAATGTATTGCAATTTCTTGAAGATTTCCTTTAGCAAGGAATGTCTCCAATATGGTTATTCTTTCTTCTCAACCATGCAGGAAGGGCTCCATATTCCAGTGTTATAACACATGGATTTGTATTGGATGAGAAAGGCTTTAAGATGAGCAAATCTTTGGGGAATGTTACGGATCCTCGTACTGTTATTGAGGGAGGGCAGAACCATAAGGTTAGTTTTTGGCAGATAGCCCCCCCTCCCCTTTGATTCTTCTTTTTTCTCTTTTCTGTTTCTTTAGTAGTTGATATATCTGCTTGATGATATTTATCTTATATTGGTAGGATGCACCTGGCTACGGAGCTGATATTCTGAGACTTTGGGTTTCCAGTGTGGATTATACTGGTGATGTGATGATTGGCCCCCAGATCCTCTGTCAAATGTCTGACATTTACAGGAAGCTGAGAGGAACATTGAGATATCTCTTGGGGAATCTGCATGACTGGAAAGTATATTCTTGTTCTTTCAAAAATCAGAGCTTCAAATCATTCCTGACATTATTTGTTATCTGGCTTTCCATCCCTTATATTTCCTGATTAGATGATTAAATTGCTCTTAGATTTTTGATCTTCAGTACCTGACCTCTGTACCATACACACACACACACACAGACCAAATAAACGAAAAGAAAGAAAAAAACACACTCAGAAAGGAACTGAGAAGCTTGTACTGCATTTTATAGTTTAGCTACATTTTATAGTTTCATTCTTTTGATTATTTACAGTTAGGTCCATTTACATTGGCAGGTTGAAAGTGCTGTCTCATACCATGAATTGCCCATGATTGATCAGCATGCACTATTTCAGCTTGGAAATGTTGTCAAGAATATAAGGGAGGGTTATGAAAACTATCAGTTTTTCAAAATATTCCAGGTATATATTTTCCAAAAATTTTATATTGAATTGATGATATGATGTAACTTTAGTTTCACGCTCACTTGGATTTTGGAATTTGAATTATTCCCTAAAAGCTGGAATCAGTGACACATTGTTGGTTACTTCAAATGCTTGATTGGATTGAAGAAGTCGAAAATAATCATAACTAAATGAAGAACTTCTATGTTCTTTCGTCCCCTCATAATTTTTTTTTTCTTCTTAATAGTAATAGCTTCATGAAGACTCCTAATAGTTGACCATGTGATAATACAGTGAGTAAAAATTTGAATTGACAATATAGTTCCAACCTGATGCAGTGCAGAAGTAGAAACATTAAAAAGAAAACTAAACCAGTGGAAGAAAACCGGAAAAATAGGCTAGATGATGTAAAATTCAAGTTAGAACAAGATAACTAGGGTTTAGGGTTGTAGATCCTCTAACAGAAAATATTCCAAGATCATACACTACCTAATATGTCTAAAAAGACTATTTATACTAGGTTACAGCTGCTCATAATCCTATCTCTTGGATACACATAAATGACTTCTAATCCTAGCAGCTCAAGGTCTTTAAGAGATCACATGCTAGTTACATGACTACATAATAATATAAGAACATAATTACTAACCAATAACTATGTTAAAACATTAAACATAAAGAAAAACAAATCAAGATAAACAATTAGATAAATTCTAGAATGCTTCTGCGTTGCAATCATTAGCATAATAACAGTTTTCTTGCTTGTGTTGACAGCCCTTAACAGTTGTCTCATTAGCTATGCTTTATCTTCTTACTTCTATTTAGCTAAATGCGTATCATTTAGTTTGCCTTATTTCTAATATTGGACAAAATTTTTCTCATGTTTCAGATTATACAACGATTTGTTATTGTTGATTTATCAAATTTCTACTTCGATGTTGCTAAAGATCGACTATATGTTGGGTAATTCTTTCCCTAAATTCTTATATGTGGATAGAACTTTCAATCTTCTTTTATGTCATTTCGGTGTTTTGATCTACCTTTCCTATTTATTTAACTGATTTTAGTGCAAGTCTTTGTCTTAAAGACATCAACTTGTTCAATCAAAAGCGCCTTGCGTGATTTTTGTCTAGATTGACAAACCATCGCATGGTATTACCTTAGCTCACAATTTCCTGATTTAAGGAATATGTTTTTGGAGTTTCCTTTGATTCTACATACAAGAAGATATGTATATACAAAGTCTGACAGATAGAACTGGCTTTACATATTCAGAAACAATTCACTACGGGTTTAATGCAGTTTTGTTTAAGCAGTAATTTAGCTCCTGCAGTTATATGGTTTAAACGAGAGTTTTCAGAGCCCTGATAAACTGTTTCTTGCTTACGCAATCTAGGCTACTAATAAGACTACTTCAAAATATCTAACCTACGGAGAAAAGTTGTATTACTATTAATGTGTTTTTATTTTATCAATTGAATCCATTCAAGCCATGACCATTATGCTAGAGCAAGTTATAACAGAAGAGTTTATGTAAATGTGCACCTAGTGCACATGCATGAATATAAAATATTTCGAATTAGTTGGAAATATTTTCATTTAGCTTAGATAAACTTGATCAAACAGCATGTGGATGCAGGATAAAGGTTCTGTATGCTTTACGATTGGTCAAATTGAAACCTAAAATGCTCGTATCAGTTATGGCCCAGGATGCTTATCTTTTAGATGCTCTCAAAAGTGCAGAGATGTACATTGAAATATTTCTTCTCCTAGAATTTGCTAAAAGATCATTAATTTATTTCAGGAAAATAAATTTGGGTCCTCGAATGCTGAGTTTATATTGTTTCACTCTCATCACTTGAAAATATAGTTTTGATTTATTTTGCTGTGTTGAACTTGGTGCCCATGTAATTATTTGAGCACTTGTTTAGGCAGCTTGGATCCATTTTCATTTCTCAATTTATATTCTGTTTTCCTTAATATGAATGTGTTGAGCTTTAGAGATGCTGGTTTATTGTCTTTAATCTATATACTTGGAAAAATCTTCACATATCATGTTCATATATAACTTTTTTTAACATCTGCATGAATGCATTTAGATAACAACTGGTTTCTTCCTTCTGGCCTGAAATCATCTGTAAGTCTTTGCTTAGATGTTTCAACTGTAACCAACATTTTTTATTGCTACCCTAGTTTCAAAGAATGTCTCTTTCTCTTTTTATCTTACTAAGTTAACAATTTTCAGGGGTATAGCAAGTTTTACAAGGAGAAGTTGCCAAACTGTTCTTGCTGCACATCTCCTTTCCCTAGCAAGGGTAATTGCTCCAATTCTGCCACATTTGGCAGAGGATGTATGGCAGAATCTTCCCTTTAAGTACACCTTGAAAGATGGTTCTATTGCTGAGTTTGTTTTTGAATCAAAATGGCCAGCCTTGAATGAGAAATGGCTCACATTGCCAGCTGAAGAAATTGATTTCTGGGGAAAGGTCCTTGAGGTAATCACTGTTTTCATCCTTATAAGAGAGTAGGGTTGGGTCTTGTTCAAAACAAGGTCTGAAGTGGCTTCAAGTTAAAGTTTGTCTGTGTGCCCTGATCTGCATTTACATTTCTTGTTTGTTTTGACCATGTCAATTTTGTGGAGGATTGTTTTAGAAAAAATTTGGAGAGTCGAGACATTTTTCCTGAATTCTTGCTAACAAAATGGTACATGACATGAAATTTTGTCTAGAATTTTTTTTAAAATTTTTAATTAAATTGCAATCACTGAATCATGAATTTATCTTTGTTAGCAAAATAAAATCAAATATCAAGTGACAAGATATTTGATTTTGGATTCATTTTGCAAGAAAAACTGCAAACTGTTATATATTTTATAAGTAAGGTGATGTCCTTTTCATAAGTTTTTATCCCACTTTTAATTTTTAAGACCATGGATAATTGTGACACATTGCAAATCTTTTGGTGTGTGGTGTTCTGGGGTGTTGCTTTTGCTGTGCTTTTTGTTTTGTTTTTATTTTCCTTTTGTGCCAATTTCAGAGAAACCATCATGCATTTATCATGAAATGGATGGAGATTGATCAGATAGCCCCTTTTTGTCAAAAAAATAAAAAAAGAAACAAGAAACATGCTTTTTTATAGGTATACTAGTGGAAACTAATTTCAAGGAAAATTGGGAAAGGGCTAACGTTTTTCATGATGATACCAGCTGAGAACTGAGGTAAACAAGGTGTTGGAGGTTGCTCGTACTGGGAAGTTGATTGGTTCCAGTCTGGAAGCAAAGGTTTATCTACACACATCTGATGCTACCCTGGCATCTACATTACTTGAAATGTGTTCAGCAAACAATGATGCAGACACCTTGCACCGTATTTTCTTAACATCTCAGGTATTTTAATTTCTTTTACATATACTCTTTAAAATGGTGATCAGTTAACTGATCTACAGTTAATAACTTGCATATGTTCATAAGCAGGACACCTATTGGTTTTAGACTTTAGTTCCTCATTTTCAAAATCTTATCAGGAGCATATTTTTTATGCAAATCTTTAGAATATAGGGTTATCAGCTAGTTGTTTTATGTTTGCTGGACCTGAACTGCTCGTTGAATGAAGTTGGGGACAGTTTCCAGTTGTGTACACTAGATTTCCAGTATTGTTTTATCTATCAAACCTCAAATCAATTGATTACATCTCTTAGACATGTTGGTCCATGCATAATTCCTTTATTTGTGCATATAATTCTTTGTAAGCAGAAAGCACTTACATTATTAACTGGTTTTTTTTTTTCTATTTGAATGGCAATTTACAGGTAGAGGTAGTTGCATCTTTAGGGAATGAACTTCAAAATATTCCATATACTGGAGAGTATCTTGTTCAGGAGGACAAGGTTTGGATCGGAGTGTCAAGGGCTGAAGGCTCCAAATGCGAGAGATGTTGGAATTACTCGACTCAAGTAGGTTCGTTTATGGAGCACCCTACACTTTGTGGTCGCTGTTTCAGTGTTGTTGGCATTCAACCAACCCCTGAAATGGCAGCCGTCACCTGACGACCTAAAACCATAAAACCCTGCTAAAAATGAGTAATAAAAGTTGGCCAATGTCCCTTTCGAGCTTTGACAGTCTTAGCCAATGTCATGCCCGAGCTCTGATGTTGAAGGTTCTATAGGTCCACTTACGGCCAGCATCAGTGATTTCCATCGTAAGTAGTATTTTTTCCCAGAAGTGCATAAGGTTATCAAATTTTCTCCATACAGAATTATTTAAAGGTGAAGAGAAACAAAGAAACCACCCACAAGGTGTTCAGCTGCACATATGAAAATTATTCTACTCAGCATATTTTTTGTTCACTTTCCTGGGCGAGGGTTACTAGTTGCCACTTGCCTGTGATTTTATTTTCTCAACACACAAGTGCCTAATCCTGGAAACAGACTCGCTTGTAATTAGTTTTAGCGCCTAATTGTGCTAAATTTTGGTTACTCAAATAATACTTTTAAACTTTCAATTAATTTTAATTTGAACTAATATAATAAGTATTGTTTGTTATTTTTAGAGTAATTTTAGATTTTTGTTTTGGTCATTCAATTTTGAAAAATAATATTTTGATTATAAATATTTATAAGTATTGTTATTTTGATGGGCAGGTGTATGGTTTGGAAAGTTCATTTGATCCTTTGGACCTTGATCTGGACTCATACAAAGTCAACGACTCATTCAAAATGATTCAAATTTGCAATGACATGAATCTGAATTGATTTGAAAAATTAATTTGGAATGACTTAATTCTAAATAATTTACTCAAAATCAATTGGATTTGATTTAAAAAAAGTCAATTATTTAAACTTCAAATTACTCAAAAGTTCAATAATATAAGTGTCGAATTCAAAATGGTTTGAGATAAAAAATCTGAATTTTTCTTCAAATTGAAATTGATCAAATCCAAATTGGGCTCGATCCTTACAATGTTCATATGAACATGTTCATGTGGTAATAAAAAAAATAAATTAAAAGCACTAATTTTTATTTTAAAAATGTTGTAGTCATCTACGCATGTTCACATGACAAAAATAGTTGAATTGCAAGAACATACATTAAAAGCATTTGACTCCACTCATCCTAAAATGTTAATATGGTATGATAATATTCAAATTTTAGTACAGATTTTAATTTGACTACCATTAAATTGAGAAAAAATTTCCTTCTTTTTATATATTTTTAGAGAATTTGAACAATTAATATAAGTACTGAAGCAGTGGGTTTGTAAAATTGTCTATTGATGTTAACAATTTTGAATATTACAATTATTATTAGATTGTTTAAAGAAATGCGTTTTTGATTCTGCAAGTTGCAAGTCATACATGACACAACAAAAATCAACTCAATAGCAATGTTTTAAAGATCTTTTTCATCAATGAGCTGTATTTTGTCAAAAAAAAAAAAAGGCACATGCAAAAACATGCTTGTCATGTTTTCAAACAAATTGCAAAGACAAAATGTTACACAATATATAACAAAACTGAGCTGACCAAATCACCAAGCACAACCCACCAAAGCAGAAGAGAAATAAAGAAAATGAAGTAATTAGAAATATAAGTGTTGTTCAATTTTCTACCCACGCAAGTATATGTATCGAAAAGATAATATAGTAATACATAGAGTGTCGATCCTATTGAGAATTGAATTAATTCTTAATGTTAACTACTAAAATTCTTAATCTTATCCTAATAATTAAATTAAAAAATTATTAAAAAGAAAAATTAAAACTAATAAATTGAAACTAAAATTAAATAGTAAATTTATTTCATAAAACTCACTTAACTATCAGACCTAAGATTATGATGTCCCTCAATACTTTATCTGATTATTGTCTTTCTCTCTTAACCTAGTTTAATGAATTAAATTGCTAACCTAGAGTCTTAAATTATTTACAAGTCTCTGTCGAGTTTCTCATAAAAATTTCTTTCCCAATTAATTTACTATATGTCTATGCAAATTAAATTGAAGAAAGATTCATTAAGTTCGTGCTCTAATTTTGGCTACGTATGGTTTATAAGTGTATGTTTACCCTATATACAAATCAAACCACCTAATCAACTAAGTGCATTTGATCATATGCTAAATCTCTTTCGTCAAGGTTTAACCTAGGTTTCTAATTCAATCTAATGGGTGATTAGGTAACTAGAAGCATTAAGAACAAAATAAAATAAACAGCTTAAATCCATCAAACATAAGCAAAAGAAAGATCAATAAATCATAGTACGTATTGAGTTCTATCATAATCTCCCTATCAAGTCACACATCTCCTTATCAGACTATGTGGGCCGCAGGCTTGCCCAAGTAATTAACAGAAATCGTAATTGCTCAAGGACTGCTGCAATGCTTCAACTTTGACAAGATTTTTTGTTAGCTTTAAAATTATTATAGTTTTGATGATGACAAAATGATCAACTTTGCTTGAGCATTATTTGAGTAATCCTTGACAATTTCTTGAAATGATTTAACTCCCATACACTTGTTCTTACATAGACACAAGCTTCACTCTTGAAGTTATTGAACTATATCTATAAGCTTGTATGACTTAGGTGTATGAGTGCTTATGATTCTCATTCATTAAAGTTTGATTTAAAGATTAAAGGAAAATCTTGATGCACTCATTAAGGGGGAGTTTTGAACATCTTGTTTAATTACAAAAAGAAAGAGAAGGAAAACTAAGTTAAATTGAGTGTGATAGGTTTTCATATTTAATTTATGTGTGTGATGCTTTAGTTATGGTTTTGTTGAATATTATGTGCTAGTTGCTTTCTACTGTGGATATTGTTATCTTGTTTAGCTATTATAGATATTATAAAAATTTTATTGAAAATCTTTAAAGAAAACTAGATGCATTGAATAAAGGGGAGCAACTCATTATGCGTAAAGATTTGAAGCATTCATGTTAAACATAAACATTGCATTCTTAATCTTGGAATGTTTTGTCATCATCAAAAATAAGAGATAAAGAATGTTGACTCTATATGTTTTTGATGATAGCAAAATATTCCCATTCATTGGTGTCTAACTATATTGTTTAAGTGCAGGATAAAAATTGTATGTAAATAATAAATCTGCCAAACCCTGTTCTATAAAATAATTACGACGTCATTTACATGCTCAATAGAATGGTTGCATATTTAGGAAGTTTGAAAAATCGTTAAAAGATGATATTGCCCCTAATGGTATCATTAAGTTGATTAAGCCTCGAACTAGTTCAAATAGAAATTTTAAGGTGAAATTGAGAGTTTCACGGTCCAGGGATGACTCAAAATGGTAATTCGGAGCTCGAGGATCAATTTGGAGTCAAACCGAAATTTTCACTATCTAGGGGCAAAATGGTCATTTGCCACTTGGGGACAAAATGAGAATTTTTAAAAAGATTTTTTTGGCCCCATTTGACTTATTGGAGTATGATTTGAGGTTGAGAAGTAATTGTAATCCTGGCCTTTTTCGGAGCATAGGGGTAAAATGGTCATTTTGCCATTCTAAGGGCAAAATTGCAATTTTCCACCACTAGGACATTTGTCCAGCACATGGTCTTCCCTTATCCTCATTTTGACCTTTGACTAATCATGTGGTAGATAAAAAAAGTTTAAAAATTTTTAAAGTTTTAAAAATGGACCAATGGAAACATGCCATGTGTCAAGCTTAGGATATTTTATTATTTAACTTAAAAATCAGCATAAATCAGCCCATTATCTCTCCAAATATTCGGCCAAGCAAGGAAGAGAGGGAAAGAAAGGAAGAACAAACCCTAGGTGAAGAATTTCAAGAGAAAAAGTGTGGAAAATCAAGAAAAACAAGTGAAAAAGGTAGGAGTTTTCAACTTAAGCTTGAAATCCATTTTCCTTAAGCATTCCTCCTTATTTTCCATGCTTAAATTACATGTTTTCATGATGAATTCATGGCTGGTCAAAATGGGTAAGGAGAGAGAAAGATGTTGGATTGATTTGATTTTAAGATATGTTAGTGTTTTTAGTTAGTTTAGCATATTTAAAAGCAAAACAACAAGAAAAGAATCCATTTTCCC
>NC_030851.1:22127010-22142630 GCF_000208745.1 Theobroma cacao | reverse complement strand
GAAATCCATTTCCCTATGAATCTTCATTGGCCAAATCTTCCTTGATGTGTGTGGGTGATGGATTGTTATTATTTCAAGAGAAATGGCTTAGAAAATGATGAATAATGGTGAGAAAAATTAAGTAGGAAAAATCACGGTTATAGTGCATTGTAATAGCCGAATTTTTTCATGAAGAAATGGGAGGGTTTTGATGCTGAAATTGGTGTTATTTGAATAATGTTTGGTGAATTGAGGTATTAGAAATGAAATGGAGCAATTTGGAGCCAAATCGGACATAATTGTCATTTAATCAGGTAATAGGCCGAATTAGGTCAACACTGCATTTAAGCGGTGTCGGATAAGTTGCATATCATATCATGCATAAACACCGAGCCTGAATTGATTTTATAATGGTCAAGCATTAATGTGGTGAATTATGTATAGGTGGTGAACAAATTACACTGGTAAAAGTACAAAGATTGTGCTTGAAGACTGGGATTAGGAGTACATCGACTCCTAGAACTATGGGTAAACTTATTATCGTCTTAATTATCTAGAGTAATTTTATACAATTGTGTGATTTTATAGAAAATGGTTTAAATGATAAATTGCTATGTTTTAGGAGAAATTGTGATTTTATAAAATAATTTTATAAATTTTCTGGAAAATTGAATACTAGTTTTGAAAATAGAGTAATTGGAGACTGCCTGCTTGTGTTATAAATTGTGTTTTAAATTATATGGCTTATAGCAATATGTGAGCATGAATGGCAAAGTCGGTATTTATATCAAAATTATATATACTATATATTCAGCACTGAGAGGCTAGATTGCGATAAATTGCCATGTCATGCAGATAAAGATTTTATAAATCAGGTGGTAGATAAAATAATCCAGAGTCACTGTAGTGGTGGGGGTTTCCGTGGATTGCCTATGAAAGGGGCACGGTAACCCAATTATATATTTACCTCTGGGGGGAGATGTTGGATGAAGTATCTCCTGAGGTAAAGATTTGAGTGCACTTCACGTGGACCACCGCGTGAGAGTGAGACTCAGCCAACGCAAAGGCATGGCTAGAATTTCGGATGTAAAAACATTTAACAATCTTAGTGGTCTCGGTCAGATGCCTAGGCCAAGGCATCCCCGAAAATGATTTTTGGCAGGAGCCAAGTTTTGTGAGATATATAAGCCATGTTGATTAATTGAGTAAACTGAATATTCAAGTTATGAAACATATATTGGAAAATAATATTTTAATTCGTCTCCATTTACTCGCCTTTAGATAGTTTAGATGGTGTCTGTTTACTCACTAGGATTTTATAATCTCACCACCCTCATTTCCTCACATTTCAGGCTCAGGAAATTCCATAGTTAGCTGACTTTGACAAGGACCTTCATTTGGACTTGAATCGGCAAAAGTTGTAAGTTTTCAGCTTTCGATGTATTTTGGTTAGATGTGGGCCCACGTGTCACTGTAAAAGTAATTTTATGCTTTGGTTATTTGCTTATTAGTATATATGAATATAATTAACTTTTACGCTATAAGAATTATTTACCGATAGCTTTATAAAATTTATTTTACAAGAAAATAATTTATTTTATTGAATATCTTTATTATATTTAAATGGTCAAATTTTCACTTCAAATGAACGTTTTAGATACTTAATTTGTTTTTAAATCACTAAACATATATTTTCTGCTTACCTACTATATTTTTAGCAAGTTTTGAGATTTTCGATGAAAAATGACGAAAATGCCCCTGTGAGCCAGAAAACAAAATGTTATGTTCTGATTTGGAAATGACTTGTAATCCTTCGAATTATGATATTTGATAACTATTGTTCACCGGGGAAGTGTGAAAGTTGATACAAGAGCCTTGCATTCGAGGTGAAGAATGTCTGTCAAGGCTTCGAGGCGGTTGTCATGGGCTCAATGAGAGTTCTGGGTCGTGACAAAACGAATCCTTCAAAAGTGTATATCAAAGATCATATGAATGAAGAAAAATGATTGATTAACAAAAAGGAAGGTCCTTAGTTGGATAATGAAGAATGTTGGTTGACCAAGTTTCAAATTGGAGGAATGGCGGGCTGAAGAGTTTGAGAAACAGAACCAAATTAGTCGACTAAGAGCTCTCTATCTGCAATTTGAACCCGAGCACTAAAAGACAGAATAACGGCTAGAACCAACTCTCAACTGTTTCCAACGGCCATAAACTGTCAAATTGCCATCATAGTTATTTCTCCAAGTATAAAAGGGTCTTCCAATGGTTAGAAATCAGTTTTTGAGAGAATTGAAGGCTTCCAAGTGATATAAAGCTGAAAAACCAGAAAATCTTCTTTGCACCTTATTGCACTTAAACTCCAATCTTTGTAACAGTGTTAAGCACTTCTTCTTGTACCATGTAGATCAAGTAAGTGATCATAGGTACTTCTTTATTTCTTCTCTTCTTGTACACTTAGAGTGAGTGAGTCACTTTAAGGGATTTATTCAAGCTTGGATTGCTTGATTGAGTGTAAAGGTTCCAACTTAGCTTAGAAAAGTTGGTTGTTGGGTTTTGATTGATCCCGATAAAAACTAGTGTTGTAGGTTGTGGTTGAGCATTTGAAAAATCACTTTGGGTTTTGGTTGATCCCGTGAAAAATCATTGCTAAAGGTTGTGGTTAAGCTTGCAAAAAGCCATTGTAAAAACTTGGTGGAAGCTTGTGAATTCCACTATTTTTAGTGATTTGGTTTGAAAAATCCTTAGTTGAACAATCAAGGTAATGGATGTAAGTCTTGGACCGAACCGCTATAAATATTTGTGTATTGTCTCCGCTACTTTAGTTTTCCAATCATCTTTAAATTTATTGTTCATCTTGTATTTGTCCCCATTTAAGAGGCAACTTTAGTGAGAGCCAAAAAGTGCTATTCACCCCCCTCTAGCACATTTATTTGGAACCAACAAGTGGTATCAGAGCCTAACCCTCATTTTTAAGGCCTAACATCCTTAGGGTAGATCCTAATGGCTCTAGAAAATTTTGTTGATGCTGAGGGTCAATGTATAAATATGCCTCATCTATTTAATGGCTCAAATTACTCATATTGGAGTACTAGGATGTCAATATACATTAGGGCAATTGACTATGAGATATGGGATGTCATTACCGATGGTCCTTTCATTCCAATGATTAGAAATTCGGTAAATGGTGAGAAAACTCCCAAACATAGAAGTAGGTGGATAAAAGCTAAAATAAGGAAAGTTCAAATCAACTCTAAGGCCATGCATACTCTCATTTGTGCACTTGATTATAGAGAATACGATAGAGTGTTCATGTGCAAAAGTGCCAAGGAAATTTCACAAAAATTAGAAGAGTTATATGGAGAAACAAATATAGAAAAGGAATTAGAAGACAATTCTTGTGAAGGATCAATGCTCAACAAGCAACATGGCAAATGGAGACAAGGAATCAAGTGAAGATAAATCCTCAAATCGAATTGAATTATGCTTCATGGCTCTTGAAGACTTAAAGGTAACTTCTTCATCATGTGAACTTAATTCATGTGCTTTCAATGAATTACATGATGCTTTTGAGGATTTAGCTTTTGAGTTTGAGAAAATGAATATAAAGAACAAGAAAATCATTTCCACACTTGATGTTCAAAATGAATTTTTGATGAAAACAAAAATTGATTTGGAAAAAGAAAATGAAAGTTTGGAAAAGGATTAAAATTGATAAAGTTTAAAATTGATGCTTTTCAAAATTTGATGAAATCCAACGTGTTAGAATTGAGATCTCTAAAAAACTATTTCGATGCAAGATGGCAAAAGGTAGTTTTGTCAAACCCCATGCGCTAAAGATGATTGAACTCGTGAAGAGACTTGGATAGTTGGGATTAGCGATGGATCATGAGCTAAGTATATGCTTAGTTCTACAATTTTTTCTGCCAGCTTCAGTTAGTTCGTGTTGAACTTCCATATGAATCGATTAGAAGCAACTCTTCCTGAATTTCTAAACATGTTGGACACAAGAGGGAAGTCCATTAGAAAAGATAAGGGATCATTGCTTCTTGTTTCTTTTTTGAAGGCTTATACAAAACAATAGAAGAAAAAAGGCCAAAAGGGGCAGAAATTAAAATCCCAAAATAAGAAGGCACTAAAGCCCAAGGGAGGTGTCAAAAAGGACAAAGAAAAGGATATTTGCCATCATTGTGGCAAACCTAGGCATTGGAGGAGGAATTCCAAGGGTTGCCTAGCTATTGTGAGCAAGAAAATGAAGCTTATTAAAGTTTCTAATTTAGGTATTATTTACTAAGTAACTCAACTTTATATTTTAAAGGTATATGATACCTTAAAATTGGTTGTCATATGTATGACATATTGCAGGGGCTAAGGATAATGTTGAGTAGGAGCTTAACTCAACAGGTGACCCCAAGGATAAACCACACAAACCACATTGAGTGGTTGCAGTCCTATTTATTTTGATATGTTTAATAATATATTAGAATGTTTTTGAAACATTATTTTGTTATTACCATTTGGATGGTCAATGAAACATTATGTTTGACATTGGGTGTGAAAAAATTCTATGGTTCATGCTTAAAACATTTTTTTGAATAATTATATCAGTTTAATTATCCACATTTCATATTTATCATTGCAATTATACTTGATCCATTATGAATTGTAAATAATATCAAATAAGATTGATTAAGAATTCATATTAGTTGATAAATTAAGTGACTATACTTGGATAAGATCTTAGTAAAAGGTCACATGAATTTATAATTACTTGATTAAAAGAATGAATATAGATTCATATAAAATGGAACTTTCTTTTGAATAGAACATAGAGTTATTTATTCAATGAAGAAAGCAAATTCATATAATTGTATTATTGGTCCATACTTCTCTAATATATATTGCCCATTAAAACACTTTAAACCAATACGATTCCAAGCATACATTAAGATGTATGTATGTGACATCATGGAATATTCATAAGAGTTTGAATGTTGCTCTCACAAAAGATCTTGCATTTAGTGGGAGCATTACATTGGAATCTAACACTTTAGCTTTTGCATAAAGATGCATAATTAAATGTATGAGAACTCCATGGATTTAGTAAGATACATTGAGGATGTATTATTCATATTGGATGAATCTACTAAATATAAGTTAGAGTTGAAGTTGTACACTTTAAAAGGGAATCCAAAAGGGTTCGATTTATTGAAATGTACAAGTTTATTTATGTCAAACACTTAACGAGGTTAGTGAGAGTGAATTCGATTCTTTGATGATACAATTGCATAGGATGTAATGTGTATACAAAGAAACTACAAAATTTAAGGAGCGGATGGCATAACGCGAAGTAACATAAGCATATAATGTATATAGCATAGTCTAGTTGGAATGGTTCCAAACAGAAAAGGGACTATACATCTATATAAATAAAGTCATAGGCATTCTATTTAAAAGAGCTTAAATAGGAACTAATAAAGGGTTCTAAACATTGATAATGCAACAATGGAGCCATACTAATATAACCCAAGTCTCATTGGATCTAAATATAGTAATATGATAAGATGTTTGAACATCAAATAGATAAATAAAAGCAATTAACCACATTTAAATGTATAAGCGAGTCTTTTTAGAGACATGATTACTAGATGGATTGGATCCACATATGATGAGGTAGCAATTGGCTTTGTTCTAGTGGGAGAATGTTAGAATGAGCCTTGCAACCGATTGAGATTAGTCAAGACTTAGTTCCATTTATGCAATCATATCATTCACATTGAATGATTAGAGGTTTTCATTCACAAATAAAACATCAATTATAAAGTTATGAGTCTATTAGATGAAGTCCATGAGATTAATATGCCTCGCAAGGGAATTGTAATAAGTTACAATTATGAGATCCCTATGCATCAAAGCATAATCTATAAATTTTCTAGTTATGTATCATTAAGACTAGACATCAATTTGCTTAGAGACTGGTGCATTCTATGTTTCTTATTTAGGAAGTAAGCTATTGATCTCATAAGTTGAAGAATAGAGATACTTGGAATTAGAATGTAGGTGCTTGGTCCATGAACAAGTTCACTGAACATGACCTAACATGAGAAATGCATTGGATATTTCACTCTAGTGTCTATGCAAATATTTCTCATGTGTCAATTGTGTAAATACTCCTCAGACTTGAGACACTAGGTTGTCTTATATGTGAAGTGCCATATATTTACCCCTACGGGTCCTACCAAGGATTCCAAAACAGGTTGTGTGTAACGACCCCTCCTCGGTCGTTACCGACGTTCAAGACCTTCGGGAGATCCGGTCAAGTCCCGAACAAGCCTAAAAGAAATTTCTCAATAACTCATTGTACAGTTATACTAAACCGTATTAATGTTTGATCCATATATATTTATAACATGAATTCAATAATAAGCATAGCCATTAAATTTTGACTTTAAGTCATGACATCACAATTACATACATTGAGTTCAAAAATCCCAAATCTTTGTTTATATCAAAACTAATATTTGTTTACATAGTAAAACCAGAGTACTACAACTCAACCTTTAACAGCGGAGTGACTCGGGATAAAATGCTATGAGATGCCTTTACCTATCTGCGGTGGATCGTACGCGTCGATGATTACTCACTAGGCTGATCACTATCTGCATAAAAGGAAAATAGAAAGGGGTGTGAGTCTCACAGACTCAGTGATCATCGGCTCCGTGAGTAGGGCGTAGATGGGAAACAAGCAAACAACAGATCGGTTGATATTAAAAATGCAAGATTATAAAAACAATTTATTTCAAACGGACGTTTGTGCCTTATATGAAATACTAAGAATTTCTTTCGCATTATAAACATTTCAATTGGTAAATTAATCAAGGCAGATACAAATTTTCTCTACAAAACAGATCAATAACCTTATTCAAGTCAATCATTTGAAATATTGAATTAAAACAATTTTTACATAAAGAAAATTTCGCCATCAAGATCAATTGACATTTTTCTCAAATCAAACCAATATATTCGGCAAGCTCCCATGAAATCAAACGTTAATCAAACTCATACGTAAATCACAAATCGCCTTGCACTCGAGGAGTTAAAATTCATTTCACTGTAAAAATAAGAGAGCTACAGAAAAACTATTAAATTCCACTTTCACCATGCAAAGAAATATAAATTTGAAAACCCAGAGATGCCACTCTTGAGTAAGGAATGAAAATAAACATGTGGTCCCACTACCACGTAATAACATCCAGAAGCCTCGCTCCACTAGATCCCACATGCCATGGCAGTCTCACGATGTTGGCCGACATCGGAGATATCCGACGGTCGCAACCGCGTAAATCACTGGTGGGCTAGCCACGCATACATACATCACAGGTCGTGGTCCTTACCGCGCCTAACCGTCCATCGACGACCCAAAGGTTCTCTAACTAGAGCTCACTCGTGCACGAGGGTCACACTTAACCGATGTGACATTCGGCCTACTCTCGACGCCCTCGGTTTGTAAAACCATTTTTTTTAAATCGTTTTATGTCCTTAAAAACTCGTCTCAAAAGTATTTTCAAAGCATTCAACATAGGGTATGATAAAATCTATCATTTTCTCAAAATGAATTTATGCATGAATTTCAAAACAATAATTTGCATGGTGGATAAGCAATATAACCATGGATGCACATTGCACAAATATAAGGCACATATTTTGAGGTAAAACAGTGCGAAGGGCTTGTTTCCCCATTTTGAAAACACTTACATATAATTTATACATATATATATTCAAAATAATTTTTGAAAATAATTTGCATTCACAATTCCCTAAAATTTCTACCAGCACATGCTATCCACAATTTTGCATCTAAAATAAAATATACATACTTTTATACTATTATGAGAATTTTAAAATTGACACCCCCTACTCACCTCACAATAGCGGGATGTTACGTCGCTATTAATTCAAAAATGTATCTACTTATTGCTTCTTACCGGTCGCTCGTTATTTCCTCCGGCCTGCCACCACAATGTACCACCTTTACTCATTTCTCTTAAATATTGAAACCCACTATATATATATATATTATTTTATTTTGTTATATATATATATATATTTTGTTTTTATGCCCCCATTACCTTTCCTTCACCCGATCTCTTTGTCACCCTTTTTGCTACAGCCTTCATCCTTCCTCCTTCCTCTTTCACTCCCAACGCTGGTAGCAAGCTCTCTACTTTCACTCTCACCGTCGATCACCATAACAGCCTAGCTTCCTCTATTTTCTTTCCCAAAAATCTAGCAGCACAAGGTTGCTCTTTCCTCTCAAAAAGCAGCTCCTTTCCCTTTTTTATTTAGCTCCATAAATGGCTTCCTCTCTACTCTGTTTCTCCCTTCAAGACCGGCTGCAACCACCCAAGAAATTCTCCCTTCAACCCGTGACACTTTCTCCTTTCTCTCTCACATTTCGGCTCTTTCTCCCTTTCTCTTTTTCTTGGGAAGAGAAAGAAAAGTTGTATTTGATATGGCTTCATGGTGGGGCCGCCAATGACAAGTTTCTTGTCAATGTTCCCCCACTCCTTTTTCCTTTCTTCTTCTTTCTTTCTCTCTAAAATCTGGTTACTACTCCTTTAAATGGCTTTGACTTTTCTTTGCCTTTCTCTCTTTCATCTCTTCTATATCACTTGACCGGCCCCTCTCTTTTTTTTTTGTTTTCTCTCCCTTGTGTTCTTAAGTCGGCCCTTACCATCATTTAACTTAAAAAGAAAATATTACATTTTGGCATTCTTATCCCACACATGGGCTGCTGCCCATGTGATCTTTTATAATAATTTTTTATTATTATTTTTGTTAGTATTTATTTTATTTTCGTTAATTATTAAAATTTACATGTAAGTCCTCAGTTTCATTTTATTTACTACACAACCTTTCAACTTTCGTATTTTAAAATTTGATCTTTTTGATGCATTTAAAAATTCTAATTTTCATCTATCTCTCTTCCTTTACACGCGTACAATCAGAATATCAAAATTGCGCTTCAACACGGTGTCACCATAATATTTTAAATATTTACTTACCCGCGCTAACTCGATTTAATAAAATCACGTAGGCACAATTATCATCGTTTTTCTTCAAAATTCTTTCTTATTTCTTATCCCCCACTTAGATCAATCATATTATCATTTTTCATGACTAATTCCAATAATAAATAAAATATTAATATTTTAATATTATTTTATTCATAAAATAATATTTTATTTTAAAATATTTTTTTCACTCGTAACCGCTTTTTGACTCTTAATTTACATCAAGTGACTCTTCGTTTAATCGATAGGGTCTTATTGATGGTTAAACGCGAGTACGAGGTGTAACAATGTGGTTGTTTGTAACATGAAGCATGTGAAGGCAAATGAGTGGTAAAAAGAAATAATCACCCTAAATGATTTAAGGCACATATCCTAGCTTGTTGAAGTCCTTGGCCAACGCGACTTGGAGATTATGAAAAAGAGTTTCATAAGACTCTATATAAAGCTAATGATCTAACTTCAAAAATGAATATGAAGATCAATAAGAGTAGACACTGCATTATGCTCTTATCATTTTCGAGATATATGATGAGAGAATGAATTACATTAACAGACTATACACTAAAAGGTTGTCAAAGAACTGTATGACTCTCCTAACAATTGGGTGGCCATGATGCAATGCTAGATGCTAATCTTGGTCTATGGAATTGAATTAATTAATTTAATAAAAATTAAAATTCAATTCCATTGTCAACATGTTAGGAACCTAATGGGTCACATACAATAAGTTGCATTGTGAATTAAATTGGGAGTGTGATAATTGAAGTTGGACTTAAATCATACACTATGTTTTTAACTTTTAAGGACATAATTAAAATAGTTTAATCAAGTATAAGGCCAATATTATAATTAGATATAATATTAAAGCCTTAATTGTGAACAAATAAAGTAAAATAATTTTAATTTTAATTTACAATGACTTAATTAAAAAAGTTTAATTAAGTGTTGGGCCATGTAACGATCGCACCTTGATCACTAACAGTGTTCGAGTTTTGCGAGAGAACTCGCCAAGTCCCGAACAACCCTTAATTGAAACTTTTGTTAATACGTTATATTCATTCCACTAATTTATGTAATCGCTTTGAACCGTATAACTCTTGTAATATACTTAAAGCGAGAAGTTAGACAAATCGACTAAATTTGTCAAGCCCAGCTCTACAATATGTTTATTATGCCATTCTTATATAAGAATGCATGTTTGCTTACTTGGGTACCTCGAAAATCGTTAAAGGACGGCAATGTACCAAATGGTACAATTAAGTTGAATTAAGCCTCGAACTAGACCAAATAGAGATTTTAAGATGAAATTGAGAATTTTAAAACCCTTGAATGACTTAAAATGGTGATTCGGAGTTCGAGGACCAATTTGGAGTCAAATTGAAATTTTCATAACCTAGGGCAAAATGGTCATTTTGCCACTTGAGGTTAAAATTGGAATGTTGGAAGAAGTTTTTGATCAAGATTGACTATTTAGAACATAATTTGAGTTTGAGAAGTGAAAAATTTTAATTTCGACATTTTTTCAAGCATAAGGGTAAATAGTCATTTGCCACCCCAAGGGCAAAATTCTAATTTTACACCACCCAGTACTCTTCCAGCACATGGATTTTACCCAATATTATCATAGATAATTGAGAAAATTTAAGTGGTGGAGAGAGATTGCTTAATGGGTAAGTATGACACATGGACCAATGGAATGGTGACGTGTCAAATTCTTAACCATTTATTATTTTCCTTATAAATTAGCACAAAATCAGCCTATTTCTCTTCATATGGCTGGCCAAAGGAAGAACAAAGGAAGAAAAGAAGAACAAAAGCCCTAGGTGGAAAAATTCAAGGGAAAAGTGTGAAAATTCAAGGAAACAAGTGACAAAAGGTAAGATTTTTCAATTCTAGCTTGTGATCCACCTTTTCCCATACATTCTTTTGCATTTTCCATGGTTGAATCACATGATTTCATGATGGGTATCTTGCTAGCTGAACACTTAGGGAGACGTTTTGATGCTTGATTTAGTTAGATTTCAATGTATTTTAGTGTTTTTAGTTGATTGGTGATGTGTAGCATGAAAATCAAGGAAGAAAAATTCATGTTTTTCCATCACCCATCATTGGCCGAATTCTCCATGTGGAATATTGAGGATGATTTTGATTTATTTTTTTAGTGATTTGGTTAAGAATTAGTGATTTATGGTGTGAGAATCAAGTAGGAAAAATTATAGTGTTGATCCACCCACCATGGCTGAATTTTCCAAGAGAAAATGTGAGGATGATTTCGCCATATTTCAAGTTATTTAACTTGTGTTTGATGGTTTGGAGAATTGGAAGGAAAATGGAGTTAATTGGAGTTGAATTGGACGTATTGGCCAATTAATCGAGTGATAGATCGAATTAGGCCAATACCGTTTTATTTAAGTACATAATTGAATTTATATTGAACATCGTATTTAGATAGTTACTCGAGTATTTCACGTCCCATTTCATGCATTAGTATAGAGTTCGAATTGGTTTTATAACAATTTAGCACAAATGTAGTAAATGGCTTATTGTGCATTATGTCTAGGTGGTGAGAATTTTGGCAAAAGAAAAGAGAAAGTACCCGAGGATCAAGAATTGGAGTACTTGAAATTCGACTCTCGAAATAGTGAGTAACCTTACTATCATCTTAATTATCTAAAGTGATTTTTATCCGATTTTGTGATTTTATACAAAATGATTTTAAATGGTAAATCTTTAGGTTTTATAAACAAAATGTGTTTAAATGAAATGGTTTTATAAAATTATCTTGAAATTGAATGATGGTTTTGAAAATGGAGTAATTGGAGACTAATTGTTGTGTTATAAATCATGGTTTGAATTGAATGGCTTATGATAATATTTGCATGAATGGCTGAACTGGTATTTGTGTTGAAAATGTATGAACTGTTAATTTGCCTTGAGAGGCTGTAAAATAAAATAATTGCCATGTCATACTATTGCAAATTTTATTGTATGGTGGGTTATAAATTAGTCGCTACAGTAGACGGGTTCCGTGGACCAACCTATTAGAGGGGCATGGTAACCCTATTATATTCATACCTTAGTATGAGAGGCGCGAATGGATAACTCCTGAGGTTAACACTTTAGAGTTCACTTCACGCCAAACCACCACGTGAGGGTGAACTCAGCCAACGCCAAGAAACGGTTATGTTTTCAAAATAAAAACATGATTTATGCGTACATAACTTTTTAACAGCCTTGGCGGACTCGGTTGGGATAGCCCTCGATCAAGGTATCCCTGATAACTGAGTATGAGAATGATTTTGGCACGAGCCAAAGTTTTAAGAAATTCATAAGCCATGTTGATTACTCGATTTATATGAACTGATTTTGTTTAATTGAAACAAGTTGAAAGATGATGAATTACAGTATGTTAAATTATTTTATCTGTCTCTATTTACTCGACTTTAGATATTTTAGATGGTATTTGTTTACTCACTGGGATTATATAATCTCACCACCCTCATTTCCACCAATTTCAGGTTCAGAATAGGCTGCAGATAGCAGATTTCATTGAGGCTACCATTAGATTTGCATCCTCAAAACTATAGGTTAACAGTCTTCCTTACTTTTGGTTATTCGGGGGCTCACTGGTTATTGTAATTAAATTAAATACTCTGGCTTACTATATTACAGTATGTATGAATTTATTTTGCTTTTACGTTGAAAAAAAAAAATATTTTCGTATAACTCTAAAAATATAGTTTTATAAGAAAATAGAATATTTTATTGAATATTTTTTTTATTTTTTTTATATCCAAATAATCATAATTTCATATTAAATGAAGGTTATAGACGTTTAAACTTATTTTTGATTATGAATTATGTGTTTTATACTCGCATACTACATTTTTAGCTGGTTTTGAAATTTTTTTTAAAAAAAGAACAAAATGCCCCTGTGAGAAAAAAAATTATTTTTCTATTGTTTAGATTTGGAAATAGTTTATAATCTCTCAAAACATGATTTTAGTAACTAATACTCATAGGGGAAGCGAGAAAAACTAATGTTAAGCCTTGCGAGGTTTCGATTGACATTCCTGGTAATGAATGTCTATCGAGAAGTCGCGGCGGTTGTCATGGGCTTAATGGGAGTTCCGAGTCGTGACAATTAGATTGGTATCCGAGCTTTTGATTTTAAAGATTAGAGCTTTTGGGTTTAAAGTTGTTCTAATTGTTTTTAAAATTTACAGTGTCAGTGTGGCCCAAGTAAGTTAAGTTAAGTCAGGTTAGGTTGAATAGAATGCATGTGTCTGCATATAGAGCCTGAGGTTGCCTAAACTTGCTTGTTTCCTCTTATAGATTATCATGCCTCCTCGACGTGAGCACCCACCTCTCACTAGATCGGTTGGGAGGGGAAGAGGTCGTTCTCAACATCGTCAGCTAGATCCTATAGAGGGGGAATTGACTGCGTCTACTATACGGGCAGCACCTGTTGCTGAGCAGACCGAGACTCCTCCACATCCTCCACCTCTTTTGCCACTTACTAGTATTCTTGCCATGCCTCTTGAGGCAGTTCAGGCATTGGCAGCCTTCTTTACTACTATTGCTGGCCAGGTTCAGGCTGGTCAAGCTCTTCCTGTAGCTCCTCCAGCTGCTCCTTTAGTACCACCACCCCCACCTCCTGTCCCACCACCAGTGTTGGATGTTTCTAATTCTAAGAAGCTTAAAGAGGCTGGGCAACATGGTTGCACTTTTTTTATGGGTGAGTCGGATGCAACCGTAGCTAAAGAGGTGGTGCAAATGGCTTTAAGAGCTGAGAAGCTTGCGAATGAAAATAGGAGAATGTGAGCTAAGTTAGCAAAAAAGAGAAATTTGAGTGTATCTTCTAGTCAGCCACCAAAAAGGGGCAAAGACTCATCTGTTTGAGGAAGTACCACTATTGTTTTAATAACATCTTCTCGACCTCTATTTTCACTGACACAGCAGAGGCCTTCGAGATTTAACAAATCTTCGATGACTATTTTTGGGAAGAGTTCCAGAGGTTCTGATAGATGCAAAGATTGTGGGAGATATCATGTCGGGCCGTGTAAAGGGCCTATACGATGTTTTTATTATGGTCAGTCGGGTCACATTAGGAGAGATTGCCCATAGTTAGGATGGGCTACAGTAGCTACTCCATCTCCACTAGCTTGTACGGATATGTAAAGGAGAGATTCCTCTAGATTACCATCAGGACAGGGATGATTTTGACATACCACCAAGGGTAGATTAAATATGTTGAAATTAGTGTTCTAATAAAGTACATATGATAGAAAGCTAGTTTTGTAAATTGTAGTTTCTATGGTCATGAAACTTTTGAACTAATAATAAGATAAGCAAAAGATGTTGATTCAGGTGGATTAATTTCATGACGATTTTAAGTTGAAATGATTGGACTATATGAGTTATAAGACAAAGAAAACCAGCAGTTGTGAATACTAAGGAATTGTAGAACACTAGAAAACAACAAATAATTATGTGTGTGGTATCATACGTTTATGGTGAAATCACTATACAATATGGAAAGAGTATTCTCAAGTGGGATTTATTGACTAATGATAAGTGATGTGCAATTTGAGATACATGTAGCTATGAATAAATTTGGAGATTTTTGCTTAAGCAAACTCGTACTAAATGTTATGGTAAAGATATATGAATGTTAATGGCAAAATAAATACGTTAAGTCAATGTTCTAATTGCGCACTTGTGATAGAAAGTTAGTCTTGCTAATTGTGGTATAGACTCAGAGGGAAGCCACACGATTGTGAATAATTGAGGTCGTAGCTTTAAAGGTAGAAAAGTTGCTGGGAAAAAGTAAATTCAAACAGTTGCAATGCTATAGTACTGACTATCAAACGTTGTCGCGTTAAGAACCCCTTGTGGTTAGAAAGCATGAGCAGACTATGAGCGGCATAAAGATCGGACTCGCGAGTTGAAATATGGTTATTGGTTTTGATGCTAAGCTTTGTTGTTTGGAGTCTTAAGTGCATTGGTGAGGTATTAAGATAAAGATGACGAGTGAAATTGCAGTGTTTCTTTATTGCCTTATATATTGGCATGTAAGACAAAGAAAAGTTAGAGAGTTTTTGAGATGGCTACATAAAAAATAAATTAACATGTGGAGTGTTAAGATGAATAATAAGTTGACTAAAGTCAAATCTTAAGAAATAAAGTAAACCTTGTAAAAGGTTAAAGAGGAAGTGAGGGAAAGGTTAGATGAATGTATGAAATATTGATAAGAGATGTCAATACCAAGTGATGAAAGTACGAATGAAGATTTCAATAATGATATAGCAAATGAGTTTATATAGAATATTGTTACGAGAATTTATAAATCTTGTATTGACTTTGTTGAAAGGAAAGGATTAGTGATAGCACAAGTAAACTACATGGTATGCTAGAAACCCTTGGAGATAAATTGAAGCATGAGTAGTTGGGCATGCCTTTATGGAAATGATATACTTGGAGTATGAAAGAGCAAATAAGTGATTAAGTGTTTCAAGAATGTTTAAACACCATTGAGAAAGAATTATAAATTATACGAGATGAGTATAA
>NC_030851.1:22118501-22125276 GCF_000208745.1 Theobroma cacao | reverse complement strand
CATAAAGAGCATTTAAAAATAAACTCTAGATAATTTACAACAATAATAGGTTTACTCACCGTTTGTACAAACTAAAAGCTTTCTAGGTGCCCCGATAACTGCTCATCGGGTACGATTTCCTTGCCTTTACCTGAAGGCTCTCCTTCTAGACACATTGCAAAAATTTACTCAATTCATCACATTAATGCTAAATCACTATATATTTGACTTAAATCCTATACTAATGGATGGTATGAAATGCAATAGCCAAAAACGGCTTAAACGCGGTATTAACCTATTTTTGGCACTTTACCCGATAAATTGCTAACACGCTCCATTTTAACTCTAAATTGTCCTATTCTCTCTCCAACATTTCTAACCATTAATTATCAGCAAGTATTCCTCTAAAATCACCAAAATCAGCTCACTCTCTTCCTTGGAAAATTCGGCCAAAAATGGGACATTAACTCGGTTAATTTTCCACTTTGTTTTTCTATCACTTTAAACCATTTTTCATCATTTTCTTTTCATTTCTCTTAGAATAAAAATCAAATTATCATCATTGTACCTCATTGCAGATTCAGCCAAGGGTGGGTATTGTGAAAATTTAATGCTTTCTTGCCCAATTTAATTTCTAAATACATTTAACTAACTAAAACTACCAATTTAACTAAAAATCAAAACCTAAAAATTTCAAAATCTCTCCCTTGATGTCACTTTTAGATCTCTCTCCTCAAGCATGCTAAAGGGAGACAAAGGCATAGGAAAGGTAGAAATCAAGCTAAAGTCGAAAAATCTTACCGTTAGACGCGTAAACGGGCGAAAAACGCGAATTCCCCTTTGAATTTTCTTGTTTCTCTTTGGTTTTTCTTTTTTTCTTTCTTTCCTCTCTATTTTCTCTCTTGTTCTCCCTTATGGCCGGCCAGCACTTAAAATGGGGTTTAAATGGGCTGACTTTTCATTAAAATAATATTATATCATTAAAAAATGTCACGTGTCTCTTTCCCATTGGCCCATTTTTAAAATTTCATCCATTTGTTTCCAAATTTTCACCATACACTTGTCCCACATATCCATAGCTTAGATAGATTCTCAGACGTATCCAAAGTCTTGGTGGAGTAATTTTTGAAATTTACACTTTTACCCCCGTAAAAGTGAAAAATTACATTTTTGCCCAAAAAACTGAAAAATTGCCCATAGACATATTTTTCATCCTTTATACTCATACCATTCTCCAATTTGTCAAATTTGATCTAAATTCTCTCAAAATCTCAAATTTTGTCCGCGGGTGGCAAAATTATGATTTTGCCCTTACACTCCAGAAATCACCAGAATTAAACTTTTTCACTTCTTATCATTAAATTATACTCCAAATAGTTAATCTTGGTCAAATATTTCACTCCATTATCAATTTATTATCTTAGGTGGCAAAATGACGATTTTGCCCGTAAACATCAAAATTTTTAATTTTACCCCTAATGAACCCTCGAACTCCGAACAATCATTTTTAGTCATTCCTTGACTATAAAATATTAAATTTCATCCTACGATTCCTATTTGAACTAGTTCGAGGTTAAATCAATTCAAGTGTACCGTTAGGTACAATACCGGGTTTTACACGCATAATAAATTATAATTCAATGGAGATGACATTGTGATACAATGATTTATAGTACAAGGAAACTTAAGCATATAATTGAAAATGATAAAAAGAAAGTATAAGTATGTAAATGATGTGGAACTATGCAAAGGCATGATGAGAATTTGTATGAATTATGAAGATTATTCTGTTGAATCTTGGTTATGGTTGGGAATGAACAAAGAGAAATTAGTCTGAAGGTATCTGAAAACAGAGACCCGTATACATAATGAGGAATATGGACATTTGAATGTGTGTGTATACGTATGTGTGGAGTTTGTGATGTACCCAACTAAAACGAAGAATGGTTTAAGTGGTTCAAGATTTGAACTCAATATATTTGATGAGTTGTATAAATAATGTAACGATCAAGAATCTTATCAGAAGTTGATTTATGGCGACCTAAGGAATTTTGAGGAAATAGTTAAGGAAATGTAATCCATAGTGTGATTAAGCCATATGAGATGGATTAATAAGATTAAGAAGATTGAAATTTCCTAAATGCGAGGTAAACATGAAGTATGTGGAAATAATTGAAGCCATTAATCTTCCCTAACGCTGAGGATATGTATAGGAATAAGTATGGCATGTTAATGATGCCGTAAACTACACAATAGTGTATGAGGATAGGATGAATGAATGAAAGTCGAGAAATTTGATATGGAATGAAGTAATAAGATAGTGATTGGTATACCTATATAAGTATAAAATGCGATCAAAATTGGTATGATTGAGATGGAGTTATGGTTCAAGTTTAATGATAGTAATAGAAGCATGCTTGGTGTCTCGATATAAGAGATCATAGTTGTGAAGGTTACTATTGATATGGTTTTAAAGGATAATCATAGACATAAGCGAAGTACTCGAGTTGAATTGGAGGTAAATGAGGTGAACATATTGAAATTCCCTATAAAGGGGAGTGTCACGACCCAAATTCCGGGCCATGACCAACGCATGGGGCCAATGGATGTAGTCCACTAAGCCCAAGCAAGTCTATTAATCTGACGTGTTCATCATTCCATCATAAACTTCTAAGTCATATTTCATAACTTAGAATAAAAATATTATTAAACATTACCACCTCAAACTGGCATACCAAACAAGTGCATATACATTATCTACAACATGTATCTTAATAATTACATTAGGTTTGTCTATACACAACAACAGAATACTCAACTTTCAACGGAGGGACTCGAACGAATGTACAGCTACTGAATGCCGAGACACCTACCAAAAGATGGATACAAGTCTACGAGGACACCTTGTCCTAGTTACCGGTTGCCTCGTGATCTGAAAACATGAAGTTGAAAACGGTGAGTATAAACCCAGTGAGTGAACAAGGAAGGGAACAAGCAACAACAAGGGAGAATTTAAAATCATGATGCACTTGTTTCAAAACAATGCAATTTAGTTCCATTCATATTAAAAACCCCTCATCAAGCCCTTAAATGATTAATCATTTGAAAAATCATGAACCCATACATAACGAACCATTTGAAGAATGAAAGCTTCAATGATACATAAGCAAGTCAAATATGACAACGAATCTTCGTTGCAGCGACGTTTGGATTAAATTATTAGCCGAACGAGGGTTTCTCAACTGGCTAAGGGTTTCTCACTAAACCTTCTCATTTTAAATTTAACTCATTTAGTTCTTAATGTTGGAAGTCCATGCTCAGATACGGTAGCAAAAAAGTGAAAAATAGGGCAGCAATTGGACAAGATAGGACGCAAAACAGAAAGTTTTTGGCTGCAGCGAGATTCAATCTCGCTGTAGCGAAATTGTGACCTAGAAACAGAAAGTTTCTCGCTGCAGCAAGAATGAATTTCGCTACAGCGAGAAGCTACAGTGTCATTCTCGCTGCAGCGAAAATGCATTCTCGCTACAGCTAGTTTTTGGCTTGTCTACCCCTATAAACCCGAGAGTTTTTTATTGCAGTGAGAAATAGGGAACCAATGAAAAATTTGCCCTTCTTCCCAAAGAGAAACCACCTTGCTGAAATGTCCAAATCAACATGAAATGCATGATAATTTTCCAAAGTTTAACATGTCAAGTTTCACATGCATTACAACCATATATCATTACTCATAAATTTCCTATAACACACATATTTACATATGTATATATGTATACGTATACCCATCATCATCATGCACATCATCCCATCATCATCATGCACATCATCCCATCATCATCATACACACCATCACATCATCATCATCACCAGCTCATGCGCATTCCCTACTCGTACATGGTTGGGTCATCACCAGGTTATGCGCACTCCCTACTCGCACATAACCGGGTCATTCTCGGCTTATGCGCACTCCCTACTTGCACATAGCCGAGTCAATATAATTACACAACACTATATTCAAACATATATGTATATCAACATAATGCTGCAACATAGAGATCCATGATAACCACATGTCATAACATAAAATTGATTTATCAAAGGCTTGTTCCCAAGGCACTTGTTTTAACAAAAGTTGTATAGAATCATTCAAATACTTAGTACAAAATTGTCATATTCCCAAAATGATTTTGATAGGCAGTCCACTCACCAGTATATTGTTGAGCCTTTAGATTACTCCAATTCCCCTAATTGTCCAAATGGGATGATGGGGCTTTCTTGAAACCTACCATCACATGAACATCACCATTATGTTAATTCACATACTATAAACCCTAAAAGCTATTGCTCAACTAGCTTTCAATTGTCACTTTAAATGGCTATATATGTTCACTATCTTAATCACTATAAAATGAATGAACATACTCAATAAAACAGCTAATAATCCCAATTACTAGCCATTATTCACAACTAAAAATCAAGCTTAGTTCATGACTCACCCTAGGGTTCCGTTGTAGTCAAATTCTCTTCCAATAGCTTCCACACAGATGGGGTAATTCTTTTTTCTCTCTCTAGAATGCCCAACTAGTGAGAGAAAGTATGAAAATAGGATTTTTCAAGGGTTTTAAGGAGAGAGAGTGGAAGAATAGAAGGGTTCTAGTCATAAGGGCACAAAGGTATGAAAACTAGAGCTAGAGAGAGAAAATCATGCAAGCTCCATATCAAGCTTCCATGGAGGTTGGAAGCAACTTGAAAGAGAAGAAGGAGGAAGAAGAAAAAGTTGCTGGAAAATGGGAGAAGAAGCTGCTGGAAGAAAAATATTTATAGCCAATCTTATCCATTCCACTTAAATTACCAAAATGACCCTCCACCAATTAACTTACTCTCCTTCAACCCTTTATGAAATCTTTTTACTCCTTTGACACTGGGACAAGGCCCATAATGGTCTAAACATAGTCGGGTTCATGAAAAATGACCATTTTGCCCCTACAGTGAAAATCATCAAAATTTTTGTTTCCTTTTCATTTTACCCCTAATTTCATCATCCATTTATGCCTTAGGCCTACTTAGGCCATAATATTCTTTAAAAATCTTTCTTTTATGGGCTTACTAAGGAAATGATGAAATTACCCCTGATCAGGGATATCACGTATTCTACTAACTATGAGTCTATAAAGGTCAAGGTCTCACATTCTCCCCCACTTAAAGAAATTCGGTCCTTGAATTTAAATTCAGCTATATGATAACGTACCTCTAAGTATCAAAGAGATGGAGATACTTTGTTCGCATCTCTTCCTCGGCTTCCCACGTTACCTCCTCGCTGGTGTGGTTTCGCCACAACATTTTCACTGATGCTACTTCCTTTGAACGGAGCTTTTTGACTTGCCGATCGAGGATAGCTACCGGTTGCTCCTCATAAGTCAAATCATCTTTTAGCTGGATGGTCTCATACCGCATTACATGAGAGGGATTCGGGTTGTACTTCCTAAGCATGGACACATGAAACACGGGGTGAATATTCGAGAGATCTGGTGGTAGCGCCAAATGATAAGCCACCGCTCCAACCCTTTCTAAGATCTTGAAAGGTCCTATATGCCGAGGGCTTAATTTTCCTTTCTTGCCAAACCTCATTACCCCTTTAGTTGGTGAGACCTTCAGGAATACGTGATCTCTCACTTGACACTCTAAGTCTTTTCGTCTATTAACAGCATATGACTTCTATAAAACCCGACTCTATAAACACATGTTATGACATACATGCACTGAATAGCATGTTATTACGCTAGGAAAATCCTAAGAATAGACGAAACCTGGTATTGTACCTAACGGTACACTTGAGTTGATTTAACCTCGAACTAGTTCAAATAGGAATCGTAGGATGAAATTTAATATTTTACAGTCCATGAATGACTAAAAATGATTGTTCGGAGTTCGAGGGTTCATTTGGGGAAAAATTAAAAATTTTGATGTTCAGGGGCAAAATCATCATTTTGCCACCTAAGATAATAATTTGATCATGGAGTGAAAATTTTGACCAATATTAACTATTTGGAGTATAATTTAATGATAAGAAGTGAAAAATTTCAATTCTAGCAATTTTCGGAGCATAAGGGTAAAACGGTAATTTTATCGTCTCGGGGCAAAAATCGTAATTTTCACCACCCAAAACTTGTCAAAATTATAGGATTTATTTATTTTTGGTATGAATAACTATGGTATTTCAAGTGGTGAAAAATGGAAGTTTAATGGATGAAATTTAAAAACGAGCCAATGGGAAAGTGACACATGGCACTTTTTTATGATTTAATATTATTTTAATGAAAAGCCAGCCCATTTAAACCCCATATTAAGTGATGGCTGGCCATAAGGAGAGAACAAGAGAGAAAATAGAGAGGAAAGGAAGAAAAGAGAAAAACCAAAGGAAAACTAGAAAATTCAAAGGGGAAATGTCGTTTTTTGACCGTTTACACGTCTAACGGTTAGATTTTTCGACTTTAGCTTGATTTCTACCTTTCTGATGCCTTTGTTTCCATTTAGCATGATTGAGGAGAGAGATCAAAAAGTGATATCAAGGGCTGGACGAAATTCAAGGGGGAGGAATTTGAAATTTTTATGTTTTGATTTTTAGTTAAATTGATAGTTTTAGTTAGTTAAATGTGTATAGAAATCAAATTGGGCAAGAAAGCATGAAATTTTCACAATACCCACCCTTGGCTGAATGTTCAATGATGTACAATGATGATGAACTGATTTTTATTCTAAGAGAAATGAAGAGAAAATGATGAAAAATGGTTAAATG
>NC_030851.1:22110961-22118089 GCF_000208745.1 Theobroma cacao | reverse complement strand
AAACGGTGAGTAAACCTATTATTATTGTAAATTATCTAGAGTTTATTTTTAAATGCTCTTCATGGATTTTATGAAACGAAAATGAGATTAAAATGGGATTTTTGATGTTTTAGAAATAAATGTGACAAATAAAAATATATTGTGTTGATTATGAAATTGAGTAATTGGAGGCTGCCAATTATTTTGAAATATATATTTTCCTTTGAATGGCTTATGATATATGAGTATATGTGGCTATATGTTATAATTACATTGGGAATTTATGTAAGCTGTCTTTTACTATGCAGGCTGGGTAAATATAAAAAAGCCACGTTATACTGTCGAAATTTTATTAAAATTGGTGAGTTTAGTCATTGCAGTGACGGGTTTTCGTGAACTGCCTATTAGAGGGGTACAGTAAACCCGATTACATAGTTACTCCGGTTGTAGAGGCGAGGAGGGTAACTCTCGGGGTAGTGTTAGAGCTCACTTCACGTCGAACCCCCACGTGAATGTGTAACTCGGCCAACGCCAAGGAGCGGCTTGTTTTCAAAACTAGAATGTGTTTAACATGTAAATATCTTAACAACCTTGACGGAGTCGGTTAGATGCCTCGGCCAAGGTATCCCTGAGGATTAGTTTTTGGTTTCAGCCCTGTTTTTAATAAAAGTCATAAGCCTTAACAATTGTTTTGGTAAATTACAAATTTTTTATGGTTTAAGAAATAAATTGAAAACCTTATGAAATGGTTTGTAATTTGTTGTTTAAGCTTGCCTCCATTTTACTCGCCTTTAGATATTTATGATAATGTCTGTTTACTCATTGGGATTGCAAAATCTCACCCACCTCTTTTCCAAATAATTCAAGCATGTGGTAGCTTGTAGATACCGATTTTGTTGAGGATTCCAGTTGACCCCTCTATCTCACAGATAGTAGGTTTCTATCGCCAACACTTGGTGTATTTATGAGCCACTTGTCATTGTAATTATTATTGTACATTATAACTTTGTAAATTATTGTATGTATGAATTTATTTTACTTCTAAGTTATAAAAGATTACTTACACGTGTTTCTATAAATATTGTTTTATATAAAAATGCTATATTTTTGTCTTTAATTTACTTGAGCCGGAAACAACTAAAAATTGTTTAGAATTGATATGTAAGCCTTGCGGGGTTCCGGTTGATATTTCGGGTTGTTAGTATCAATCAGGACTTCGCGGTGGTTGTCATGAGCCTTAGAGAGATTCCGGGTCGTGACAATTCAATTGGTATCAGAGCTTTCAGTTTAAAAGCTTATGGTTTTGAAAGAAGTTTTTGATTTTTAAAGTTCTTGGATTTAAAGTTATTTTAAAATAATTTACAATGTTAGTGTGGCCTAGTTAAGATTAGTTAGTTGCATGTAGTTGCATATAGAGTCTTAAGTCGTCTAAACCAATTTTGTTCTTTTTGTAGATCATTATGCCTCCTCGACGTGAGCTACCACCTATCACTAGATCTACCGATAGGGGAAGAGGTCGCCGCAGACATAGTTGGTCGGATTCCATAGAAAAGGAGTCAGCTGCGTCTTCTTTTAGAGCAGTTCCTACTGCTGAGTCTACTAACATTCCTATACCTCCTCCACCACTTGTTGCTACTCCTAGCGTACCTACCATGTCACCCGAGGTAGCTCAAGCATTAGCTGCTTTTCTCGCTACTCTTACGGATCAAGCTTAGGCTGGTCTAGTTTCACCCGCTGTTTCTCCTGTAATAGCCCTAGTACCACCACCTCTTATTGCACCTCAAACATCGGATGTCTCCATTTCTAAGAAATTGAAAGAAACTGGACAGTCAGGTTGTATCTCATTTACTGGTGAATTGGATGCAACCATAGCTAGGAATTAGATTATTCAAGTATCGGAGACACTAGCAGATATGGGATTAGATGATGAGATGAAATTGAAGGTGGCTACACGGTTATTTGAGAAGAGAGCCCGTACCTAGTGGAATTAGTAAAGTCTTGCTCTCTTATACCGCTCACTTGGATGGATTTCCTCCGAGACTTCGATGGTCAGTATTACACTTATTTCCATCAGAAAGAGAAAAAGAGAGAATTTCTAAGCTTGAAACAAGGGAACCTGACTATTGAGGAGTATGGGACTCGTTTTAACGAGCTGATGTCTTATGTGCCTGAGTTGGTGAGATTGGAGCAAGACTAGGTAAACTACTTTGAGGAGGGACTCCGTAATGAGATACGTGAGCGTATGATAGTGACTGGCAAGGAGTCGTATAAGGAAGTTGTGTAGATTGCCTTATGAGTTGAGAAGCTCGCCAATGAGAATAGACGGATCCGAGTTGAGTACGCAAAGAGAAGGAATTTGCCTACGTTCCCGGGTCAGTCTTCAAAGATAGGCAAAGATTCGACATCTACTGCAGGAAGTACTACCTCAACATCTGTGGCATCCACTAGACCTCCATCTCAGTAGTCACAGTCGAGATCTTCTAAATTTGATCAGCCAGTGATGAGTAATCAGAAGGGGACTTTAGGAGGATTGGACAGATGCCGTAATTACGAAGGATTTCATGTTGGGTCATGTAGAAAGCCTGTAATATGTTTTCAATGCGGCCAACAGGGGCATATCCAGAGAGATTGTCCTTAGTTAAGACGAGGTACAGTAGCTACTTCTACTCATCTGACTCATTCTAGTATACCGTGGAGAGACATTTCGGGATCACAGTCTAGACAGGGCCTAGTGATACGGTCAAGCATGGGGAGTAATACCCCAGAGCAGCCATCTTCCAGACCGCAGCCTTAGATTTCGACTAGGGTTTTTGCAGTGACTGAGGATGAAGCCCGAGTTCGACCTAGCACAGTGACAGGTACTATGATTGTGTTTGATAGAGATGCACATGTTTTGATAGATTCGGGCTCCAATAGATCATACGTGAGCATATCATTTGCATCATTCTCAGATAGGAACCTATCACCATTAGAGGAAGAGATTATAGTGCATACTCCTCTGGGCGAACGGTTAGTAAGAAATACATATTATAGAGACTATGGTATTAAAGTTGAGGAAAAAGAATATATGGGTGATTTAATCCCTTTGGAGATTCGGGACTTTGATTTGATCTTGGGTATGGATTGGTTGTCCACTCATCGAGCAAAGGTGGATTGTTTTAAGAAAGAAGTGATTCTCCAGAGTTTAGAGGGAACAAAAGTTGTATTTATGGGGGAGCGTCGAGTATTACCGTTTTGTGTAATCTCGGCCCTCAAAGCTTTGAAATTGGTGCGAAAGGGATATCCGACATACTTGGCTCATGTGATTGATATATCGAGGGAGGAACCTAAGTTAGAGAATGTCCCTGTAGTAAGTGAGTTCCCTGATGTATTTTCTAATGAATTACCGGGACTTCTTCCTGATCGTGAGTTAGAATTCACCATTGACTTACTTTCGGGTACTGCCCCTATCTCTATTCCTCCATATAGAATGGCTCCGACAGAGTTGAAGGAGTTGAAAGTACAATTACAAGAGTTAGTGGACAAGGGTTTTATACGCCCTAGTACATCTCCGTGGGGAGTACCGATTTTATTTGTGAAAAAGAAAGACGGTACACTACGTTTATGTATAGATTACCGACAGCTTAACAGAATGACCATTAAGAACAAGTATCCGTTGCCGAGGATTGATGATCTTTTCGATCAATTACAGGGAGCTATAGTGTTTTCTAAGGTTGACCTGAGGTCGGGTATCATCAGTTGAGGATTAAAGAACAAGATGTACCCAAGATAGCGTTCAAGACTCGGTACGGTCATTATGAGTTCTTGGTCATGCCTTTCGGGTTAACTAACGCACCGGCAGCTTTTGTGGATCTCATGAACAAGGTGTTCCATCCTTACTTGGACAAGTTTGTTATTGTGTTCATTGATGACATCCTGGCTTACTCGAGAGATAATGATGAGCACGCTACCCACTTGCGTATAGCATTACAGACTTTGCAGGAAAGACAGTTGTATGCAAAGTTTTCGAAGTGTGAGTTTTGGTTACAGGAAGTGGTATTCTTGGGACACGTAGTATCGGGAGCTGGAATATATGTTGATCCCAAGAAGATAGAGGCAATTTTACAATGGGAGCAACCTAAGACAGTGACGGAGATTCATAGTTTCCTCGAATTAGCTGGTTATTATCGGAGGTTTGTTCAAGGGTTTTCCTTAATAGCAGCTCTTTTGACCCATCTAACTCGTAAGGGAGTTAAGTTTAAGTGGGACAATGTGTGTGAAAGTCAATTTCAGGAGCTGAAGAACCGGTTAACATCTACTCTAGTATTGACACTTCTTGTGAGTGGTAAGGGATTTGTAGTATATAGTGATGCCATATAGTTGGGGTTGGGGTGCATATTGATGCAGGATGAAAAAGTGGTGGCTTATGCTTCTAGACAGCTAAAGAGGCATGAAGCAAATTACTCTACCCATGATTTAGAGTTAGCAGTAGTGGTGTTTGGTTTAAAAATTTGGAGGCATTACTTGTATGGTGAGTATTGTCGGGTATTTACGGATCTCAAGAGTTTAAAATATTTGCTCACTCAGAAGGAGCTTAATTTGAGGCAAAGGCGATGGTTGGAGCTGATAAAAGATTATGACTTGGTGATAGACTATCATCCGGGAAAGGTGAACGTTGTAGCTAATGCCTTAAGTCATAAGTCTTCATCGTCTTTAGCCGTACTTCAGAGTTGTTATTTGCCAGCATTATTAGAGATGAAATCTCTTGGGGTCTAGTTGAGAAATGGTGAGGATGGATCCTTATTGGCAAGCTTCATTATGCAACCTTCATTACTAAATCAGATCAAGGACATTCAGAGGTCTGATGAGGAGCTAAGAAAAGAAATTCAAAAATTGACCAATGAGGGAGTCAGTGAGTTTAGATTCGGATAGGATAACGTCTTGATGTTTAGAGATCAAGTTTGTGTTCTTGAGGGAAACCAACTGAGACAGGCGATCATGGAAGAAGCCCATTCATCTGCCTATGCATTACATCCGGGAAGCACCAAGATGTATAGGACTATCAGGGAGAATTATTGGTGGCTAGGTATGAAGCGAGACGTAGCAGAATTCGTAGCAAAGTGTCTCGTATGTTAGCAAGTTAAGGAGGAGCATCAGAGGCCAGCAGGTACACTTCAATCTTTACCTATTCCCGAGTGGAAATGGGAGCATGTAACTATGAATTTTGTTTTGGGACTGCTACTGACACAAAGGGGAAAGGATGCGATCTGGGTGATCGTAGATCGGTTGACTAAGTCCGCTCACTTTTTAGTTGTCCATAGTACATACTCTATTGAGAAGTTGGCTCAGCTCTATATAGATGAGATTGTGAGGTTATATGGAGTTCCCATTTCCATGGTGTCAGATCGAGATCCTTGATTCACTTCTCGATTTTGGTATAAATTTCAAGAAGCTCTCGAAACCAAATTGAAATTTAGCACTGCTTTTCACCCACAGACGGATGGTTAGTCAGAGAGGACTATCCAGACTGTGGAGGATATGTTGAGGGCTTGTGTCATGGATTTTCTTGGGAGTTAGGATAGACACTTGTCGTTAGTGGAATTTGCTTACAACATTAGCTTCCAGTCTAGCATTGGTATGGCACCGTACGAAGCTTTATGTGGAAGGAAATGTCGTACTCCACTCTGTTGGGATAAAGTGGGTGAAAGAAAGTTAGTTAGTGTGGAATTGATCGATCTAACTAATGACAAGATCAAGGTTATACGAGAAAGGCTGAAGGTAGCCTAGGATAGGCAGAAGAGCTATGCAGATAAACGGAGAAAAGACTTGGAGTTTGAGATTGATGATAGAGTTTTTCTTAAGGTTTCTCTGTGAAAAGGTGTGATACGATTTGCGAAGCGAGAAAAACTTAACCCGAGGTATATTGGACCATTCCAAATCATTGAGAGAATTGGACCAGTGGCTTATCGGTTAGAATTACCTCCGGAGTTAGATCGGATCCACAACATTTTCCGTGTCTCCATGCTTAAGAAATATGTACCAGATCCCTCTCACATCCTCAAAGCACCTCTGATCGAGTTGCATGACAATTTGAAGTTCGAGGTGAAACCTATGAGTATCTTGGATCAAAAGGATCGAGTATTGAGGAACAAGAGTATTTCAATGGTCAAAGTGTGGTGGAAAAGTGCTCGAATAGAGGAAATGACATGGGAAGTAGAGCATCAGATGAGGAACCAATACCCGCATCTATTGGTCGAATCTGGTAAGTGAAATTTTGAGGTCAAAATTTTATTTTTAGGGGGCAGAATTGTAAAACTTGACTCTATAAACACATGTCATGACATACATGCATTGAGTAGCATGTTATTACGCTAAGAAAGTCCTAAGAATAGACAAAACCTGGTATTGTACCTAATGGTACACTTGAGTTGATTTAACCTCGAACTAGTTCAAATAGGAATCGTAGGATGAAATTTAATATTTTACAGTCCAGGAATGACTAAAAATGATTGTTCGAAGTTCGAGGGTTCATTTGGAGAAAAATTGGAAATTTTGATGTTCAGGGGTAAAATCGTCATTTTGCCACCTAAGATAATAATTTGATCATGGAGTGAAATTTTTGACCAAGATTAACTATTTGGAGTATAATTTAATGATAGGAAGTGAAAAATTTCAATTCCGGCAATTTTTGGAGCATAGGGGCAAAACGGTAATTTTATCATCTCAGGGTAAAAATCGTAATTTTCACCACCCAAAACTTGTCAAAATTATAGGATTTATTTATTTTTGGTATGAATAACTATGGTATTTCAAGTGGTGAAAAATGGAAGTTTAATGAATGAAATTTTAAAAACGAGCCAATGGGAAAGTGACACATGGCACTTTTTAATGATTTAATATTATTTTAATAAAAAGTCAGCCGATTTAAACCCCATATTAAGTGATGGCTGGCCATAAGGAGAGAACAAGAGAGAAAATAGAGAGGAAACGAAGAAAAGAGAAAAACCAAAGGAAAACTAGAAAACTCAAAGGGGAAATCGCGTTTTTTGACAGTTTATGCCTCTAACGGTAAGATTTTTTGACTTTAGCTTGATTTCTACCTTTCTTATGCCTTTGTTTCCATTTAGCATGCTTGAGGAGAGAGATCAAAAAGTGATATCAAGGGCTGGA
>NC_030851.1:22088013-22109593 GCF_000208745.1 Theobroma cacao | reverse complement strand
TCTATCTCACAGATAGTAGGTTTCTATCGCCAACACTTGGTGTATTTATGGGCCACTTGTCATTGTAATTATTATTGTACATTATAACTTTGTAAATTATTGTATGTATGAATTTATTTTACTTCTAAGTTACAAAAGATTACTTACACGTGTTTCTATAAATATTATTTTATATAAAAATGCTATATTTTTGTCTTTGATTTACTTGAGCCGAAAACGACTGGAAATTGTTTAAAACTGATATGTAAGCCTTGCGGGGTTCTGATTGGTATTTCGGGTAATGAGTATCAATCGGGATGTCTCGACAGTTGTCATGGGCTCGAGAGAGGTTCCGGGTCATGACAACTTCTATTTACTTTGTGCTGACAACATCCTCTGCCGAATCATATGTATCTTCTTAATGGCGTCCTATACCAACTCAGGCCCAAAAAGTTTCCTTTCTCCCACTTCTAGCCATCCAATAAGTGACCTATATCTCCGTCCATATAATGCCTCAAAGGGTGCCATTTGGATGCTAGTTTGGAAACTATTATTGTAAGCAAACTCCACTAAGGGTAGATATTGATCCCACCTGACCCCAAGGTCTATCACACAGGCTCTCAACATATCTTCCAATGTCTGTGTCATCTGTTTAGACTGTCCATCAGTCTGAGGGTGGAAAGCTGTGCTGAAGTCTAACTTAGTGCCTAACGCTTCCTACAACTTTCCCCAAAACCTACTGGTGAACTGAGCTCCTCTGTCTGATACTATAGAAATGGGAATGCCATGCAGTCGTACTATCTCATCCACATAAACTTGAGCATACTGGGCAGCCCCGTAAGTAGTCTTAATAGGAAGAAAATGGGCTGACTTCGTTAACCGGTCTACTATGATCCAAATCGAGTCGTAAGCCCCACTAGTTTGAGGCAAACCCGTTACAAAGTCCATGGCAATATGCTCCCACTTCCACTCGGGCACTAGTAATGGCTGTAGTAGTCCCGCGAGCCTTTGATGCCCGGCCTTAACCTGCTGACAAACCAGGCACTTGGAGACAAACTCAACTACATCTCTCTTGAGTCCTTCCCATCAATACACCTCCTTCAGATCTTGATACATCTTTGTAGCCCCTAGATGTACCACATAGGTGGCCATGTGAGCTTCCTCCAATATTTCTCTCCTCAACCCTCACCATCAGGCACATAAAGTCTGGTTCCATACCTTAACACTCCATCTGTGCCTTTGGTAAACATTTTTCCTTTCCTTCCCTGAAGATCCTCTAAGGCCTTAGCCACAAACTCATCTTTACCTTGTGCTTCTTTAATTCGATCCACTAAGATAGGCCTTACTCTAAAATGTAATGCATCTGCCTCTGAAACATCCAAATGCACTATCATATCTCCCAAGCTATGAATCTCCTTAATCAAGGATCTCCTATTTGTAGAAATATGTGCCAGATTTTCCATCAATTTTCCACTCAAGGCATCCGCCACTACATTTGCTTTACTGAGATGGTAAAGAATAGTGCAGTCATAATCCTTTAGCAACTCCATCCATCTACGTTGCCGTAAGTTAAGATCCCTCTGCTGAAATATATACTTCAAGCTTTTGTGGTCCGTATATATCTCACAAGTCTCACCATACAAGTAATGCCTCCAAATCTTTAAGGCAAACACAATCGCTGCCATTTCCAAATCGTGTGCGGGGTAATTTTGCTCATGTCTTTTAAGTTGCCTTGATGCATACGCGATCACTTTCCCTTGCTACATTAATACACACACTAAACCAACCTGCGATGCATCACAGAATACTGTATAACCCCTTGTGCCTTGCGGTGGCTTAATACTGGAGCTGTGGTGAGACATGCCTTAAGCTTCTCAAAGCTATCCTCACAAGCATCTGACCACTCAAATTTTGTATCCTTGCGTGTTAGCTTAGTTAGAGGGGCGGCTATTTTGGAGAAGTCCTTCACAAAACGATGATAATAGCCAGCCAAACCCAAAAAGCTTCTAATCTCCGTAACTGATGTTGGCCTTGGCCATTTTTCCACTGCCTCAACTTTCTTTGGATCAACTTGTACCTCGTCGTTAGATACCACATGTCCCAAAAATGCAACACTTTCAAGCCAAAACTCACACTTGGAGAACTTGGCATACAATCGATGTTCTCTCAAAATTTGGAGCACTATCTTAAGATGCTGCTCATGCTCCTCCCTACTCCTCGAGTAGATCAAGATATCATCAATAAACACTACTACGAACTTGTCCAAATAAGGCTTGAACACTCGGTTCATCAAATCCATAAAGGCTATAGGAGCATTTGTGAGCCCAAATGACATCACCAAGAACTCATAGTGCCCATACCTTGTTCGAAATGCGGTCTTTGGTACATCTTCATTTTGGATCCTTAATTGATGGTACCCAGATCGCAGATCTATCTTAGAGAAACACTGTGCTCCTTGTAGTTGATCAAATAAATCATCTATTCTTGGGAGAGGATACTTATTCTTCACTGTCACTTTATTCAGCTGTCGATAGTCAATGCACAGCCTAAGTGACCCATATTTCTTTTTCATAAATAACACCGATGCTCCTCATGGGGATACACTAGGACGGATGAAGCCTTTATCCAATAAATCTTCTAATTGATCCTTAAGCTCTTTAAGCTCCGTAGGTGCCATTCTATATGGGGGTATGGATATAGGTCTAGTGTCGGGAATCAAATCTATACAAAATTTTATCTCCCGCTCGAGAGGTAAACCTGGTAGCTCCTCGGGAAATACATCTAGGAACTCCTTCACCACCAACACTTGACTTACATCTTCAATCTTCACCTGAGTATCCCTTACCATAGCCAAGTAACCTATACAACCCTGTCGTAATAATCTTCTGGCAGATATGACCGATATCAAATTGGTTGGAACATTACTTATATCCCTCTAAATACTAAATGATGGTTCACCGGGGAAATCAAATCTAACCAATTTATGATAGCAGTCCACACTAGCATGGCAGGGTGATAACCAATCCATCCCCAAGATCACATCAAAGTCTAAGGTGTCTAACACGACTAAATTCACTAAAGTGTCTTTGTCCTTGACTCGCACTACACAGGACTCATATTCCCATTCGGCCATAAATACCTCCTTTAAAAGAGTAGACACCACTAATTGTTCCTCTTTCCTAACACGATCTCTACCCAAACGAGATGCAAAACATGGAGAGATAAAAGAGTGGGTAGCACCAGGATCAAATAATACCCGAGCATTCATACTACAAATTGAGAGAATACCTAAGACCACGACATTGGATGTCTAGGCCTCCTGCTGTGTTAAAGCAAACACCCTTGCTTGGCCCCTACTAGCAGAACTCTGACGTCCAGACCCAGATGGCCTGCCTTGAGAGGAAGTACCAGCACCTCAACCTCTAGATCCACTAGCCTCTCAACCCAATGGAGCAGCAACGGAAGGAGTAGATGAAACTGGCTAGGTAGAGCCACGAGTAAAATCTGGTGATTGATGTGCCATCGGACAATCCCTCATAATATGCCCAGGTTGACTGCACCCGAAACAAGTTCTTATGGTAAGGAAGCATCGTCCATTATGTTGTCTCCCACAAGTATCACAAGAGCGGGTGACTTGACTACCTTGTCTAGAATCGTGCCGCCTCCTAAAACTAAAAGTTCTTTGTCCTGCCTCAACATTAGCACCAGGTTAGTGACTCCCTCTCTGGGCCAATCGTGAGTCCCTTTGTGGACCCTAACGGCTAGAAGATGACATCTCACTGCTGAAATTTCTATGGCCTTGATAATCCTCTATCTTGGCCTTTTTTGCTCTATCTCTCATAGCCCTACTCTCACTGGTCCTCATCTCGATGCATTGAGCACAATCCACTGTTGCAGAATAAGTAGTGAAATCGCGAGATGCCACAACCCTAAATAATGGCTCCACTAGCCCATCCATAAACCTTTGAATCTTCATCTCCTCAGTAGAAACTAGATAGGGTGCATAGCGAGCCAGCTGCATGAATTTGATGTCATACTTGGACACCGTCATGCTCGAAGTCTGTACCGAAGTCTCAAACTCTCTGGCTCTGGCATTAAGTACACTGAATGGTAGGAATCGATCCAAGAAGGCTGTACTAAGCTCACTCCAAGCCAACAGTGCTGCATCCATCGGTCTGCCTCTACATAAAGAGCTATACCACCCCTACGCCACATCCTCTAATCGGAAGGTGGCTAACTCAACTGATCGAGCATTGGAACATCCCAAGGCTTTGCAAATCTTCTCCATCTTATCTAAAAGAAAACCTGGGGTTTCTCCGATGCATCAGACCTTAAAAATGATGGAGGGTTGGCAAAACTGATCGAGCACTAGAACATGAGAATGAATTTTCGCTGCAGCGATGTTGGGATTAAATTATTAGCCGAACGAGGGTTTCTCAACTGGCCAAGGGTTTCTCACTAAACCTTCTCATTTTAAACTTAACTCATTTAGTCCTTAATGTTGGAAGTCCATGCTCAGATACGGTAGCAAAGAAGTGAAAAATAGGGTAGCAATTGGACAAGATAGGAGGCAAAACAGAAAGTTTTTCGTTGCAGCAAAATTGTGACCCAGAAACAAAATTTTCTCACTGCAGCAAGAATGAATTTCGCTGCAGCGAGAAGCTACAGTGTCATTCTCGTTGCAACGAGTTTTCGGCCAGTCTACCCTTCCAAACCCGAGAGTTTCTCGCTACAGAGAAAATGATTCTCGCTGCAGCGAGAGACAGGGCACCAATGAAAAATTTTCCCTTCGTCCCAAAGAAAAACCACCCTGCTGAAATGTCCAAGTCAACATGAAACACATGACAATTTTCCAAAGTTTAACATGTCAAGTTTTACATGCATTACAACCATATACCATTGCTCATAAATTTCCTATAACACACATATTTACATATGTATATATGTATATGTATACCCATCATCATCATGCACATCATCCCATCATCATCATACACAACATCACATCATCATCATCACCAACTCATGCGCACTCCCTACTCGCACATGGCTGGGTCATCACTGAGTTATGCGCACTCCCTACTCGTACATAACCGGGTCATTCTCGGCTTATGAGCACTCCCTACTCGCACATAGCCGAGTCAATATAATTACACAACACTATATTCAAACGTATATGTATATTAACATAATGCTGCAGCATAGAGATCCATGATAACCACATGTCATAACATAAAATTGATTTATCAAAGGCTTGTTCCCAAGGCACTTGTTTTAACAAAAGTTGTATAGAATCATTTAAATACTTTGTACAAAACGATCATATTCCCAAAATGATTTTGATAGGCAGCCCACTCACCGGTATATTGTTGAGCCTTTAGATGACTCAAATTCCCTTAATTGTCCAAATGGGATGATGGGGCTTTCTTGAAACCTACCATCACATGAACATCACCATTATGTTAATTCACATACTATAACCCCTAAAAGCTATCTCTCAACTAGCTTTCAATTGTCACTTTAAATGGCTATCTATGTTCACTATCTTAATCACTATCTTAAGCTACAGTGTCATTCTCGTTGCAGCGAGTTTTCGACCAGTTTACCCCTCCAAACCCGAGAGTTTCTCGCTACAGAGAAAATGATTCTTGCTGCAGCGAGAAACAGGGCACCAATGAAAACTTTTCCCTTCTTCCCAAAGAAAAACCACCCTGCTGAAATGTCCAAGTCAACATGAAACGCATGACAATTTTCCAAAGTTTAACATGTCAAGTTTCACATGCATTACAACCATATACCATTACTCATAAATTTCCTATAACACACATATTTACATATGTATATATGTATACGTATACCCATCATCATCATGCACATCATCCCATCATCATCATACACACCATCACATCATCATCATCACCAACTCATGCGCACTCCCTACTCGCACATGGCTGGGTCATCACTGAGTTATGCGCACTCCCTACTCGTACATAACCGGGTCATTCTCGGCTTATGAGCACTCCCTACTCGCACATAGCCGAGTCAATATAATTACACAACACTATATTCAAACGTATATGTATATTAACATAATGCTGCAGCATAGAGATCCATGATAACCACATGTCATAACATAAAATTGATTTATCAAAGGCTTGTTCCCAAGGCACTTGTTTTAACAAAAGTTGTATAGAATCATTTAAATACTTTGTACAAAACGATCATATTCCCAAAATGATTTTGATAGGCAGCCCACTCACCGGTATATTGTTGAGCCTTTAGATGACTCCAATTCCCTTAATTGTCCAAATGGGATGATAGGGCTTTCATGAAACCTACCATCACATGAACATCACCATTATGTTAATTCACATACTATAAACCCTAAAAGCTATATCTCAACTAGCTTTCAATTGTCACTTTAAATGGCTATCTATATTCACTATCTTAATCACAATCTTAAGCTACAGTGTCATTCTCGTTGCAGCGAGTTTTCGACCAGTTTACCCCTCCAAACCCGAGAGTTTCTCGCCACAGAGAAAATGATTCTCGCTGCAGCGAGAAACAGGGCACCAATGAAAACTTTTCCCTTCTTCCCAAAGAAAAACCACCCTGCTGAAATGTCCAAGTCAACATGAAACGCATGACAATTTTCCAAAGTTTAACATGTGAAGTTTCACATGCATTACAACCATATACCATTACTCATAAATTTCCTATAACTCACATATTTACAAATCTATATATGTATACGTATACCCATCATCATCATGCACATCATCCCATCATCATCATACACACCATCACATCATCATCATCACTACCTCATGCGCACTCCCTACTCGCACATGGCTGGGTCATCACTGAGTTATGCGCACTCCCTACTAGTACATAACCGTGTCATTCTCGGCTTATGAGCACTCCCTACTCGCACATAGCCGAGTCAATATAATTACACAACACTATATTCAAACGTATATGTATATTAACATAATGCTGCAGCATAGAGATCCATGATAACCACATGTCATAACATAAAATTGATTTATCAAAGGCTTGTTCCCAAGGCACTTGTTTTAACAAAAGTTGTATAGAATCATTTAAATACTTTGTACAAAATGATCATATTCCCAAAACGATTATGATAGGCAGCCCACTCACCGGTATATTGTTGAGCCTTTAGATGACTCAAATTCCCTTAATTGTCCAAATGGGATGATGGGGCTTTCTTGAAACCTACCATCGCATGAACATCACCATTATGTTAATTCACATACTATAACCCCTAAAAGCTATCTCTCAACTAGCTTTCAATTGTCACTTTAAATGGCTATCTATGTTCACTATCTTAATCACTATCTTAAGCTACAGTGTCATTCTCGTTGCAGCGAGTTTTCGACCAGTTTACCCCTCCAAACCCGAGAGTTTCTCGCTACAGAGAAAATGATTCTTGCTGCAGCGAGAAACAGGGCACCAATGAAAACTTTTCCCTTCTTCCCAAAGAAAAACCACCCTGCTGAAATGTCCAAGTCAACATGAAACGCATGACAATTTTCCAAAGTTTAACATGTCAAGTTTCACATGCATTACAACCATATACCATTACTCATAAATTTCCTATAACTCACATATTTACATATCTATATATGTATACGTATACCCATCATCATCATGCACATCATCCCATCATCATCATACACACCATCACATCATCATCATCACCAACTTATGCGCACTTCCTACTCGCACATGGCTGGGTCATCACTGAGTTATGCGCACTCCCTATTCGTATTTAACCGGGTCATTCTCGGCTTATGTGCACTCCCTACTCGCACATAGCCAAGTCAATATAATTACACAACACTATATTCAAACGTATATGTATATTAACATAATGCTGCAGCATAGAGATCCATGATAACACATGTCATAACATAAAATTGATTTATCAAAGGCTTGTTCCCAAGGCACTTGTTTTAACAAAAGTTGTATAGAATCATTTAAATACTTTCTACAAAACGGTCATATTCCCAAAACGATTTTGATAAGCAGTCCACTCATCGGTATATTGTTGAGCCTTTAGATGACTCTAATTCCCTTAATTGTCCAAATGGGATGATGGGGCTTTCTTAAAAGCTACCATCACATGAACATCACCATTATGTTAATTCACATACTATAAACCCTAAAAGCTATCTCTCAGCTAGCTTTCAATTGTCACTTTAAATGGCTATCTATGTTCACTATCTTAATCACCATCTTAAGCTACAGTGTCATTCTCGTTGTAGCGAGTTTTCGGCCAGTCTACCCCTCCAAACTCGAGAGTTTCTCGCTACAGAGACAATGATTCTTGCTACAGCGAGAAACAGGGCACCAATGAAAAATTTTCCCCTTTTCCCAAAGAAAAACCACCCTGTTGAAATGTCCAAGTCAACATGAAACTCATGACAATTTTCCAAAGTTTAACATGTCAAGTGTCACATGCATTACAACCATATACCATTACTCATAAATTTCGTATAACACACATATTTACATATGTATATATGTATATGTATACCCATCATCATCATGCACATCATCCCATCATCATCATACACACCATCACATCATCATCATCACCAACTCATGCGCACTCCCTACTTGCACATGGCTGGGTCATCATTGAGTTATGCGCACTCCCTACTCGTACATAACCGGGTCATTCTCGGCTTATGCGCATTCCCTACTTGCACATAGCCGAGTCAATATAATTACACAACACTATATTCAAACGTATATGTATATTAACATAATGCTGTAGCATAGAGATCCATGATAACCACATGTCATAACATAAAATTGATTTATCAAAGGCTTGTTCCCAAGGCACTTGTTTTAACAAAAGTTTTATAGAGTCATTTAAATACTTTGAACAAAACGATCATATTCCCAAAACGATTTTGATAGGCAGTCCACTCACCGGTATATTGTTGAGCCTTTAGATGACTCTAATTCCCTTTATTGTCCAAATGGGATGATGGGGCTTTCTTGAAACCTACCATCACATGAACATCACCATTATGTTAATTCACATACTATAAACCCTAAAAGCTATCTCTCAACTAGCTTTCAATTGTCACTTTAAATGGCTATCTATGTTCACTATCTTAATCACTATAAAATGAATGAACATACTCAACAATAAAACAGCTCATAATCCTAATTACTAGCCATTATTCACAGCTAAAATCAAGCTTAGTTCATCACTCACCCTAGGGTTCCTTTGTAGTCAAATTCTCTTCCAATAGCTTCCACACAAATGGGGTAATTCTTTCTTTCTCTCTCTAGAATGCCCAACTAGTGAGAAAAAGTATGAAAATAAGAATTTTCAAGGGTTTTAAGGAGAGAGTGGAAGAATACAAGGGTTCTAGTCATAAGTGCACAAAGGTATGAAAACTAGGGCTAGAGAGAGAAAATCATGCAAGCTCCATATCAAGCTTCCATGGAGGTTGAAAGCAACATGAAAGAGAAGAAGGAGGAAGAAGAAGAAGCTACTGGAAAATGGGAGAAGAAGCTGCTGGAAGAAAATTATTTATAGCCAATCTTATCCATTCCACTTAAATTACCAAAATGCCCCTCCACCAATTAACTTACTCTCCTCCAACCCTTTATGAAATCTTTTTACTCCTTTGACACTGGGACAAGGTCCATAATGGTCTAGACATACTCGGGTTCATGAAAACTTAAAATTTTAACTCAAGGTGAAAAATGACCATTTTGCCCCTATCGTGAAAATCATCAAAATTTTTATTCCCTTTTCATTTTACCCATAATTTCATCATCCATTTATGCCTTAGGCCTACTTAGGCCACAATATTGTTTAAAAATCTTTTTTTATGGGCTTACTAAAGAAATAACGAAATTACCCCTGATCAGGGATATCGCGTATTCTACTAACTATGAGTCTATAAAGGTTAAGGTCTCATAGGGAAGACATAAGAAATCGAGGATTAGATGAAAAAATAATACTTTCACCTTTTCTCTAAGTTTAGTAAATGAAATTTTGAGGTCAAAATTTTATTTTAAGGGGGGTAGTGCTATCAAGCCCAGCTCTACAATATGTTTATTATGCCATTCTTACATAAGAATGCATGTTTGCTTACTTGGGTACCTCGAAAATCGGGCAATGTACCAAATGGTACAATTAAGCTGAATTAAGCCTCGAACTAGACCAAATAGAGATTTTAAGATGAAATTGAGAATTTTAAAACTCCAAAATGACTTAAAATGGTGATTCAGAGTTCGAGGACCGATTTGGAGTCAAATTGGAATTTTCATGACCTAGGGGCAAAATGGTCATTTTGTCACCCAAGGTTAAAATTGGAATGTTGGAAGAAGTTTTTGATCAAGATTGACTATTTAGAACATAATTTGAGTTTGAGAAGTGAAAAATTTTAATTTCAACATTTTTTTGAGCATAGGGGCAAAATAGTCATTTTGCCACCCTAAGGGCAAAATTGTAATTTTACACCACCCAACACTTGTCCAGCACATGGATTTTACCCAATATTATCGTGGATAATTGAGGAAATTTAAGTGGTGGAGAGAGATTGCTTAATGGGTAAGTATGACACATGGACCAATGGAATGGTGACATGTGTCAAATTCTTAACCATTTATTATTTTCCTTATAAATTAGCACAAAATCAGCCTATTTCTCTTCATATGGCCAGCCAAAGGAAGAACAAAGGAAGAAAAGAAGAACAAAACCCTAGATGGAAAAATTCAAGGGAAAAGTTTGAAAATTCAAGGAAACAAGTGACAAAAGGTAAGATTTTTCAATTCTAGCTTATGATCTACCTTTCCCATACATTCTTTTGCATTTTCCATGATTGAATCACATGATTTCATGATAGGTATCTTGCTGGCTGAACACTTATGGAGAAGTTTTGATGCTTGATTTGGTTACATTTCAATGTATTTTAGTGTTTTTAGTTGATTGGTGATGTGTAGCATGAAAATCAAGCAAGAAAAATTCATGTTCTTCCATCACTCATCATTGGCCGAATTCTCCATGTGGAACATTGAGGATGATTTTGATTTATTTTTTTAGTGATTTAGGTAAGAATTAGTGATTTATGGTGTGAGAATCAAGTAGGAAAAATTATAGTGTTGATGCACCCACCATGGTCGAATTTTTCAAGAGAAAATGTGAGGATGATTTTGCCATATTTCAAGTTATTTAACTTGTGTTTGATGGTTTGGAGAATTGGAAGAAAAATGGAGTTAATTGGAGTTGAATTGGACATATTGGCCAATTAATCAAGTGATAGATCGAATTAGGCCAATACCGTTTTATTTAGGTACATAATTGAATTTATATTGAACACCGTATTTAGATAGTTATCCGAGTATTTCACATCCCATTTCATGCATTAGTATTGAGCCTGAATTGGTTTTATAACAATTTAGCACAAATGTAGTAAATGGCTTATTGTGCATTATGTCTAGTTGGTGAGCATTCTGACAAAAGTAAAGAGATAGTACCCGAGGATCAAGAATCGGAGTACTCGAAATTCGACTCCCGAAATAGTGAGTAACCTTACTATCATCTTAATTATCTAAAGTGGTTTTTATCCAATTTTGTGATTTATACAAAATGAGTTTAAATGGTAAATCTTTAGGTTTTATAAACAAAATGTGTTTAAATGAAATGATTTTATAAAATTGTCTTGAAATTGAATGATGGTTTTGAAAATGGAGTAATTGGAGACTAATTGTTGTGTTATAAATCATGGTTTGAATTGAATGGCTTATGATAATATTTGCATGAATGGCTGAGTTGGTATTTGTGTTGAAAATGTATGAATTGTTAATTTGCCTTGAGAGGCTGTAAAATAAAATAGTTGCCATGTCATGCTATTGCAAATTTTATTATATGGTGGGTTATAAATTAGTCGCTGCAGTGGACGGGTTTCGTGGACCAGCCTATTAGAGGGGCAAGGTAACCCTATTATATTCATACCTCAGTATGAGAGGTGTGGATGGATAACTCCTGAGGTTAACACTTTAGAGTTCACTTCACACCAAACCACCACGTGAAGGTGAACTCAGCCAACGCCAAGGAATGGCTATGTTTTCAAAATAAAAACATGATTTATGCATACATAACTTTTTGGGATAGGCCTCGATCAAAGTATCCCTGATAACTGAGTATGAGAATGATTTTGGCACGAGCCAAAGTTTTAGGAAATTTATAAGCCATGTTGATAACTCGATTTATATGAATTGATTTTGTTTGATTGAAACAAGTTGAAAGGTGATGAATTACAGTAGGTTAAACTATTTTATCTGTCTCATTTACTCGGCTTTAGATATTTTAGATGGTATTTGTTTACTCACTGGGATTATATAATCTCACCACCCTCATTTCCACCCATTTCAGGCTTAGAATAGGCTGTAGATAGCTGATTTCATCGAGGCTACCATTGGATTTGCATCCTCCAAACTGTAGGTTCATAGTCTTCCTTACTTTTGGTTATTCGGAGGCCCACTGGTTATTGTAAATTAAATTAAATACTCTGACTTACTGTATTATAGTATGTATGAATTTATTTTGGTTTTACGCTGCAAAAAAAATATTTTCATATAACTCTAAAAATATTATTTTATAAGAAAATAGAATATTTTATTGAATATTTCTTTTATTTTTTTATTATATCCAAATAATCATAATTTCATTTTAAATGAAGGTTATAGATGTTTAAACTTATTTTTGATTATGAATTATGTGTTTTATACTCGCATACTACATTTTTAGCTAGTTTCAAAATTTTTGAGGAAAAATGACCAAAATGCCCCTGTGAGAAAAAAAATTATGTTTCTATTGTTTTGATTTGGAAATAGTTTATAATCTCTCAAAACATGATTTTAGTAACTAATACTCACAGGGGAAGTGAGAAAAACTAATGTTAAGCCTTGTGAGGTTTCGATTGACATTCCAAGTAATGAATGTCTATTGAGACTTCGCGGCGATTGTTACGGGCTCGATGGGAGTTTCGGGTCATGACAAAATTTTTATTCCACATTATTGTATAAATACATTTAATTTTATAATCTCTAAACGTACATTTGCATTAACACTAGTGTCTATTTACAAAACAAAATACACTATGAACGACTCGATATCTAGTAGCGAAACGACTTGGAGTAAGTGCTAAGAGATGTCTGTACCTATCCACGGTGGACAATATGTGCCAATGACTACATGCTAGGCCGATCACTTATCTACAAAAAGGGAGATAAGGAGAGGTGAGTCTCACAAACTCAGTGATCATCGGTTGTGTGAGTAGGGCGTAGATGGGAAACAAGCTTTAGAGTAGATTATTTGATGGACAAAACTAGAGTATAAAATGATAACTTTATAAAAACAAATAAGGTATTCGTGCCTTGTAAAAATAATGCCGTGAAAATCATAGTGCAATACTTTCCTTGGCAAGCAATGTCGAAATCAAAGCATAGTAAAATAGATTTCAATATTCGAAATCATTTATTTCCTTCATAAATACAAATGGCCGTATAAAAACATGCACGTTCCCAAACCATTTGGCATGTAAAAATAACCGAGTACATCCATATACATCAATTCATCATCAATTCAATTAAAAAGGGGAGCTGTAGATAACAATATCTCTCGACCATGTGAAAGAGTACAAGTCTAAAAACTCTCAATACTCTAAAGTAGGTAATCATAAATAATCAACCCATGGACCCTCTTCCATGTAATAACATCCGGGAGGCCCCTTTCCACCAGATTCCCTAAGCCATGGCAATCTCGACAATGTTGGCTGACATTGAAGAAATCATGAGGTTGTAACCATGTATATCAACTCATGACCTAGCCACGTATAACAACCCGTGGCCTTCCTACGCATAATCACAAACTATGGCCTAGACACATCTAACAGCCCGTCGATGACCCAAAAGTTTCTTTATCTAGAGCTCACTTGTGCAAAAGGGTCACATTATCTTGATGTGACATTCGGCTTACTCTCAATGCTCTCGGTTTGTTAAAACCATTTTCAAACCAAATCGAGGTTTCAAGAATTTTTCTTCAAATCATTTGAAAACAAGTTTCGACAACCTTTCAAAATTATTTTTCACATTAAAATGCATGGTGTAAACATTTGCATAAAGTTCGGACTAAAACTGGTTCACAAGAATTCAAATTTAAGCCATTCATCAGTATAATCAACTATGCACACTACATAAAGTTCAAGGCATGGTTTTGATGCAAAACTTTGCGAAAGGGCTTATTTCTCAGTTTCTAATACACTTTACATATAGTATATATATATATATAGTATACACAAACAACTTCAAATCAATTTGCATCCACAATTGCCTATTGTTTCTACCAGCTCATGCTTTTCACAAAAGCAGTGTATAAATCATTCTAAACCATGTATTCAAATCACGTATCATTTTCTAGCAACTCATGCTTTCCACCAAGGCATTGAATAATACTATACATATACTTTGATATAGCATAGAATCTTTTAAAATTGGCACGCCCTACTCACCTTATGATGGGGGGATGTTACTTTGCCACTTATTTGGTTAAGCTTCAAATTAACTTAGCTTCCAGTCACCTATTTCCTCCTCCAGTAATTACCACAGTAATTTTTTTCCACTTGCTCACTTCCTAGCAATAAATCAAGCTTAATATAGTTAGTATTTATCATTCCAATTCAGCTCACATTTTCTGCCCTATGTACGACATTCTTAGTTCCTTTCATTTTCAAGAACTCTTCACATTTCAAATAATTTATTTCTCACATAACCGACCTCATACATTATTTCCAATTTCATGCACATACACAATTATACATGGGTAGTATCTTAACCAAGAATCCTTAATCAATATCCACATTGTTCATCTTTATTCTTATAAATAATCTAACATGCAACCACTAATTTTCAACTAGCCGAACATAATGTTCCATAACATACCCACATAGCATGCTTACCTTCCAAATCACCTTGAACTTTACATGCAATTCAATATCTCCTCATAACATTGTTCAACATTGCTGCCACAAACACAAATCATAAACAAATGTTCTATCTTTCTTTCCATTCATGAAACTCAAGGTCAAGAACACTTACCCATCATTTCTTTTGTCTCAAATCACCATATACTTGTGTACAATCAACATGCATGGATCCGATCCTTTGATTCTTTGAAGATCTTGTTGCCACAAAATGTTCCTTATGGTTACAAACGGTTTTCAAAACATGCATGCAAGCAAAATCATAACCCTTACCTTCCTCTCTCTTGAATAGTCAAATCAAAACACTAATCTCCTTCAAGCTTCAAATCTACACTTTGAATGGTAAGTGAGCATCAAGACTCAACAAAGAAAAAGTAAGGAACCCATGGTTTCTCTTGAATCCTCACAAACACTAGCTTTCCTCCATTTTCTCTCTTTCTTTCTCTTTTTTTTCTTTTCTTCCTCTTAGGTGGAGAGCTCAAGAACAATTTCTTCTTTCTTTTCCTCTATTAATGGCCAATTCTTTCAAGCGTCTCAAGGCCAATTTTTTGTTCTCATTTACTCTTTGGAATTTTGCATTTATATGGCCACCCATTCAACCAATCAAATTGCATGCACATTTTCATCTTTTTATTCTATTTGGCCACCCACTTAGCCAATTACAATTCATGCATTATTTTATCTTTTCATGCTATTTGGCCACCTTGCAAACCTATGAATCTTCATGCAACAATTCTATCCCTTTGGCCATTGGTTGGAAATTTTTTTACGTTATCCATCCCATTCACCTTCATGCATGGCCGACCATTCAATTTACACTTCTATTCTCCCATTTTCCCATTCTTCCATTAGTTTAATAGGTTTCTACTTACACCACATACTTTTGTCTAATGGCCTTACATGCATCCTTCCATATTATTTCTCATTTGGCCTCCCGTTTAGCCAATAAAATCACATGCATTACATTTTCTTCCCTTTAGTCCAATTGTCACCTAGTGTCCATCATGCATAAATCTTCCATGCGTTCTTTTAACTTTAAAATCCACATGCATGTGTTATCTTATTCATTTTGTCTTATGCCTTTTTGTTTGTCACATGGTGGGGGTCCCACATGTTCCTTACTCCAAGTACATCCTTGCATGCATATCTTTGCATGTAATAGTATTTGTTACTTGCATATTCCATCCTCCCATATAATCTAATTTTCCTTGGTTGGTTAATTTTCATTTAACTTAAAATGGTGAAATTGCACATAAGTCCTCTAATTTTTCCTTATTTACCATTTGACCCTTGACACTTTTCAATTTTTACAATTTGGTCCTTCAAACATCTCATAAATTGTAATTTAATCCTTCAACTTGTTCATAGTTACAACTTCAGCCCTTTACTTTTCATTATTTGCAATTCCACCCTTAACTTCTTATTCTTGTCAATTAGGTCATCCGATCGTTCCTTTAATTCCAAATTCCTTCTAGTTTTCTTCCTTTACACTAAAATATCAAATTCATGCCTCACCAAGGTGTCATCATAATATTTAAATATACACTTATCCTCTCTTGCTTTATTTAATGAAGGCATAAAGGCCCCACTAATGTTGTTTTTCTTCAAAATTCTTTCTTACTTCTTCTCCCCCACTTAGATTAGCCATATAGTCCTCCTTCATGACTAATTTCAACAAAAGATAAAATATTAATATTTTAATATTATTTTATTTCAACATTCTCCACTTGTCTCCTCGGATCCTAAAGTGTTTCACTTTGTCCTAGTTCACTTCCAAAAGTGCCTTTTAACTTGCTATTACTTTTGTGATAAAATATTATTATTATTTTATTATTTTAATATTATTCTCCTGTATGAAATATTTTATTTCAAAATATTCCTTTCACCCGTCATCGCTTTTTGTCACTTAAATTAGCGTTAATTGACCCTTCATCTTGTCGACAAGGTTTTATTGACTTCTATACGAGGGTACAGGGTGTTACATCATTCGTGATGCTATTTATGAACATGATGATGCTATGATTGTGGATTTATGAGTTTCCACTTAAGTGATAATGAGAAATATGACATATATGCATATGATGTCTATATGTTGAAGGATGTATGATTTCCCTCTTAAGTTAAGAAATGATATACAAGTGTGAAACCTCGACCTCCATAGATGTGTAACTAGAGGTAGATTGATGAGTGCATCAAATTCACATATTTAATGGTAGATTAAATACCTAATTAGTTTAAGTTGGACTAGATATAGGATCGAATTTAGGTATTTTTATTTATTTTATTATTTTAGTTTAATTTATGTTTAAATGTTTATTTTAAGTTAATGATGTTAGTTTTATGTTATTTATAATTATATTATGTTTTTATAGGAGTAGGATCAAAAATAATTTCAATTGGTGAAGAAAGGTGCATAATGGACTGTTGCTTTATTTGCATATATTTCGGTTTCTCAATCATATCTCCCACTAAATAAGTCCAAATGACATAGTTTTTAGACCATTAGAAAGCTAAGAGGGAGGGCTACAACTTTTCTGTTTACTAGTTTTCCCAATTCTAATCAAAAAGTGGTCAAAATCTTTATCAAAATGAAAGCACTGCACTAAAAGAACAAAAAGTGGCATTTTTGTAAATTACGTGAAACTATGATTGACTTTAGAGTTAGATGTGTAAAGTTCCAGCACCTTCTTCATCTTCTTCTCATTTCTTCTCTCTTTTTTGCAGAACAATTCATCCTCCATGGAAAGAAACCTTAAAACCTCCATAACCTTCTCATACTAACTACAAAATTCATGTTTTTGCACACTTTTTCACAGGGATTTTCGTTCTCTTTCAATTTTTCACCTCAAAAATTTTCAAAAAAAAGTTTTTCCTCTGCACTTTCTCTCACTAGCTGAACATTTTTAGAGAGAGAAACTTTGCAAATTAGCTTGAACACTCTTGAAGGAGTTTTCCCCTTTTAATCCTCACTAAGAAAATTCAACTACAAGTCCACTAAGGTGAGAAATGAGTTAGGGTTGATTTTAAGTTATTAAAGATGGCTAATAATTAGATTTGTGGGCTGTTATATTTTTTATGGTTATACTGTGTGTGATAGGTTCCAACGAGGCCCCACATGTCCATTTGGAGTTTAGTTGAAGTTAGAGTCGATCAAAAGAATCAACAAGGACAAGTGAATGAACTTGCATTAAATTTTTTTTGGGAAATACACATGTGTTGGGATAAAGCACTTAAATGATTTTATTTGATTTTTTTTCTCATGCCTGAGAACAAGTCCTTGATGAAACGTTTTATGTTGTAAAATGTGTAATGTGATGAACCAATGTGTTCCTATATTCTAAGGATATATATGTTATGCTTTGAATGATAATATTGTGTGATAATTGTAACCGCGCGTGTGCGGTGTGGGAGTGCACATGCCAGTGATGACGAGTGATTTTAGCTATGTGCGGTGTGGGAGTGCACATGAGCTGATGAGCTGGTGGTTGTTTACATATTTACACATACCATAGAAATGTTAGAGAAAATATTATGTGATTGCAATGAATGTTGAATGTTGAAATTGTTAATTGCTTCCAAATTGACTTTCAATGCAATGAGAAACTCTCTGTCTTGCTTTTCTTGCTTGGATATTTGCTGTAGTTTTCACTCTTTTCAACTTCGTTGTTGATCATAGATCCTTCACTCTAAGGGATTAAATAACCAAAGGTTGAATTAAGGGCCCTTACAAGAAATTAAGCTAAATTGCATTGTTTTTAACATAAGTGCATCATGTTTTCTACAACTTTTTGTATCATTTGCTTGTTCCCTTTCTATGTTCACTCACTGGGTTTATACTCACTCTTTTAAACTTCATGTTTTCAAAGTTAGAGGCAGTTGGGACCTAGATTGATGTGTCCACGTATATTCGTCTTTTTGGTAGGTACCATGGCATTCAGTAGTTGTACCTTCACCCAAAGTCACTCCGTTGGTAGTCAAGAGTTTTTTGCTTGTGTATGCGTATGCATGATGTAAATCACTAAGATTCATAGTATAAATAATATATTTATATTTTGATTGATGATGCCACTATGAGTTGACAATGGATGATATTATTTTGGATGATCTAAATGTAAATATTTGATTGCCATACTATATCACTAAATATTTTTATAGTTGAGAATTACGAAATGTGACTTTAGGAATGATTGTTGAAATGACGATCGATATTACATAAAGAGGCTTGCTTGGGCTTAGTGGACTATGCCCATTGGGCCCATGCACCAATTATGGCCCGAAAATTAGGCTGTGACAATAAGCCATGAGTTATATGTGTTAAGGAAGAATTCATGTACACTATAGGCTAAGTATGAAAAGGTTTACATGTATGAGATTGATTTATGCCAATGCACATGTTTATGATGTGAGCTAAGGATGAGAACGGTCGTAAGCTTAAGAGATCTTATGATGGCTGTGAGTGGGTCCGATGTGCCACTCACGTAACTATGATGGATGTTTAGGTGAGGTGGATTAGATGGTAATGAGGACCTTGTCCCTTACCTGCTCGAGTAGGGAGGGACCACTCATTAGTTCGAGGGTGATACCGATGTGCCATCCATGAGAATGTGCTAGGAACCCAAGATATTTTGGGCTATTCCTTGGAATGGGGCAAACCCACTAATAGTTAAGGATGTCAAGATGAATGACGTTAATGAGTCTAAGCTATGATTGAATGAGTATGAAAATGATGTGTTTTATGTTTAATGTTTATGTTATGGTGTAATGTTTAATGATGATGTTATTCACACTAGGTTATGGTGATTTTTGGCTTGGTTAGATGGAACCTTAATGTCATGACCCAAATCTCGAGCCATGACTGGCGTATGGACTCAATGGACATAGCCCGCTAATCCCAAGCAAGCCTATCTATGTGACTCCATTCATTGATTTCATCATTCGTTCTTACAACCATATTTTGTATTTCTTATCAACGAGTATTTCAATACTTTTCTATCGAAACCATATATTCACATTTATATGATTCAAAACAATGTCATCCCTACCATCTTGTAGTGGCAACATTAATCAACATAAACATGTATTACTTAAGATATATATGTCTTAACAATTTACATCAGGGTACTTATGTTCCACGAAAAGGACTATAGACTTCCAGCGGAGAAACCATAGTGAAGGTGCGGCTACTGAATGCAATTGATACCTACCAAAAGATGGACGAACGTGGACACCTCAATCTAGGTCCCAACTACCTCCTGATCTGAAAACATGAATTTGAAAAAGGTGAGTATAAACTCAGTGAGTAAACATAAGAAGGGAACAAGCAATCGATAAGGAGAACTTGGAAATCATGATGCATTTGTTTCAAAAACAATGTAATTGATTTAATTTCTTACTAAAAACCCCTCATTTCAAACTTTGATTAATAACCTCATAGTGTTGCAAAAACCCATGATTAATCCATGAAGTTAAATGGGTGAAAAATATGTCAAAATCAAGCAAGTTAGCAAGCATGACAGCAAGTTTGTCGCTATAGTGAAAAACTGTCTTAGATTGCATTTGTTTCGATTTTTCAAGAATATCTCCCACTACAGATGTAAAACCCGACCCTATAAATACATGTCATAACATACATGCACTAAGTAGCATGTTATTATGCTAGGAAAGTCCCTAAGAATAGACAAAACCCGGTATTATACCTAACGGTACACTTGAATTGATTTAACCTCGAACTAGTTCAAATAGGAATCGTAGGATGAAATTTAACATTTTGTAGTCAAGGAATGACTAAAAATGATTGTTCGGAGTTTGAGGGTTCATTTGGGGAAAAATTGAAAATTTTGATGTTTAGGGGTGAAATCGTAATTTTTCCACCCATGGACAAAATTTGAGATTTTGAGAGAATTTAGATCAAATTTGACAAATTGGAGAATGGTATGAGTATAAGGGATGAAAAATATGTCTATGGGTAATTTTTCAGTTTTTGGGGCAAAAATGTAATTTTTGACTTTTACGGGGGCAAAAGTGTAAATTTTAAAAATTGCTCCACCAAGACTTTGGATAAGTCTGAGAATTTTATCTAAGCTATGGATATGTGGGACAAGTGTATGGTGAAAATTTGGAAACAAATGGATGAAATTTTAAAAACGGACCAATGAGAAAGTGACACATGGCATTTTTTTAATGGTTTAATATTATTTTAATGAAAAGTCAGCCCATTTAAACCCCATTTTAAGTGATGGCCGGCCATAAGGAAGAACAAGAGAGGAAATAGAGAGGAAAGGAAGAAAAAAAGAAAAACCAAAGAGAAACAAGAAAATTCAAAGGGGAATTTGCGTTTTTCGCTTGTTTACGCGTCTAATGGTAAGATTTTTCGATTTTAGCTTGATTTCTACCTTTCCTATGCCTTTATTTCCATTAAGCATGCTTGAGGAGAGAGATCAAAAAGTGATATCAAGGGCTGGACGAAATTCTAGGGGAGAGAAATTGAAATTTTTAGGTTTTGATTTTTAGTTAAATTGATAGTTTTAGTTAGTTAAATGTGTTTAGAAATTAAATTGGGCAAGAAA
>NC_030851.1:22049836-22086648 GCF_000208745.1 Theobroma cacao | reverse complement strand
GCACCAACACTGGGTGTATTTTGGGCCACTTGTCATTGTAACCATTATTGTACATTATAACTTAGTAAATTTTTGTATGTATGAATTTATTTTACTTACACATTACAAAAGATTTCTTACACGTGTTTCTATAAATATTATTTTATATAAAAATGCTATATTTTAATCAATATTTTGAATAGTGATATTTGTTTATAAATCCTTTTAAAAAAAATTTCTTTGGATTTATTTGAGCCGGAAACGATCGGTAATTTTTTTAAATGGAATGTTTAACAACGATTGCTCACAGGAAAGGAAAGAAACTGATATGTAAGCCTTGCGGGGTTCTTGTTGGCATTCCGGGTAATGAGTGTCAATCGGGATGTCGCGACAGTTGTCATGGGCTCGAGGGAGGTTCCGGGTCGTGACAACAGAAGTTCAATTGACATGATTTTTAGACCATTAGAAAGCTAAGAGACTGGGCTAAATTTTAATGCTTACTATTTTACCCTATTCTGATTGGAAGGTGGTCAAAATCTTTGTCGAAGTGAAGGCACTGCACCAGAACTTGAGAGTTTCTAGTTGCAGCGAGAACCAGACTAGTGTGACCCCCCCAACCCGAGAGTTTATCACTGCAGCCAAAATGAATCTCACTGTAGCAAGAAACAGAACAATTTGGTTAAAAGGGGTCTTGTTACATCAAAAGCCATTTTCTTATTGAATGAAAAGCAATTTGGGAGCAATTTGGGAGCAATTAACAATGCCAACATGCAACACAATCACAAATATTTCCATAACTTTCTATAACACACATATATATACATATAAATACATCATCATGCATACCATCCCGCCACACTCAACTCAATGCAATATCATCATTATGTGTGCACTCCTTACTCGTACACTTCAACATCATCATGTGTGCACTCCATACTCGAACACTTCAACATCATCACACAACATTATTCATCAATGCACAACATATATTCATATATATATACATACCAACATAATATAGGAGCATATGGATTCATTCTTTTACACATTTCACATTTCCACAACATCAAAACATTTTATCAAGGGCTTATTCCCCGGCACACATTTTTAAAGAAAGGTTGGATAAAATCATTCAAATGTTTCATCCAAATACATTTCCATTTCCCAAAGAAATTTTGAAATGCAAGTTCACTCACCAGTCTTTATTGATGTTTTGGTGGGCTTTAACTTCAACTAAGGTTCCGAATGGAGGTGTGGGGTTTTGTTGGAAACTATCACACACAACAACATTACCATCAAGCCAACTTGGCATTAATACTATTCCAAAGCTATTTTCTAAATTGAGTTCTTCTAGTCATTCCTAACTAGCTTCCAACTACCATTAAATGGCTATTATTTGCACTACTCTAGTCACACTAAAAATGATTAAACAATCTCAACAATAAAACACTCACAAATCAAATTACTAGACATTATCAACAACTAAAAATCAACTCTAATTCACTACTTACCTTGATAGCTTTGTAATTGAAATTCTTTCAAAAAAATTTTAAACTATTATAGAAGCTCCTTCTTTCTCTCTCTAAAACACCTAGCTAGTGAGAGGAAGTATGAAAGTAAGACTTTTCAAGGGTTTTAAAGTGAGAGAGTGAAAGAGCACAAAAGGTTCTATGAAAGGGTGCACAAAAGCATGAAAATTAGAGCTAACTTGAGAGAAGTTATGGAGGTTTCAAAACAAGCTTCCATGGAGGATGAAAGCAACGTGAGATGGGAGAAAGAAAAAGCTATTGGAGAGATGACGAAGCTGCTGGAACAAATGATATTTATAGCTAAAGCTTCTCCAATCTTTTTTTAAATTACGAAAATGCCCTTAACAAGTTGGCTTGTCCTCCTCCAATCCTTGGTGCAATTTTTTTACTATTTTAACACTAGGACAAGGTCCATAATAGTCTAGAAATATTCAAGTCCACGAAAACTTAAAATTTTGACCCGAGATGAAAAATGACCATTTTGCCCCTACCTTGGAAATCATCATTATTTCTATTTTCTTTGTCATTTTATCCTTATTTTCACCATTCATTTATGCCTTCGCCCTACTTAGGCCTTAATATTGTTTGAAAGCATACTTCTAGGGGCTCACTAAGGAAATGATGAAATTACCCCTAGTTAGTGATATCGCGTCTACTTCTAGTTACGTATCTATAAAGATCAAGGTCTCACACTTAACCTAGGGAATGAGCCATAAAATTAAAAGGACTTAAGGTGTAAAACCCGACCCTATAAATACATGTCATAACATACATGCACTGAGTAGCATGTTATTATGCTAGGAAAGTCCCTAAGAATAGACGAAATCCGGTATTATATCTAACGGTACACTTGAATTGATTTAACCTCGAACTAGTTCAAATAGGAATTGTAGGATGAAATTTAACATTTTATAGTCAAGGAATGACTAAAAATGATTGTTCGGAGTTCAAGGGTTCATTTGGGGAAAAATTAAAAATTTTGATGTTTAGGGGCAAAATCGTAATTTTTCCACTTGCAGACAAAATTTGAGATTTTGAGAAAATTTAGATCACATTTGACAAATTGGAGAATGGTATGAGTATAAGGGATGAAAAATATGTCTATGGGCAACTTTTCAATTTTTGGGGCAAAAATGTAATTTTTTACTTTTACGGGGGCAAAAGTGTAAATTTCAAAAATGACTCCACCGAGACTTTAGATAAGTCTGAGAATTTTATCTAAGCTATGGATATTTGGGACAAGTGTATGGTGAAAATTTGGAAACAAATGGATGAAATTTTAAAAATGGGCCAATGGGAAAGTGACACATGGCATTTTTGTAATGATTTAATATTATTTTAATAAAAGTCAGCCCATTTAAACCCCATTTTAAGTGATGGCCGGCCATAAGGAAGAACAAGAGAGGAAATAGAGAGGAAAGGAAGAAAAAAAGAAAACAAAGGGAAACTAGAAAAATTCAAAGGGGAATTCGCATTTGTCGCCCGTTTACGTGTCTAACGATAAGATTTTTTGACTTTAGCTTGATTTCTACCTTTCCTATGCCTTTATTTCCATTAAGAATGCTTGAGGAGAGAGATTAAAAAGTGAAACCAAGGGCTGGGCGAAATTCTAGGGGAGAGAAATTGAAATTTTTAGGTTTTGATTTTTAGTTAAATTGATGGTTTTAGTTAGTTAAATGTGTATAGAAATTAAATTGGGCAAGAAAACATGAAATTTCCACAATACCCACTCTTGGCTGAATGTTCAATGATGTACAATGATGATGAATTGATTTTTATTCTATGGGAAATGAAGAGAAAATGAAGAAAAATGGTTAAATGTGATAAAAAAACAAAGTGAAAAATTAACCGAGTTAATGTCCCATTTTTTGGCTGAATTTTCCAAGGAGGGAAGTGAGCTGTGTTTGGTGATTTTAGAAGGTTATTGGCTGATACTTAATGGTTAGAAATGTTGGAGAGAAAATGGGACAATTTAGAGCTAAAATGGAGCGCGTTAGCAATTTATCGGGTAAAGTGCAAAAAATAGTTTAATACTGCGTTTAAGCCGTTTTTGGCTATTGCATTTCATACCATGCATTAGTATAGGATTTAAGTAAAATATATAGTGATTTAGCATTAATGTGATGAATTGAGTAAATTTTTGCAATGTGTCTAGGAGGAGAGCCTTTTGGTAAAGGCAAGGAAATTGTACCCGACGAGTAGTTATTAGGGCACCTAGAAAGCTTTTAGTTTGTACAAACAGTGAGTAAACTTATTATTATTGTAAATTATCTAGAGTTTATTTTTAAATGCTCTTTATGTATTTTATGAAATGAAAACGAGATTAAAACGTGATTTTTGATGTTTTACAAATACATGTGACAAACAAAGATATATTGGGTTGATTATGAAATTGAGTAATTGGAGGCTATTAACTGTCTTGAAAATTATATATTTTCCTATGAATGGCTTATGAGATATATTTTGTAAGTGTATTGGAAAATTTATGTAAGCTGTTTTTACTATGCAGGTTGGATAAATAAATAAAAGCCACGTTATACTGTCAAAATTTTATTAAAATTGGTGGGTTAGTCACTACAGTGACGGGTTTTCGTGGATTGCCTAATAGAGGGGCACGACAAACCCGGTTATATAGTTACTCCAGTTGTAGAGGCGAGGAGGGTAACTCTTGGGGTAGTATTAGAGCTCACTTCACGTCGAACCCCCACGTGAATGTGTAACTCGGCCAACACCAAGGAATGGCTTGTTTTAAAAATAAAAATGTGTTTCACATGTAAATGTTATAACAACCTTGGTGGACTCGGTTAGATGCCTCGGCCAAGGTATCCCCGAGGATTAGTTTTGGCTTGAGCCTTGTTTTTAATAAAAGACATAAGCCTTTACAACTGTTTTGGTAAATTACAAATATTTTATAGTTTAAGAAATAAATTGAAAACATTATGAAATGGTTAGTAATTTGTTGTTTAAACTTGCCTCCATTTTACTCGCCTTTAGATATTTATGATAATGTCTGTTTACTCATTCGGATTGCAAAATCTCACCCACCTCCTTTCCAAACATTTCAGGTCTGTGGTAGCTTGTAGATACCCTATTTTGTCGAGGATTCCAGTTGACATCTCTACCACACAGACAGTAGGTTTCTAGCACCAACACTGGGTGTATTTTGGGCCACTTGTCATTGTATCCATTATTGTACATTATAACTTAGTAAATTTTTGTATGTATGAATTTATTTTACTTACACATTACAAAAGATTTCTTACATGTGTTTCTATAAATATTGTTTTATATAAAAATGCTATATTTTAATCAATATTTTGATTAGTGATATTTGTCTATAAATCCTTTTAAAAAAAAATTATTTCTTTGGATTTATTTGAGTCTGAAACGACCGGTAATTATTTTAAATGGAATGTTTAACAACGATTGCTCACAGGAAACGAAAGAAACTTATATGTAAGCCTTGCGGGGTTCCGGTTGGCATTTCGGGTAATGAGTGTCAATCGGGACGTCGCGGCGGTTGTCATGGGCCCGAGGGAGGTTCCGGGTCGTGACATAAGGTATGGTAAAGTGAAAGATTTTACCTAGAAAATAGGGTTTTAAAAGCTATCTATCGATGCTTAAAGAATATTTATTGATAGAAAGAAGACAAAATGCTTTAAGAGGCATTCTGTGTCCCATTTATCAGTAGATACCCTCATCTATCAATAGATACAAGATGGAATTGGATTGTTATGCCTGATTAAAGGTTTTTCAGAGGCGACATTGTTTCCAAAGGTTATGTAAACTTGTTTTCCATGCAAATGTTATTTAAAATGTATTTAAATAACATGTTTCATGAACTTTATGATTAAATGGTTCATGAATGGCATGAGATTACAAATGCATGTTTCCAAAACACTTTCCCACTTGGCTTGTCCCTTTTCCTGTATCCACTCATGGAGTCTTTATGACTGACACATTATTTTCCCTCACTAGTTTTGATACAAATCAGTGATAGTACTCTCTAGCTAGCAACTAGTGTCACAAAGATGTGATCTGTTCATTCCTCATTAGCAGGTGTCTAGTAGCCTCTTTATGCTTAGCGAATCGGGTCATGTTCTTCTAACAAGTCAGTCTTATATTTATGTTTATAATTATGTTTACGTTTATGGATTATGAACATGTTATGTTAATGTAGCCAATGTTTGGGCATTTTACATTATAAATTTTATGTTAATATGTATATAATGGCTCAAGAGTCCGTATGGACACTCGAGGTTGCTGAGACATGTAAATAATATGGTGCATTCAGAATGTAGCACTCTAAAGATATATGAAATGTTTGCACTTACACTAATATGTTGAGAAGTTCCATATATGTGTAATATTGCATATGATGGTCTGCATGAGTTGATATTGTATGCTTATAGATGTTTATGGATGCTTTTACATTGAGGAATGTTCAATGATGTATGTTAAAGAGGCTTGCTTGGGCCTAACGGGCTATACCCATCTTGATTTATGAGTTGGTTAAATCCCACTACAAAATCGGATGTGACAAAAGTCAGTATCAAAGTCGGTTCAAAAAGTCCTAGGTTTTCTTTGGATCTCTATGGAATTGAAGTCATATGTATGAATCTTATTTTTTTTTATGTATCCAGTTACAAATCGAGAATGAGAGACTTGTTGGAATGAGCCTTGTAGCCAATAGGGATTGGTTGAGGCTTGATTCCAATCATGCAACAGTATCATTCATGTTGAATGATTAGAGGTTTTCCTTCATCAATAAGACATTAATTATAATGAGTTATAAGTCTAATTGGATGAAGTCCATGAGATTAATATGCCTTGCAAGGAAATTGTAATGGGTTGTAGTTATGAGATTCCTATGCATCAAAGCATAATCTCAAAATGTTCCTGGTCAATGTACCATTGAGATTGGACATCAATTATGCTTAGAGACTAGTATATTTTATGTTCCTTACTTTGGACGTAAGCAATCGATTTCATAGATTGAAGTATAGAGATACTTGGGACTCGAATATAGGTGCTTGCCTAGGAGAGCAAGTTCACTGAACATGACCCGCCATGATAAGTGCATTTGGTAATACGTTCTAGTGTCTATGCAACACTTCTCATGTGTCAGTTGTGTAAATACTCCCTAGACTTGAGACACCAGGTTGTCTTATGTGTGGAGTGCTATGATTTGATTTCATCTCTACGGGTGCCTAACCAAGGATGCCAAAACAGGATGCTTTTAGGTATAGTATGAAGCATGTGAAGGCAAATGAGTGGTCAAGATAGGAATCATCACCTTAAGTGTTTTAAAGGACATATCCTATCAGTTCTTGGTTAACATTAGCTTATTGAAGTCCTTGGCTAAGGCGACATGGAGATTATGAAAAAGGTTTCATAACTCTCTATAAAGCTAATGCTATAATTGCATAAACGAATATGGAGGTCAATAAGAGTAGACACTGTACCAAGCTCTTATCATCTCCAGGATATATGATGAGAGAATGAATTACATTGATAGACTGTACACTGAAAGGTTGTCAAAAAACCCTTTGACTCTCCCAACAATTGGGTGGCCATGATGCATTGCTAGATGCCAATCTTGTTCTATGGAATTGATTATAAGTTAATTGATTGAAATTTATATTAATCAATTAAGTCATTAATCAATTCCATTGCCAACATGTTGGGAACCTAATGGATCACACACAATGATTGCATTTGAATTAAATTGGGAGAGTGACGTTTTAAGTTAGACTTAAATCACATGCTAGGTAATTAACTTCTATAAACTTAATTAAAAGAGTTTAATTAAGTTTTTGGCATACTTATAAATAGTTATAATTATAAGGCCTTGATTGCAAAATATAAAGGAAATTAATTTTGATTTTAATTTCCAAGGACTTAATTAAAAGAGTTTAATTAAGTGATGGGCCCAATATTATAATGTGTTATAATATTGAGGGCTTAATTGCAAAATTGAAGTTATTTTAACCTAACTATATAAGTCACCTTTTAACTATTTTCCATATGAGAGTTTTTCACAATTGAAGAAAACGTAGTTTTTGTCAAAAAAAGAAAAACGTTTTCTTTCTCTGCCACCACTCCCTTTGTGTGAAAGAGAAAATTGATTATGAAGCAATTTTTTGAGAAAGGTTCGGCTAAGATTGTGAAAAAGAAGAAAAGGACAATTGTTGCCTTCTTTGCTAGCATAAAGTATAGTTAAAAACTCCTTCCTTTGTTGAAGGTTCAAGTGTAATCGTGTGTACTACCATTGGAGGCCAAGCACTTGATTGGCTAGGGTTTTTGCTCCTTGTGGTCTTCGCGGGATTTCTTCAGAAAGTGCCATTGTGATTACAAAATTACATGGCAAGGTAACTTTCTAAACAATAATTTATTTTGTGCTTTTATGTGTTAAATATCACCAAGGTGATCCATGGGTGGAGGCATGTTTTGTTGTTTAGTTATAAAGTTTTTAATTTTCTTTCCGCTACGTATTTGAGCATGCCATCCATAGCCAAACCCATCAAGACTCACATATAATTCCTTTTCTGTTTACCCACTCTATGCTAAAGAGTTATGTCTAGAATTATTGTAAGTCTATAGAGTTGAGTCTTGTAGTACATGATTGCTTTTGTCTAACTGAGATATGTTGTCTAGGGAAATAGGCTAGTGTTAGAGATGCGGTAGAGCACGAGGCTTTCGTGGAGACCATGGACAAACCACATATACCTACTGTTAGAGGTAATGGCAAATGTGGTTAGACCACCAGTTCAAGGAGGACTGATACCACTAGTGCATAAATAGAACGACAAGGTCCCGAGGTTATAGTTAAGGGATAGATGTCACGACCAAATTTTTCGGGTCATGACCGGCGCATGAGCTCAATAAGCATAGCTCACTAAGCCCAAGCAAGCCTATCCATTTACTTTTGCTTAACAAATTTATCATATCATGCATACACACACACACACACCTTTTTTCGGGTGTGAACATAGCCAAAACACAATGGCATTATCGATAATAATATACATGCACTATACCAGTTATGTATTTAGCAATTTACATTGCATACACATATTCACATTGTTAGATTGTATTCACAATACAAAAGGACCCATGACTTCCAGCGGAGACATTTACAATAAAAGGGATTACTATCGAATGCCAGACACATACCTAGGAGATGCATTACAGGGACTCCTCGATCTAGGGTCAACAGTCACCTGATATGAAAACATGAATTTTTATAAAACGTGAGTACAATACTCAGTGAGTGAACAAGAAGGGAACAAGCATACCAGAAGGAATGTTTATCGAAATCATGATGCATTCATTTTCTTAAAACCACGCAATTGTTTTAGCTCCTTTAAACCCCTTATGTAAACCCCACATGAGTAAATCACTTTACAAAAATCCATGCTCAACTATAGTACCAAAGAAATGGGAAATATGGCAAAAACCCACAAGTTAGCAAAATGGACAAAAAGTTTCTCGCTGTAGCGAGAACCAGTTCTGGTGAAGGCCTTCAAACCCGAGAGTTTCTCGCGACAGTGAGAATGAATTTCGTTGCCGCGAAACAGAGCAACAAGAGAAAAGTTTCCCTTCACTCAACAAAAGAGCCATCCTACTAAACCAACGAAATCAACATAAAACTCATGAAAATTCTCAAAGTTCAATGTATCAAATTTCACATATATGTCAACCATATATCACATTCATGAGCTTTCATTTCATAAGTCTAGATATGCATAATTTGATAGACAATCATCAATATCATCATAATCACACCTAGCTCATGTACATCCCCCCACATTGTGCACAATCATGGTTATAGTCATTATACACAATATCATTCATCATGCACAACACACACATATATATATATCATCATATTGCAATAATGCATGAATCCATAGTAATCACATATAACCATTTAACAAAAGCTTGTTCCCAAGGTACATTTTCTAAGACAAGTTGGATAGAATCTTTCATATTTTCCCAAAACAAATTTGAAATGCAAGTCCACTCACCGATATTGAAAATCTGGATTTCGGGTGCACTCAAACTAATAGCCTTCAAGGGCAATTCCTTTGCCTTTTCCGGACGTCTCACTACCTTGACAAATAACAAAGTCAAGGAATTTACTATATTGCCCCTAAATTGATATAAACTAATTTAAATTACTAATGCTTGATATGTAAATGCAAAAATACGTCCGATTACCGCTTAATCGCGATATCGATTAAATTCGACCGATCACCCGATGAATTGGCGATTGTGTCCAAATCACCTCCAAATTAATCCATTTCTCCTCTAATACCTTAATTTACCACATACCATTTAAATAAAGCCAAATTCAGCATTAGAACCCCTCACAGTTCCTTATAGAAAAATTCGGTCATTTGGTGCACTAGCATCGACATTTTTTCTACATAACCGTTTCACCTTAATTCATCATTTTCCAAGCTATTTTCCTTGAAATAAAAACAATCCCCCATTGATATTCAGCCCTCATGGTTCGACCAACAAGGAATTCTAGAGAAATTGAATATTTCTTTTGTGTTTTTGTTCATAACCATGCTTAACTATCCCTAAACACTAACATAGTCTGAAATCAAATTATTCTAACAACAATTCCTCTTCCATACCTATTTTTCAGAATTGAATTCATCATGATAACTCAATATTCAACCATGGAAATCAAGAACAAAAGCATGGGTAAGCTAGGTATCAAGGAGAATTAAAGAAATTCTAACTTACCTAGCTTGTTTCCTTGATTTCTTCACTTTTTCTTTGAATTTCCACCTAGGTTTTCTTGTTTTTCCCTTTGTTCTTCCTTTTTTCTTGTTGCTGGTTGTCTAGGCCGAATATGGTGAGAGAATTGGGGATTTAATGGGCTGATTTCTATAGAAAATAATAAAATAATCAAGCATGCCATGTGTCACATGCTTATTGGCCCAATTTTTAACTTTTTGACTTTTTCTTCTTAATTTTCCACCACAAATATTCTGGTATTTATCCAATCCTACCACAATTAAAATCCCTTGGTCTTGACAAGTGCTGGGGCGAAAAATTTACCGATTTGCCCCTGGGGTGAAAAAATTACTATTTTGCCCTTTTACTCCGAAATGTACCGGAATCTCATTATTTCTACTTTTCAACCTAAAATAACACTAATATTGATCAATATTAACCAAATGGGGCAAAAATTGTTTAAAAAAATTTTCGTTTAGTCCTTTAGTGGCAAAATTACCATTTTGCCCTTGTGCTCCATAAATACCGAGAATCACAATTTTTCACTGCTAAACATCATTTTATACTCCAATAATCATAATTATATTTCATATAATTATTCTTGGTCAAATGTGATCAAATCTTGGCTAAAAATCTCCATTTTATCATCATATGGGAAAATGACCGTTTTGTCCCTAATCGGTCAATTTTCCTGATGGACTCCAAACTGGACCTTGAACTCAAAATCACTATTCTAAGCCATTCTGTGGGTTTCAAAATTTTCAAATTTTTCTTAGAATTTCTATTTGAACTAGTTCAAGGCTCGATTAACTTAGTTGTACCACTCGGGATACAATACCGTCTTTTAATCGAGCTTGACAGGGTCTCACAATAGACCCTTTAGGTTGTAATGCCCATAGCAGAGCAATGACTTTAGAGGATCTAATAGTCAGCTTATAAGTGTTTGTTAGACTATGGAGCTTCTTGCTCAAAAAATCTTAGATCAAAGACAACAAGGCAAGGATCGTCCTACTGTTCAAGCATCCCCCAAGTTTTTTGACAGAGGTTCAACTGTTAGAGTTCATGAAACTGAAACCTCCTACTTTTTCTATATCAAATGCAACACAGGATGCTTAGGATTTTTCGGATGATATTGAGGTCATATGCAATGCTTTAAGTTGCACTAGTACTCAAATGGTAAAGTTAGCTGTATTCAGATTGGGTAACATAACCCGCTAGTGGTGTAGTTAGCTATGTAGAGGCAGAGCACCTGGTGCTGCATCAATTACTTGGCAAGAGTTCAATACAACTTTCTTTAGCTTTTCCTACATGTCAATGTTAGGAAGGCTAGAGCTAGTGAGTTTAAGATGCTAGTACAAACTCAGGGTATGATATTATTAGAGTACAGTATATAGTTCAGTAAGTTATCATAGTATGCACCATACTTGGTGGCTACCAAGGAGATGAGGGTTATAAGGTTCGTTAATGGATTAGTGTGAACTCTATATAGAGCTGTAGTGCCCTAGGAGTTCACTAAATATTCCAAGGTAGTGAACTATGCTCAAAGACTAAAGATGAAGGATATGGAGACTTACGGAGGTTAGGATAAGCCTAAAAGGGCTTGGATCAAGGGTTTGTAAGGCCAACAGAGAGGTTCATAGTCATCCCATCAGTGGAATGGTTTTAAAGGCAGTTCTAAGAAAAGAAAAAAGGTTGCCAAACAACCTAGATAGCAGACTGCTAGACAATCACAAAGAGATTGACCATTATGTTTTTCATGTGGTAAAAGGCATTAAGGGCAGTGTGTCCAAGTATCTACTTCATGTTATTCTTGCAAGTCGAATGGACATTATGCTAGATGTCATGACTCAAGCCTGAGGGCCATGACTAGTGCATAAGCCCAACAAGCAAGCCCCCTAGACCCAAGCAAGCCTTAGAGTTCAAAATCATGTTACACATATGCCAAAGGATTTATAATCAAATATTTATAACAAATTCAAACATAAATACATTATCCCTAGCATACAACCCATATAAACATTCAAAAGGCCACACATTGGCCATTCAAATTAGGTTTGTACATAACAACCCTTACCTATAAGCTCAAATGGCATGTTGTGCTTACATACATTGAAGCCAACCATAAGTAAAAGCTCACGACGGACTCAGCGAAGTAACCAAAATGGAGGAACTACCAGATGCCAAAATCAATCTGTCTATAGGTGAACTTTGCCACGTTCCTTCGTTGTCTATTTATCTACACATGATACACAAATGGCTGAGTACTATAATACTTAGTGAGTAGTGCAGATAACAAAATTATATATATATATATATTAAACTCATATATAAAATATATGCACCATTCGTGCATCTAGATATTCTAGCAAACATCTCCAAATGTAAGGCATATCATTATCCCTATAATCTCTCGTGTGAAGGCATATCAATGTCCTCAATCTCTCCAAAGATCATCACATATATCAATAGGCTTACCCTTGAAGCCGTTTCAATCATTCGAATCATTCTCCATGGCACACTCTAGTCGCCGGAGTATCACATCATAATCACGTCTTAGTTATCTGAGCCTTCCGTAATTATCTCACGTCATATACAAATCAAATCAATGAGTGGTCCTCTCCAGAACATAGTCAGATCACATTTGATGGACAACTGGTGGAGCATTAAATCACGCACAGGGCAAAGCTGGTGAAGAGCAAATCACACACGTGCCAAAGCAATGGGCGATAAACAAATCATCTATTAGAGTGAACTCCTAAAGTCGGCATCACCCGGAGCATTCTTAATGGATGGCATCACAAACATCATCCGAAATGATCTCCCAACTGATGGCATCGTACATTGCAGGCAAGAATCATAGGTGGGATATCAACCACTGCCCTTGCTTACCATCATCCCTGAGGCACAAACATAGTCACAAGGCATCGGACTTCACTCATCCACAAATCGGATCAACATTCGAAATTCACCCATCGAATGGAAACACAAATCCATAATTAAGGCTATCATGCCTTTATCATCCACATTTTTTGTACCAAACCTTGATTCACATTTATCGAGCTTTAATCGTCGTAAGCTCGATTAGATTCTAAGTGCCTCTAAGTCACTAAGGCCTTATTCAATCAAATCGTCTTGACATATCAATCACCTAGGGTAATCCACTCTTAGGGGTTCAACATAGCCTACAGGACTCCTAGTCTAGGCTTACACAGCATAGGTCACCCTTGTGGCTCACATTCGAACACATAATCACATATATACATATACATGTTTATTGTTCTCTAGCCTAGGTTCATTCATCTAGGCTTATGTACAAAATCTAGTACCAGTGTAGTGCATTTATAGTGCGTTATGCATCATGTGCGTTTAGCTCAAATCCCATTCATAGTGATAATAAGAGGTGCTCTCTGCTAAGCTTCGATCATTAGCCTCTAATCATCATTTAGCTTGCCAATCAAATGATTTAACTCTGTTTCTCCCTTCAAACATATCAGAACATAAAAATGTTAATTATTCCTGGCTTTTCAATAAATGCTAACTTTTCACAAAATTAACTAAAATTTAGCAATCCAACTACTCAAGCTGAAATCCTTCATTAGCGGGCAAAACCCATACCTTAGAAGCTGGATTGCACTAGTCTTAACTCCAAATTCTTCAATCCAAGCCAAATAGAGGAAAATACCAAATCTGGAGAAAAGTCATATTCAAAGTTATTAATCGATTAAATTGAAAAATAATCGATAAAATCATTAAATCTTACCTCTAGAATGGTTTCCCAAGCTCCAATTAGCTTTAAATCACTCCAAAAGTCAATTTAAGGCCTTAGGGTTTCGAGTACGTAGAGAGAGAAAGGGAGAGAAAAAGCTAAGAGAAAGAGTTGGGCAAAATGGCCCGAAATCCTTTTTTATATTTTCCTTTCCTCTCTAATGTATCGATACATTTGCCTTTATTTTGAATGAATGTATCGATACATTTCGAGCAGAATGGACTTGGGTACTTTTTGGGTCAAATGTATTGATACATTTGGACAATGTATCGATACATGTTCATCTTTGGCCAAATCTATCTATACATTCTCAAATGTATCTATAGAATATTCTTCTTAGGACCTTTGTTGTTATCCTGTCAAGCATGTATTGATACATTGGGGTATGTATCAATACTTTTACCCTTGCAGGCAATTCTAGGTTTCTCAAAAACTCCAAAAAAATCCAAGTTGAGCACCCTAAAATCATTCCTTGTTAATATCACACCTCAAATAATTCACTTAACTTAACCCTATACATATATATCTCCAAGCATAATATCAAACTTAGATCAAAACCTTAAATTATGGGATTTATCACATATTTTTCCAAAATTTTGCCTAAGTGTCAATACATACACTCTCAAACACTAGGCATACATATCATATCATTAGAGTCTTCGAGACTCCACATGTTTCATACATCATTCTTAGTTTCATTAATTTACATTGAAAATTGGGTGTGTTACACTAGATATTGTCCTAATGGTTAGAGGTCATAAAGAGTGACTCAGGGACAGACACAACCAGCTTTACTTGCTTCGTTTATTGCTAAATAGCCAGTTAGAGAGGGCAAATGAGCTAAGGGTGAAATGTTGGTAGTTTATCTCAAGGTAAAGGATCTTGTACTCAAGGCATAGTTAGTTGAGGATAGGCCAGAGTTTATGGTTTGACTCCACAAGATGCACAAGTATCCAATGCAGTTGTTATGGGTATACTACCCATTTGTTCTATTGGCGCATGTGTATTGTTTGACTTTAGTGCTATGCATTCTTTTATGTCTCCATACTGTGCATCTAAATTAGGTATTGAGCACTCCAAGGGGGAGCAAGATTTAGTAGTCACTAGACCTTTGAGAGAGGTGTTCATGGTAGTATATTAGTATAGAGATTGTATTGTTCGAATTGGGAGTAAGGACATCTTAGCAAATTTGGTTTTGCATGCCATGTTAGAGTTTGATGTGATATTGGGTATGGATTGGTTATCACCCAACTATGGTAGTCTTGATTGCCACTAGAAGGTGGTGTACTTTAACTATCCAGGAGAGATACCGTTTAGTATTTAGGGAGATCGTAGTACAGTGATGGGTAGTGTGATTTCAGCCTTAAAGGCTAGGAGATTGATTGATCATGGATGTTAGGGATTCTTGGCATTAGTTAAGGACACCTAGATAGTGGTGAGTGAGGTGGCCAACATGCCAATTGTAAGGGATTTCATACATGTGTACCTCAAGGAGTTACAAAGATTATCCTCAGATAGAGACATAGAGTTTTGCATCAACTTGGTACAAGGTACGACTTTGATATCTATACCGCCATACCGAACGACACTAGTAAATCTTAGAGAGCTTAAGGATCAGTTGGAGAACTTATTGGACAAGGGCTTCATTCATCCTAATGTGTCCCCATGGGTGCTTTTCATGAATAAAAAGGATGGTCCTATAAGGTTGTGTATAGATTATAGATAGTTAAATAAGGCAACGATAAAGAACAAGTATCCTTTACCATGCTGTCAAGCCCGACCTTATAAAATACTTGCCATGTCATTCATGTGATTGACAATATGCTTGCATACTTGGAAAGCCCCGAAAAATTATCAAAAGTCGGTAGTGTACCTAGTGGTGCAACTAAGTTGAATTAAGCCTTGAACTAGACCAAATAGAGATTTTCAGATGAAATTGAGAATTTTAAAACCCTAGAATGACTTAAAATAGTGATTCGAAGTTCGAGGACTGATTTGGAGTCAAATTGGAAATTTCATGATCTAGGAGCAAAATGGTCATTTTGCTACCCGAGGTTAAGATGTGAATGTTGGAAGAAGTTTTTGATCGAGATTGACTATTTAGAACATAATTTGAGTTTGAGAGTGAAAAATTTTAATTCCGACATTTTTTTGATCATAGGGGTAAAATAGTCATTTTGCCACCCTAGGGTCAAAATTGTAATTTTACCACCACCCAACACTTGTCCAGAACATGNCTTGTCCAGCACATGGATTTTACCCAATATTATTATGGATAATTAAGAAAATTTAAGTGGTGGAGAGAGATTGCTTAATGGGTAAGTATGACACATAAACCAATGGAATGGTGACATGTGTCAAGTTTATATCCATTTATTATTTAGCTTTAAAATCAGCACAAAATCAGCCTATTTCTCATTCTTATGGCCGGCCAAAGAAGAACAAAGGAAGAAAAGAAAGAACAAGAACCCTAGGTGGAAAAATTCAAAGGTAAAGTGTGAAAAATTCAAGGAAACAAGTGAAAAAGGTAAGATTTTTTCAATAAAGCTTGAGATCTACCTTTCCCATGCATTCTTTTTTATTTTCCATGGTTGAATCTTATGAAAACATGATGAATCCCTTGCTGGTCGGACATGGGGGGAGGAGTTTTGATGCTTGATTTGGTTAAATTTTAAGAAATGTTAGTGTTTTTAGTTAGTTAATGATGTGTAGCATGAAAAACAAACAAGAAAAATTCATTTTCTCCCATTACCCATCATTGGCCGAATTCTCCATGTGGAATATTGATGATGATTTTGATTGTTATTTCAAGTAATTTGGTTAGGAAATGATGAATTTCGATGAGAAAATCAAGTAGGAAAAATTATAGTATTGCTGCACCCATCATGGCCGAAATTCCCAAGGGAAAATGTGAAGGTGATGTTCTTAAATTTAATGCTATTGAAGTTGTGATTGATGGTTTGAAGAATAAGAAGAAAAATGGAGTTAATTGGAGTTGAATTGGCCAATTAATTAAGTGATAGCTCGAATTAGGCGAACACCGTGTTTGCACGATAATCCGAATAATTTACATTCCATTTCATGCATCCATATAGTTTGATAACGGTTTAGCACCAATGTGGTAAATTGCTTGATTTTGCATCATGTCTAGGTGGTGAATCCTCTACTAAAGGAAAGAAATTGGACTCGAGGATCGGTAGTCAAAGTACTCTAGAAATTCGACTCCCGAAATAGTGAGTAACCTTATCATCATTTTAATTATCTAAAGTGATCTTTTTATTTGATTTTGTAAATTTTATGGAAAATGAGTCTAAATGGTTAATTTTTAGGTTTTATAAACAAAAGGTGTTTAAATGAAAAGATTTTATAAATTGTCTTGAAATTGAATGATGGCTTTGAAAATAGAGTAACTGGAGACCACTTGATGTGTTGTAATTTATGATTCTAATTGATGGCTTATGATAATGTGTTGGCATGACTGGTTGGAATTATGGTTTGTGAACTGTATGAATTGTTCTGTTTTACATTTACAAGCTGGGTAGTATAATATTAGTCATGTCATGCTGTCTAAATTTTATTGTATGGTGGGTTTAGCTTGCTGCAGTGGGTGGGTTCTGTGGACCAGCCTATTAGAGGGGCACAAAATCTGGTTATATATGTACCTCAGTCGGAGAGGCACGTAGGGTATCTCCTGAGGTATGGTTAGAGTTCACGTCATGCCGAACCACCTCGTGATGATGAACTCAGCTAATGCCAAGGAACGACTGTGTTTTCAAAATAAAAACATGAATTATGCGTACATAAATTTTTAATAGCCTTGGCGGACTCGGTTAAATGCCTCGGCCAAGGTATTTTCGAGAATGATTTTGGCAGGAGCCAAGCTTTTAAGATACTCATAAGCCATGTTGATTGTTTAAATGAAATGAATATTTATGTTATGAAATACATATTGAGATGAAATATTTTAATAGTCTCCATTTACTCAACTTTAGATATTTTGGATGATGTTTGTTTACTCACTGGGATTATATAATCTCACCACCCTCCTTTCTACCCATTTCAAGCTCAGAATAGACTGTAGATTACTGATTTCACAGAGGCTACCATTGGGTTTGCATCCTCCGAACTGTAGGTTCACAGTCTCCCTTACTTTTCGTTATTAGGGTGCCCACTGGTTATTGTAAATTAAATTAAATACTCTGGCTTACTGTATTACAGTATGTATGAATTTATTTTTCTTTTACGCTGTAAAAATTATTTACGTATAACTCTAAAAATAGCGTTTTATAAGAAAATAGAATATTTTATTGAATATTTCTTTTATTTTTTTATTATATTTAAATAATCATAATTTTAATTTAAATGAAGGTTTTAAATGTTTAAACTTATTTTTGATTATGAATTATGTGTTTTGTACTCGCATACTGCATTTTTAGCTAGTTTCAAAATTTTTGGGAAAAATGACCAAAATACCCCTGTGAGATGAAAATTATTATTTTATTTGTTTTAAGTTGGAAATAACTTAAAATCTTTTAGAACATGATATTTAGTAATGGTTACTCACAAGGGGAATGAGAAACTGATATTAAAGCCTTGCGGGATTTCAGTTGGCATTCCGAGCGAGGAGTGTCTATCAAGACACTACGGCGGTTGTCACTGGCTTGAGGGGAGTACCGGGTTGTGACGCATGCATTGATGATTTGTTTGATCAACTTTAGGGAGCTCAATGTTTTTCTAACATTGAGTTGAGGTTAGGCTACCATTGGTGAAGGATTATGTAAGAGGATATGACTAAGATCGCCTTTCGTACTAGGTATGGGCATTATAAGTTCTTGGTGATGTCATTTGGGCTTACAAATGCTCCAGCTGTTTTTATAGACATGATGATCCAAGTGTTCAAGCCACACTTGGATAAGTTTGTGGTAATATTTATTGATGATATATTGATTTACTAGAGGAGTAAAGAGGAGCATAAGTAGCATTTGAGGATAGTGCTCCAAACTTTGAGAGAGCATGAGTTGTATGCCAACTTCTCCAAATGTGAGTTTGGCTTGAAAGTGTCAGCTTCTTAAGCCACATAGTATCAAAGGATGGTGTGATGGTGGACTTAAAGAAGATTGCGGCCGTAGAGAAATGGCTAAGGCCTACCTTAGTGACTGAGATATGGAGTTTCCTGAGGTTGGCCAGATATTAGAGGAGATTTGTTAAGGATTCCTCCCATATCGTAGATCTCGTGACTAAGTTGACATAGAAGGGTGTGAAGCTTATATAGATAGACGCATGTGAGGAGAGCTTTAAGAAGCTTAAGACTTGTTTTACTAGAGCTCTAGTGTTGAGTTTGCCTTGTGGTATAGGGGCTTATATAGTTTATTGTGACGCATCACAAGTGAGATTGGGATGTATATTGATGCAACACAGGAAGATGATTTCCTATGCTTCTAAACAGCTCTAGAGACATAAGAAATTTATCCCACACATGATTTAGAGATGGCTTCGAAAGTCTTTGCCTTAAAGATTTTAAGGCTTTACTTGTATGGTAAGACTTGTGAGATTTACAAGGATCATAAAAGTCTCAAGTATATTTTTCAGTAAAGAGATCTTAATCAGAGGCAATGTTGATAGATGGAATTGCTTAAGGATTATGACTGTATGATATTGTATCATCTCAGTAAAGCCAATGTGGTGGCAGATGCATTCAGTTTGGAATCTATGGGAAGTTTTAGCCCACATGTTTATGAAGAGGAGATCATTGGTGCAATGTATGGACTAGTTAGGTGATATAGGTATATGATTTGGGGTTGATGATATCGGTGCATTATTAGCCCATTTTAGAGGTGGATCGATGTTGATAGATCACATCAAGGGAAGCCCAAGGAAAGGATGACTTTGTAGCTAGAGCTATAGAGAATCTTTAAAGAAGGAAAGGACAAATATTTACTAAAGGCATCAACGGATTACTTAGATATGGACCTAGAGGGTATGTGTTGGATATTAATGATTTGTGGCTAGAGATTCTAAAGGAGGCCCACATGATGACATATATTGTTCGTCTAAGCACCACTATGATGTACCATGACTTGAGGGAAATGTACTAGTGGGAAAGAATTAAAAGGGATGTGGCTAAGTTTGTAGCCAAGTGTTTAGTGTGCCAACAAGTTAAGGTAGAGCATTAAAGACCTACCAAATTAGTATAAACTTTATCTGTTCTAGAGTGGAAGTGGGAGCACATTTCTATGGATTTTGTGACTAGACTACCTCATACAAGTAAGGGGTATATTCTAATTGGGTGATTATGGATAAATTGACTAAGTTTGCTAATTTCTTATTAGTGAGGACCACCTACGGAGCAGCAAAGTGTGCTAGAATGTACATTGTTGAGGTAGTGCAATTACATGGAGTTCTAGTCACTATAGTGTCAGATAGAGGCAGACAGTTTACTAGTCAATTTTAGGGGAAAGTACAGGAGGCTTTGGGAACCAAGCTGAATTTTTGTATTGCTCTGCACTCACAAATAAATGGATAGTCTAAGAGGACCATTCAGACATTAAAGGATATGTTAAAGACTTGTGTCGTAGACTTTGAAGTTACTTGGGACCGACACCGTGAAACCTCGACCTTCAAAGACATGTAACAGAGGCAAACAAGATGACGTGGGTTAAGGGTAGTTTTGTCATTTTCTTAGTGAGCTCCTAGAAGTGGGTTTTTTTAATATTATTAAGGTCTAAGTAGGCCTAAGGAATAAATGAATGATGCATATAATAATAAAATAAACGAAGGAAATAGAAATAATGATAATTTCCAAAATACGTGCAAAATGGTCATTTTGGATCTCGAGTCTAAATTTTTAAGTTTTCGTGAACTCAAGTACCTCCAGTTTATTATGGAGCTTTTCTCAGTGTCAAAAGAGTAAAAAAAAAGTTGAACCAAAAGAAAGAAAGAAGGTAAAGTCAACTATGCAATGGCATTTTTATAAATAAAAGGAACTTTAGTCAATTTTAAGCATAAATATCTAATTCTCCAGCAACTTTCTCCTCACTTCTAGCAGCTTCTTCTTCTTCCTTCCATCTCTTCTTCCCATTTCGAGTTTTACATCTTCCATGGAAGCCTCCCTTGAAACCTCCATGATTTTCTCATGGTAACCCCTAATCTTATGTTTTTATATACCTTGTCATAGGATTTTTCATGCCCTTTCACTTCTACACCTCAAGAACCCTCTAAAGTCTTTCCTTAATACTTTCTCTCACCAGTTGGATGTTTTAGACAAACAGAGAGACTTTTCATAATAGCTTGAAAACTCTTGAAAAGAAATTCAACTACATATTCACCAAGGTGAGTAATGAGTTAGGGTTGATTTTTAAGTTGGATGATGGTCAATAATTAAATCGTAGACTGTTTATTGCTGAAGGTTATTTATTTATTTCTAGTGTGACTAGAGTAGTGTGAATAAATAGCCAGTCAAATGGTAATTGGAAGCTAGTTAGGAATAACTAGCAAAACTTGATTTAGGAAACAACTTTTGGAGTAATATTCATGTAAATTGAGTTGGTGGGATGCTATTGTGTGTGATAGGTTCCAATGAAACCCCACATCTCCACTTGGAGCATTAGTGGAAGTTAGAGTCGATTAAAGAATCCACAAAGACAAGTGAGTGAACTTGCATTAAGATGTTTTGGAATAATTACATATATGTTTAATCGAATCACTTGAAATATTTTATTGGCCTTTCTTTAAAATATGCATGGGAACAAGCCCTTGATGAAATGTTTTTATGTTGTCAAATATGTAATGTGATAAATTCATATGTTTCTATATTATATTGATATATATGCTATGCCTTGAATGATAATGTTGTGTTATAACTACAATCGAGCCTGTGCAGTGTAAGAGTGCACATGCCGATGATGGTGTGGTATAGAGTGTACATGATGATATTGCCTTGTGTGGTGTGGGAGTGCACATGATGATTCCAGCTATGTGCGGTGTGGGAGTGCACATAAGCTGGTGAGACGGCAGTTGTATATGTGTTTACACATGCCATAGAGAGGTTAAGGAAAATGTTATGTGATTGCATTGAATGTTGAATGTTGAAATTGTTAATTGCTTCCAAATTGATTTTCATTGCAGCAAAAAGGGATTTTCGTTGTACTAAAGATCCTTCTAACTTAATTGCCCTGTTTCACACTACAGTGAAATTGCATTCTCCTTACAGCGAGAACTCTCGGGTGCTAGGGGCTTGACCTAGTTTAGATTTTCACTACAGCAAGAAACTCTCAGGTAGTTGGTTCAAAATTTTTGCCCTGAATTTCGCTATAGCAAAATTTAATTCTCACTGTAGTGAGAAACTCTTGGGTGGTTGGTCCAAAATTTTTGCCCTGAATTTCGCTGCAGTGAAATTTTATTCTCACTGTAACGAGAAACTCTTGGGTGGTTGGTTCAAAATTTTTGCCTTGAAGTTCGTTGTAGCAAAATTTTATTCTCACTGCAGCGAGAAACTCTCAGGTGGTTGGTTCAAAATTTTTTCCCTGAATTTCGCTACAGCGAGAATGCCTTTTTCCTGCAATGAGATTCACTCAGCCATACTTGCCTTGCTTGGATTCTACTGCAGTTTTCACTCTTTTCAACTTCATGGTTAATCGTAGATTCTTCAACACTAAGGGATTAAACAATCAAAGTTTGAAATCAGGGGTTTTAGCAAGAAAATAAAAAAAAAAACTAAATTGCATTGTCTTTAACATAAATGCGTCATGATTTCTACACTTTCCTTATCGTTTGCTTGTTCCCTTTTTATGTTCACTCCTCGGTTTATACTCACTCTTTCTAACTTCATGTTTCCATATTCGGAAGTAGTTGGGACCTAGATTGAGGTGTCCTCTTTTATTCGCCTTTTGGTAGGTATCGTGGCATTCAATAGCTATACCTTTACCTAAAGTCACTCCGTTGGAAGTCAAGAGTCTTTTTGCTTGTGTATAGATACACGTGATGTAAATCACTAAGATACATGTCATAAACAATATATGTTTATTTTGATTATTGTTGCCACTATGAGTTGGTAATGGGTGACAGTATTTTGGATGATATAAACATAAGTAGTTGGTTGCCATGTTATATTGTTGAAATAATTATAGTTGAGAACTACGAAATATGGCATTTAATATGATGGACATAATGGTGAATAGGGTTACATAAGAGGCTTGCTTGGGCTTAGTGGGTTGTGTCCATTAGGCCCATGCGTCGGTCATGGCCAAGAAATTGGGTTGTGACAGACACTTGCCAATGATGGAGTTTGCCTGCAATAACAGTTTTCAAGCTATCATTCAAATGGCACCTTATGAGGCTTGATATGAGTGTAGATGTAGATCCTCAATATGTTGGCTTGAGGTCGGTGAGAGGAAATTACTTAGATAGGAAATAGTTCAAGAAACCACTGATGAGATATAGTTGATTAGATGGAGGATGTTGACAATGCAGAGTCGACAAAAGTTATATGCCGACCATAGGTGTTGAGAGTTAGAGTTTGAGGTTGGTGATCATGTGTTATTGAAGGTTTCGTTAACCAAAGGCATTATAAGTTTTGGCACGAAAAGCGAGCTAAGCTCAAGGTATATTGGACCTTTCAAGATTATTGTGAGAGTTGGTGCAATGGCTTATTGATTGGCACTTCCGTTGGATCTTGCTAACGTTCATCCTATGTTTCATGTTTTAGTACTACGAAAGTACCAACTGGATCTTTCTCACATGATTCAGCACAAGTGCTTATATCTGGGAGATGAATTGAGCTATGAAGAGATATCGATAGCTATTTTTGATAGACAAGTGAAGAAATTACGCTCCAAGGAGGTAGCATTGGTTAAGGTGCAATGACACAATCACCCGAGTGAAGAGATGATTTGGGAAATGAAGATGACATGCAAGCGAAGTACCCGCACTAATTTGACAAAGGTAAGTACGTTATTTAAATTAGAGGATGAATTTTCATAAAAGGAAGGAATGCAAAATCCCACCTTAAATAAAAGGATAGATTAAGAAATCATTAGATGAGCACATAGATTTCATGTTTTGAACATCAAATTAAGTTTGAACCTTTAAAAGAAAAAGAATTCACTGTCACCTAGGTTTGGCTATCATTGTTGATGTAGAAATTTTCTAAGTTTGGAAAGGGTCAAAAAATGTGATTTTTATAAAACAATCTTTTAGAAATAGAAAATGGCGATAATGGTTACCTTGATAGTTAAATAACTAGAAATGATTTTTTCATAATTTTTGGAGTATGTTTGCTATGGAAAATGAGAGCTGCAAATTTAATTTGAATCAAACTTTTTTGATTTAGTTCATGAAATCAAAATTTAGATTTTTATTCTTTTGGATTTTGATTTTTTTATATTTTTATTGAATCGAAATGAGGGTTGTTTGCTTACTTACATGAAATATATTAAGTAAATGAAGAGTAAAAAGGAGAGAAGTAAAAATGAGGACATTTACTTAAATGGTATTTAATTTAAACAAGCTAGGCAAGTTTTTAAGTATGTTTTTGCTTACTAGAGTCTATCTATCGATAGATTTGTCACCTCTGTTAAAAGATAGCAACCCAAGAGCTTTTTCAAACATTCTAGAGCCTATCTATCAATAAATGGATCCCATGTATCGATCAATGACGTAGTTTTCAGAAAAATAAAAGGGAAAAAGCATATTCTTACACCACATACTATAATATATCTTATGGAATGAGGGTTTTCAATTTTTAGCTGTTTTTCCTAAGGTATTTTCCTCAAACCCTAAGCTCTCTTAACCCATTTTTTATGCCAATCTTCATTTTGAGGATTAAATTGTTTGGTTTTGGGTTTTTATGAAAACGATGACGTTTTTAAGCTTTAAAACCTCTAAATCTTGATTTTTAGTTTTTGGAAATATGATTTACAAGCCCAGAGTTTTTGTTTGATACTAAATGTCACGACCCTAACCTAGGGGTTCGTGATCAGCTCAGGAGCTTGACTGGTGAAGCCCGTAAGAGCTGAGCAAGCCTCAAAATTTCAAATTGTTAACAAATTGCCAAGGACTTCCAAACTCATATTTTCATATATAATTGGATTTAATTACATAAACATGGCCTTTTGGCACATAATAATACACAATATTTAATACATTACTTACAAGGCCATACACTAGCCATCATAGTAGGTTCGTATCACACAACTCTTATACAAATATAAACAACAACAATGTGTGTACACAAATCCCAAATACACATGGTTGGTAAACCATACCACCAATAGAAGCTAACATAGTTTGGACATAGCAGAGTAGACTCATAGAATAAGGAACCTACTCGATGCCAAAAGAATCTATCCAGGGCGAAGTCGGCCATGCAGTCTTGTAGCTTCACTTCTTTGCACATGGTACAATAAAGGAGTAAGCCGTCTAATAATCAGTGAGGGGAAAGACTAACATAGCATAATAATTCATATACAAATATATTTAGCATCTCTTCCTATAAGACAATCATAATCAAACATCTCCAATTCAAAAGTGCAAGGACCATCCTAATATCTTATATGCATATCTCATCACGCTATGCTTGGCAGTGACAACATCTCAACGGCATTATCCACATTCATGGTTACTCATATCCATATCTCCATGACACATGTATCAATTTAGGCTCACATTACAAAGCCATCATCAGTTAAGCTTTCTTGGCTCACCCTAGTAGTTGAGCATAATCACAACACTTAATATATGATTCCCTTACCTTGAAGCATTTCATCAAGTTTCAACCATATTTTGATTCTACATCTCCCATATTAAGGGCACATCAATCATCTCTAAGGAGTCTCTGTGTAGTACCCTGTATTTTGATACGGTGGCTAATAAAGTTTACGAATGCCAATTGAGGATAAGTACCTAGTTAAAAGGGTAATTCAGAAGTGAACCTGTGAAATCTCGACCTTTATAGACACGTAACTAGAAGTAGACGCGATAATGTAGACTAGGGGTAATTTTGTAATTTCTCTTAGTGAGCTCCTACGAGTGTGTTTTTTTTTATATTAAGATCTAAATAGGCCTAAGGAATGAATAAATGATGTTTATGATGGTAAATAAATGAAGAAGATAAAAATAATGATAATTTTCACAATAGGGGCAAAATGGTGATTTTACATATCGAGTCTAAATTTTTAAGTTTTGTGAACCTGAGTTCCTTTAGACTATTATGGACTATGTTTCAGTGTCCAAAGAGCAAAAAGGTTACACAAAGGATGGGAGGAAGACAAAACCACCATGTTAAGGGCATTTTGGTAATTTCGATGAAAATTTGGATTAACTTGAAGCATAAATATCTGAGCTCCAACAACTTCTCCTTCTTCTTTTTCCTCCCTTTTCACGTTCCTCTTATCCTCCATAGAAGTTTGCTTTGCAACTTCCATAACTTTCTCTCTCTAGCTTCAATTTTCATGCTTTTGAGCACTTCTTCATGGAACCTTTTGTTCTCTTTCACCTTAAAACCCTTAAAAAGTCTTTGCTCAGTACTTTGTCTCACTAGCTAAAAATTTTAGAGGGAGAGAGAGAGACTTTCCATGATAGCTTGAGTATTTTTCAGAAGGAATTCAACTACAAATCCACCAAGGTGAGTGATGAATGAGGATTGATTTTAGGTGTTGATAATGGCTAGTAATTGGAGTTGTGAGTTGTTTTATTATTGAGGTTTGTTTATTTATTTCTAGAGTTACTAGAGTAGAAAGAATAGATAGCCATTTAATGGCAATTGAAAGCTAGTTAGGAATAATTAGTGGAACTTGATTTAAGAAAGAGCTTTTGGAATTATATGAATGCCAATTTGGGTTGGTTGTGATGTTGTGTGTGTGTAGGTTCCAACAAGGCCTCACATGTGAATGCAAAAGAATCAACAAGACCGGTGAGTGAACTTGCATTTCAAAATTGTTTTGGGAATGTGAATGTATTTGCATAAAACATTTGAATGATTTTAATCAATTTTTCTTAAAAACGTGTGCCTTGGGAACAAGCCCTTTTGAGATATTGTCTCTATATTGTGACATGTGGCTGTTATGGATTCATGCCCTACTACATTATGTTGATATATATATTTATATATATATATGTTGTGCAATGATAGTTGATATTGTGTGATAATTATAACCGTGCGTGTGCACGATGTGGGGGGATGCACATGCTTGTGATGACTGTGGTGAGGGAGATGGATGATGATAGTGCCCGTGTGCATGATGTGGGGGGGATGTACACGATTGCACTGACTATGAACGATGTGGGGGGATGCACACGATGACTCCGGCTATGTGCACGATGTGGGGGGATGCACATGAGCTGGGTGAGATGATGGTGGTATTGGTGTTTGTTTATGTTTATAAGTATATATATGTTTGTGAAGTAAAAGTTCATGAATATGGTATATGGTTGTAATGCATGTGAAATTTGGCATGATGAAACTTGAGAATTTTCCATTTTCTTGCAAATTAATTTTTATTGCAACACCAAATGGATTTTTAGAGCAAAAGAGGTCCCTTTTACACTAAGCTGCCCTACTTCTCGCTGCAGTGAGAAACATTCTGTTTTTGCAGCCAACAACCCACTACAACGAGAATAAATCTCGTTGCAGCAAGAAACTCTCAGGTTCTAATGCATTACTTTTATTTCGATGAAGATTTTGCCCACTTTTCTGTTTGAACTGAGAAAACTAGTAAACATAAAAGTTGTAGCCCTATCTCCTATCTTTGTAATGGTTTAAAAATCAAGTCAATTGGACTTCTGTACTGGGAGATATAATACAAAAAATAAAACACATGCAAACTGACACTATTTCTCGCTGCAGCGAGAAACTTTCTATTTTGGCCACCTGAATATCGCTGCAATGAGAATGAGCTTTGCTATAGCGAGAAACTTGCTGCCATGCTTGCTTGCTTGCTTGATTTTGACATAATTTTCACCCATTGAACTTCATGGATTGATCTTGGGTTTTTGTAACACCACGAGGTTATTAATCAAAGTTTGAAATGAGTGGTTTTTAGTAAAAAACTAAATCAATTGCCTTGTTTTTGAAACAACTGCATCATGATTTTCAAATTCTTCATATTGATTTCTTGTTCTGTTCTTATGTTCACTCACTAAGTTTTATAGTCACGTTTATAAACTTCATGTTTTTAGATTCGAAGGCAAGTTAGGACCTAGATTGAGTCGCACACATATGCTTGCCTTCTTGGTAGGTACTATGACATCTCAATAGCTGTACCTTCACCCACGGTCACTTCGCTGACGGTCTAGAGTCTTATGCTTGTGTACATGTATAAGTAATGAAGACCACTAAGATTAATGTTAAAAATCAAATATGTATATTTGATTACTGATGCCACTGTAAGGTGGCAAATGAGTGATACTATGTTAGCATAACACAAATGTGTATATTGGATTGCTATAAAACGTTACGAAAATATTTATAATTGAGAATTGCAATATGTGGTTTTAGAAATGATGGTTGGGATTAATGAACGAGATTGCATCAATAGGCTTGCTTTGGCTTAGTGGGCTATGCCCATTAGGCCCATGCACCAGTCATAGCTCAAAATTTGGGCTGCAACAAAGGTGGTATTAGAGCAAAGGGTTGTAATCCGATCCCTGGAAACTTTCGCATGTGAATAGTGGTGAAACATGACTCTCCACCCAAGGGCTTATAGGGGTGGGTGGTTCGTGATCTCCCACCCTATGAGTGTTTTGATAGGTACCATTTGTTGCCATCGTAGCGAAGGGGAAAGGGTGCTCTGTGATCTCCCACCCCTAGTGACAAAGGTGGTATCAGAGCAAAGGGTTGTAACCTAATCCCTGGGAACTCTTGCATGTGAACAGTGACGAAGCATGACTCTCCATCCAAGGGCTTATAGGGGAGGGTACTTTGTGATCTCCCACCCTATGAGTGCTTTGATAGGTACCATTTGTTGCCGTCGTAGCGAAGAGGAAAAGGTGCCCCGTGATCTCCCGCCCCTAGTGACAAAGGTGGTATCAGAGCTCTAGGTTTAGTCAAGTCTTAGAAATTTTCATGTCAGTCAACGGAGTTATCGAAGTTAATGTAGAGTCTTGTTTATGGTTTGTGACTACAGCACAATTCATAGACAAGAGGCTATATGAACTTCTATTCCAAGTAATCTACCCTCTTGCTAATGTTATGCAAAGGTCATAAGTGATGCCGTTGTTTGGGCTTGAGATGCCACCCAAGACACGAGCTGTTGTTGGAAAGATTTTAAGCAAATGCTCCTAAATGAAAGGTTAATGTAATAACAAATCCCTCCGATTAAAGATGGAGGAAATTGGAGTTGGACTAATAGGTTCGAAATAACTCATTTATTTGGTGGAGTTAACCGTTGAGCCATGATTGCCAATGGGAAGAAATTTGATGTCACGACCCGAAAGCATCCTTGAGTCCGTGACAACTGTCGCTATGTCCCAATAGGCACTTATCCCCCGAATACCATATCGAGACCTCACAAGGCTTTCATATCAGTTTCTTATCTCCCCTATGGTTAATCGCTGTCAAATGTCGTACTTTTAGAGGCTTTTAAGCCTTTTTTCGATTTAAAACAGTGAAAAAATAAATTTCACTTCACAAGGGCATTTTGGTCATTTTTTGTCAAAAATTTCAAATTCGACCAAAATGTAGTACTTAAGCGAGAAATGCATATTTCAAAATCGAAATTAAATTTGAATGTCTAAAACGTAATTTAAAATGGAATTATAACCATTGAAATAAAATAAAAATATTCGACAAAATATTTTATTTTCTTACAAATTAATATTTATAGAGTATTTTGAAAATGATTTTTAGTAGCGTAAAAGTTAAATATATTTATACAAACTATAATACAGAAAACCAGAGTATGAAATTTAATTTACAATGCTATGTGGGTCCACAAATGAACAACAGTAGTAAAGACAGTAAACCTACAGTTTTTGAAGTAGTATGGCCAACTATAGTTCTCGACGATGTTTGCTATCTACAGGCTAACCCGGCTTGAAATGATGGGATAAAAAAAGGGTGAGATTATAAAATCTCAGTGAGTAAACAAACACCATCTAAATAATCTAAAGGCGAGTAAAGGGAGACAATTAAAAATATTTCATTTCAGTAAAATTTTCACAACACGAATATTCATTTCAACCAAATAATCAATATGGCTCATGAATTTCTCAAAACTTGGCTCATGCCAAATCCTGTACTCGGGGACACCTAGACCAGGGGTATCCAACCAAGTCCGCCAAGGTTGTGAAAAATTTTATATAATCATAAAACTTATTTTTAGTTTAAAAAAAAAAGCAGTCGTTCCTTGGCGTTGATTGAGTCTCACTTCACGTGGTGGTTATCGTGAAATACACTCAAAAAGCCCACCTCAGGAGATACCCTACGCGCTTCTACGATCGAGGTGAGAATATAAAGGAGTTTACCGTGCCCCTTTAATAGGTTGGTCCACGGAACCCCGCCACTGCAGTAGCTAATCTTTAATCCACCAATTGATCAAATCTCAATGGCATAGCATGGCAATTACATTACTAACCAATTTATCAAAGCAAAACAGACAGTTCATATTTTTCAACATAAGTATAAATTCAGCCAATCATGCCAATTTATCACAAGCCATTTAATTCAAATTATAAACTACAATAAATCACATGGTCTCCAATTACTCAAATTTTCAAATCCAACATTCTATTTTCAAATCAATTTATAAAAAATTCAATTTATTTATTTTATAAATTCATATTTTTCTCATAAAACAAGAAATTCATCATTTAAAATAATTTTCACAAATCACAAAATTGAATAAAAACTACTCTAGATAATTCAGACGACAATAGGTTTACTCACAAGTTTCAAAAGTTCAGATTTCGGGTGTACTCAGGTTAGTGATCCCCAAGCGTAATTTCCTTGCCTTTGTCGAAGGGCACACCACCTTGACACAGTATAAAATCAAGGAATTTACTACGTTGCCTTTAAATTGAAATAACTAATTTAGATCACTAATGCATGGTATGAAATGCAAAAGGTCTAAATTTTGCCTAAACACCGTATTGACCTATTTCGGTCTTTTACCCGATAAATTGAAATACACATCCAATTTGACTCCAATTGATCCCATTTCTTTTTCTAATGCTTCAAATCACTAATGTCCAACCAATAACCCAAAAATCAGCAAAGCCACATTCATATTCCTTGGAAAAATTCGGCCAAAATGGTGCATCATTGTCACAATTTATCCTACTTGATTTTTTTTCCATAATTCATTAATTTTCATATCAAAAACCATGATTTCATAATCAAATAACCTAAAATAACATCACATTCTTCCTCACCATTGACTTGAAAATTCAGCTAAGGCTAGGTAATGGAAAAAATGAATGTTTTTCTACATATTGTTTTTACTAACATGCTAAACTAACACTAAACACTAACGTATATCAAAATCAAATCAATCCAACAATTTTCTCTCTCTAGACCCATATGACCAGCCATGAAATCACCATGAAAACATGCGATTTAATCATGAAAAATAAGGAGAAAAGCTTGGGAATAAGAAAACTCAAGCTTAATAGAAAAAATCTTACCTTTTTCACTTAATTTTCTTGAAAATTCACACTTTTTCTTTGATTTTCTCTCTCTAGGGTTTGGTTTTTGTTTTCTCTCTCTTCTTGCTGGTTTGGCCGACCATGGGGTGGAAGATGGGCTGGTTTTTGTGCCTTTTAAAAAGGAAAAATAATAAATTAATAAAGACATGACACATGGCATCATGTCATTAGCCCGTTTTTTTAAAATTTTGACTTTTCATTTTACTTTTCCACCACACCTTTATTCCATCTTTATCCATTCCCACCATAATTAAATTCCACAAATTTGACAAGTGTTGGTGGTGCAAAATTACCATTTTACCCTCGATATGGCAAAATTACTGTTTTGCCCTTATACTCTAGAAATATTGAGAATTGAAAATTTCTCACTCCTCAAACTCCAATTATGTTCTAAATAATCTAAATAATTAATCTTGATCAATTGTTACCAAATTTTTTTTTAAAAATTCCCGTTTTGTCCTTAAATGACAAAATGACCGTTTTATCCCTAATCGGTCAATTCTCTCGATTGACTCTAAACTGGACCTCGAACTCCGAATCACTATTTTGAGAAATCCCTGGATTGTGAAATTTGAAATTTCATCTTAAAATTCCTATTTTAATTAGTTCGAGGTATAAATGAACTTAGTTGTACTTTTAAGTACAATACCGACTTTTACCTATTTTATTGAGATATTCTAGTACACAAGCATGATGTCAACTATATGTATGACCTGACAGATAATTTAAGGCTGGGCTTGACATTTGATGACCATGGATGGTATTTGAGGTTAATATAAAAGAGCACATGTTATAACGATAATAAGGGACATACTTTGATTGGAATGAATAGTGATGGTTGTAATTCACTTGGAGTGTATAAATTTAAGCATTTGGGGTAAAAGTAAACCAATATTTGTGTGCACAGATGCAAGTGCACTATGTTGATTAACCTTGCCCAAACCCTATATAAATGGCGTCGGACTTCCAAAATATTTTATATGCGGATATGTGCTGAATATGTGTGTAGTAGCCTAGATGGAGTTGGTTTTGATTCTAATTAAGTAACTGCGAGATTCCAAGGCTTGAATTGAATTATTGTGGTTTATGGTTATAATTGCATGAATTAGCTCAAGGGTGAAAACCGCTGATTATTATAATTGACTTATGGTCATGAAGTAAAAAGCTAGTAAATGATCTACTTTAAGGATGAGCTTGAATTTTGCTATGCTTAGTGTGGAGCCAAAGGATTAAAAGACTAGTTGTGGATTTAGCAGTTTGAAGTTAAATGACTTAGAAATGATGAATTTAGTCTAAGTGCCATATGGAGTTCTATATTGAGATTGATATATGAATTGCTTTAAAGGTCATTTTAAAAAATTTGTTTGGTTCAATATGCAACTATGATGTAAATGATGAGTCCTGAATGTGATTTCTCCAAAGGAAAGGGACTTAAAACATGTGAATTTTTAGATATGCTCTAAGAGGAAGCTTTTGCATCTTAAGTTTAAGAAATTTTGATCTTAAACTGCAAAAGCAATACACAAAAATTTAGTGAATTGTCTATTTTATTGATGTAATTGGTTAAGAATTGATAAGTAAAGTCAAGATCTTAACACTAAGTGGTGTACAAGTTGATATATGTGTACCTAAGAGTAAATTTGGAGATCATTGTTAATCAATTTGCACTAAATGTTGTGGTAAAGGTATATGAATGTTAGTAGTGAAGTATGTCCAAAGTGAGATATGTGGAGACTAATGTTCCGATCGTAAACTTGTGATAGGAAGCTAGTTTTGCAAATTCTGGTTTCCATGACCATGAAATATATGGAGGTTACTAATATGTAAGCATACACTCGGAGTTGTATATCTTGTGATTCGCATTCATCATATGGAAGGAGATATTCCATAGAAGGATTTGGCCTAATTGAGAATGCTCTAACATGTATGAAAAGTGTGTTGTGAAAGGTTGAAAGTCATTAAGACGAATGATGGGTGAAACATAGATGTTGTTATGATGAGCATAAAAAGCTCAAGGGTAATTAATGCAATTATATTAAGTTAGTTTGGTTCAGTTTGAAATAAGAGTAAGGACATCTTGAAAGATCTTAAAATAATGTTCAATAGGGTTAATGAGCTAAATTTTATCAAATATATATTAAATTGTTAAAGCTATGCGTGGCTTTGAAGATAAGCTTTTGATTGTCTGAGTCCTCAACAGTATTCTATTAAAGGATGTATTTAAGCATTTTGGAAGTGTATTAGAAAACATAAGAATAATATACTAGTTTGACTTGCTATAAGAGGTTGAATTTGGATGGCCATGAGTGGCTTGCAAACAATCAAGCAATGTAAAGTATGTGCTCATAAAGGGAGCTATGATTGGTAGATAAAGGTGGAACTTTAGAATTTCATTGTCATAGTTATTAGATTATATTTTGTATTATATGATATAGTGTTCAATGCTTTAGGCCTTGAACTGTAAGTTATGGACATGTATCCACCTTGTGGATACCTTGATGAGATAAATTTAAAAGATTTTTCACAGTGAGACAACATTAAAGCTCAAAAAGCAAATGGCTATATAGTCAAGTTGGGCTCGTGACTGATATGTCACATAAGTATGAAGATATGATGCAAGCATAAGTATGCTTGGAAATGCTGGTTTGAGGCAATGATTATTCTATTGTTTTGTGGACCTGATGAGGTTCTGGTCTTGACATAATTGTAGACGCAAGGCATAAATTCTGAAATGTGCTTCCCCCACAAGTTTTAATTTATCTTGAGTAATTATTAAGGTAAAGTGCTTGGTAAGGGTAGGCAAAGGTTGAATTGTGTTTCAAATGTTTAGAGAACGAAGGTGACAGGGGTTGATTAAATGATACTACTACTGGTGAGGGAAAAGAAATACACTACGGGAATGGCAGAGATCTACTTAGAAAAGAGATGATGATTTGAGAATTCAAGTACTCGTATACGAGTAAAGATTTGGTAATGAGACATGACCTAAAGTTGGACTACTACAATATGAATTTTGACTAAAAAAATTGACTTATAAAATACGTGGTGTTTGGAGATGGTGCCAATTAGTGGTTGACTCTTGTATGAGAATGAAATATTAAAATCAGCTTTGTGTATTCACCACAAATGATGAGCATGATCTAACCAACCAAGAAAAGAAATGATTCTAAGCTTGATTGTTGGTTATTTTGGTTTTATAGATGATTAAGATAATTTATCACTGATTTTGGCAGTGAACAAGTGGACTATAATGTTGTTAGCTTAAAAGTAAGTGTTTATACTTTTGGTATGAGTTCATCAAATTCTATTATATCGTGATAAAATTTGGTGTTTTAATATAGCCTAAGAGGCTTGGCATATAAACTAGCTTAACTGTGAGCGAGAAATTATTAGGTTATTATGAAGTACACAAATAGAGAAGTATGACATGAATTTAATATCCTAAGGGGCAATGGAAAATGTTGTATCAGTTTTGGTATAGCTTCAATATATATAGTTTTGATATATAAAGATGTGGAGAAAAGTCTATAACTTATGTGTAAAGGTGTGCATTTGAATTCGTATAATTATAAGTGTAAAAATCTGCCTTGGTTGGTATAAAGCTCATGATTCAAAATGAATGATTATGGATTTAATTTTCTAAGGTAAAATGGACAAAAAAAGTTAATATCATAAAGGTCTTAATAGATAATTCTTAAATTTTAAAGTGCACTTAAGGAGAGATAAATGTTTAATTTGATCTTCAGATTGATGAAATAATGAGGCCATGAGATCTGATGTTTGGAGTAAATTTGAGAAATATCAAGTTAGATATGTTGTGGGTGATTGATGACGAGCAGATTAGCTATGACATCGAAAATGTAGAAATGATTAGTAATTAAAATGGGACTTGGAAAGGAACTTTAAAGGGAAAATTTTGAGCAACTTTAGTCTTGAGAGGTTGTGTCACAGCCCAAATTCCCGGGCCATGACTGGAGCATGGGCCTAATGGGTATAGCCCACTAAGCCCAAGCAAGCCAATTATGTAATCTTGCTTAACATCCGTTAAACTATTCTCAAGTCACTTTTCATAATTCCAACTTATAATCACTTTAATAATGGGCTATAGCAATCAAGAATTTCATTAATATAAACCCAAAATGATGTTAACATTTCAACTCATGGTGGCATTAACATTTAAAATATACATATTTTGTCTAAGACATGTATCTTAGTATTTTACATCACATGAACGTACTCATAAAAACAAAATAACTCTTGACTCCAGTGGAGCGACCAAATGAAAATGCAGCTACTAAGATGCCATAGTACCAACCAAGAAAGCAAGCATATGTGTGCAACTTAATCTAGGACCCAACTGCCTCCAAATCTGAAAACATGAATTTTAAAAATGTGAGTATAAAACTCAGTGAGTGAACATAAGAAGGGAACAAGCAATCAATAGGAAGAATTTGGAAATCATGATGCACTTGTTTCAAAAACAATGCAATTGATTTAATTTCTTACTAAAAACCTCTCATTTCAAAATTTGATTAATAACCTCATAGTGTTGCAACAACCCATGATCAATCCACGAAGTTAAATGGGTGAAAAATATGTCAAAAACTGAATAGGGTATCATGCAGGATATAATGTTTCTCGTTGTAGCGAAGTTCATTCTCGCTGCAATGAGAAACAGTATCAGTTTGCATGTGTTTCATCTTTTCTAGCATATATTCAGCTATAGAAGTCCAATTGACCTGATTTTTAGACCATTAGATATCTTAGAGGTAGGGCTACAACTTTGATGTTTACCACTTTTCCCAGTTCGGACGGGAAAGTAGTAAAAATCTTCATCAAAATAAAGTCACTGTATTAGAACCCGAGAGTTTCTCGCTACAGCGAGTTTCTGGTTGCCAAAACAGAATGTTTCTCGTTGCAGCGAGAATGCTTTCTCGATGCAGCGAAAAGTAGGGCACCTAAGTGTAAAAAGGACCTCCTTTGCACTAAAAATCCATTTGGTGTTGCAATGAACTTAATTTGCAAGAAAATGGGACATTCTCAAGATTCATCATGCTAATTTCAACATGAAATGCTCAAAAATTTCCAAAGTTCAACATGCCAAAATTTCACATGCATTACAACCATATACCATATATGTATATATA
>NC_030851.1:21998176-22049801 GCF_000208745.1 Theobroma cacao | reverse complement strand
TATATATATATCAATCATCATGCACACCCTCCCATCATCATCAGCTCATATGCAACGGCTTATGCGCACTCCTACTTGCACATAGCCAGGTCAGCAACGGCTTATGCGCACTCCTACTCGCACATAGCCGGGTCAATATCATTACACAACATTATTCGTATATATATATATCAACATAATGTAGTAGTACAACAATCCATAACAGCAACATGTCACATATAGAAACAATTTATCAAAGGCTTGTTCCCAAGACACCAGTTTTGAAGATAAAACAAATAAAATACTTTAGGGATTCAATCAAACATACTTGTATACACATCCCAAAACCTTTTAATGCAAGTTCACTCATTGGGATTGTAGAACCTCTAATCGACTCTAACTTCGATTATTACTTCAAACGAACATGTGAGGCCTTGTTGGAACCCATCACCCACAATATAACTATAAAAAATATAACAACCCACAAATCAAATTTCTAGCCATCTCTAACACCTTAAAATCAAATTCTAACTCATTTCTCACCTTAGTGGTTTTGTTTTTTGTAGTCGAATTCCTTTTCAAAAGCTTCCAAGCTACTATGGCAAGTCTCTCTTTCTTTGTCTAAAACTTTCAGCTAGTGAGAGAAAGTGTTGAACAAAGACTTTTTGAGGGTTTTAAGGTGTAAAAGTGGAAGAGCATGAAAAACCGTATGAAAGAGTGGGCAAAAGCATGAAATTTAGAGCTCGAGATAGAAAGTTATGAAAGTTGCAAAGCAAGCTTCCATGGAGGATTGAAGCAACGTAAGATGGAAGAAGAAGAAGGAGAAAAAGCTGTTGGAGAATGAAGAAGCTGCTGGAAGAAAAAGATATTTATAGCTCAAGCTTATCCATTCCACTTGAAATTATGAAAATGCCCTTAGCACATTAACTTGTTCTCCTTCAATCCTTGGTACAATCATTTTATTCTTTTTATACCAAGACAAGGTCCATAATAGTCTAAACACATTTGGGTTTGTGAAAACTTAAAAATTTTGACTCGGGGTGCAAAATGACCATTTTGCCCCTGTTACGAAAATTATTGCCACATCTAGTTTTCTTCGTGTTTTCATCATTATACATCATTTATTTGGTCTTTATGCTTATTTAGACCTTAAATATCATAAAACTTCCTTTTGGGAACTTATTAGAGGAAATGACGAAACTACCCCTAGCTCGAGTTATTACGCCTATGCCTCCTTATGAGCCTATAAGGGTTGAAGTCTCACAGGTTGAGCTATTGATTAAAGAGATTGGTTAAGATTATAAGGGGGTATGTGTAATGTCATAATTTATTTAAATGCCTTGTGGTATAAGTTGAGATTTATCTAGTGAGCACTCGATCATGAAAGTATTGGAGTTTGTTTTTGGGAATATGGTTACTTATGGTTACCAGATTTGAATCATCCGTGATGTTAAATATATATGAATAAATAAAGAGTGTTTGATCCTTATGTATTATGAAATGCTTGAATGGAATTTGTATGGAGGTATGTAAAACGGAATAGAGGTTGGTTGACCATTTAGACCCATAGTTAATGGTGGAATAAATGCTAGAATGTTGGAAGGTTTGATAAAAGATCAAGGTAGAGGAATTGTGGATGGTTAGGTAAACATGCATGATTGATGATTTAAGGATGATTTGATTAAGGTGTGACCAGAATTAATAGCATATTTGAATTCTCTTCATAAGATAAAGAATGATATTATTTTGATCCAACAAGAGTAGTACACGTAACTATATACTATGACATTGTCGAGTTTTCTATGAGATTGAAAATCGATATGATGCATAAACCAAGGCTCTATGTTAAGAATGTCCGATGAAAGTGATGTGGTAGAACTTTAGAACTTTGATTATTCACCCTACGCCGATTTGAATTTGAGGACGAATTCATTTTAAGCGGGGGAGACTATAGTACCCCGTATTTTGATACGGTGGCTAATAAAGTTTATAGATGCCAATTGAGGTTAAGTACCTAGTTAAAAGGGTAATTCAGAAGTGAACCTACGAAATCTTGACCTCTATAGACACGTAACTAGAAGTAGACGCGATAATGCATACTAGGGGTAATTTCGTAATTTCTCTTAGTGAGCTCCTACGAGTGGGTTTTTTTATGCTGTTAAGATCGAAATAGGCCTAAGGAATGAATAAATGATGTTTATGATGGTAAATAAATGAAGAAGATAAAAATAATGAAAATTTCCGTGGTAGGGGCAAAATGGTCATTTTGCATCTCGAATCTAAATTTTTAAGTTTCGTGAACCTAAGTATTTTTAGACTATTATAGACTTTGTTTCAGTGTCAAAAGAGCAAAAAGGTTGCACAAAGGATGGGAGGAAGACAAAACCACCATGTTAAGGGCATTTTGGTAATTTCGGTGGAAATTTGGATTAACTTGAAGCATAAATATCTGAGCTCCAACAGCTTCCAGCAACTTCTCCTTCTTCTTCTTCCTCCCCTTTCACGTTCCTTTTATCCTCCATGGAAGCTTGCTTTGCAACTTCCATAACTTTCTTTCTCTAGCTTCAATTTTCATGCTTTTGAGCACTTCTTAATGGAACCTTTTGTTCTCTCTCATTCTCTCACCTTAAAACCCTTAAAAAGTCTTTGCTCAACACTTTCTCTCACTAGTTGAAAATTTTAGAGAGAGAGATAGAGAGACTTTCCGTGATAGCTTGAGTATTCTGGAGAAGGAATTCAACTACAAATCCACCAAGGTGAGTGATGAATGAGGATTGATTTTAGGTTGTTGATAATGGCTAGTAATTGGAGTTGTGAGTTGTTTAATTATTGAGGTTTGTTTATTTATTTCTAGAGTTACTAGAGTAGAAAGAATAGAGAGCCATTTAATGGCAATTGGAAGCTAGTTATGAGTAATTAGTGGAACTTGATTTAAGAAAGAGCTTTTGGAATTATATTTGTGAGACCCTCAACCTCTATAGGCTTGTAACTAAGCATAGATGTAATAATACGAGCTAAGGGTAATTTCATCATTTTCTCTAATAAGCTTTCAGAAGAAAGTTTTGTCATATTTTAAGGTCAAAATGGGTATAAGACTGCATAAATGATGTGTGCTGGTGAAAACACGAAGAAAACTAGAAGTTTCAACAATTTTCATAACAGAGGCAAAATGGTCATTTTTCACCTCTGGTTAAAATTTTAAGTTTTTATGAACCCAAACATGTCTAGACCATTATGGACCTTGTCCCAGTGTTAAAAGAGCAAAAAGATTGCATAAAAGATTGAAGGAGAATAAGTAAATTGGTGGAGGGGCATTTTCGTAATTTTAAGGGAAACGATAAGATTGGCTATAAATATTTTGAAATTTCCAGTACCTTCTTGAATTTTCAGCAGTTGGTCTTCTTCTTCCCTTCTCCTCTCTCACGTTTCTTCAATTTTTCCATGGGAGATTTCTTCAAGCTTCCATAACTTTCTTTCTCTAGCTCCAATTTTCATGCTTTTGGTGTACTCTTCCATAAACCCTTATGCTCTTTCATCCTCTCACTTTAAAACCCTTCAAAAATCTGGTTTTCATACTTTCTCTCACTAGCTGGACGTTTTAGAGAGAGAAAGAGAGAATTACACCATTTATTTGAAAGCTATTGAGAGAGAATTTGACTATAAAGGAGCCCTAGGGTAAGTGATGAATTAAGCTTGGTTTTTAGCTGCAGAAAATGGGTAGTAATTGGGATTTATGAGCTGTTTATTGTTGAGTATGTTCATTACTTTTAGTGATTAAGATAGTGAACATAGATAGCCATTTAATGTGGTAATTGAAAACTAGCTAAGAGATAGCTTTTAGGGTTCATACTATGTAAATTGACCTATTACTTATGCTAATGTGATCCTAGGTTATAAGGAAGCCCCATCATCCCATTTGGACAATTAGAGGAATTGGGGTCATCTAAAGGCTCTACAATCAATTGGTGAGCGGACTGCCTATCAAAATTGTTTTAGGAATATGACTGTTTTGAACAAAGTGTTTGAATGATTTTATACAACTTTTCTAAGAAATGAATCCCTTGGGAACAAGCTCTTGTGAAATGGTTTAGGTTATGATATGTGGTTATTATGGATTTCTATGTGGCTGCATTATGTTGATATACATATATGCTTGAATATAATGTTGTGTAATTATATTGACTCGGTTATGTGCGAGTAGGGAGTGCGCATAAGCCGAGGATGACCCGATTATGTGCTAGTAGGGAGTGCGCTAGCCCGGTGATGACCCAGCCATGTGCGAGTAGGGAGTGCGCATGAGCTGGTGATGATGATGATGGGATGGTGTGCATGATGGTGATGGGTATATGTATATGTATACATACGTAAACATGTGTGTTATAATACGTTTATGAGTTATGTATATGGATGTAAGGTATGTGAAACTCTGTATGTTAAACTTTGGGAAGTTGTTGTGTATTTCTTATTGGTTTTGAACATTTCAAGCAACGTGGTTTTTCTTTGGGAGAAAGGAAAATTTTTGTTTGGTGCTCCGTATTTCACTACAGCAAGAAACTCTCGGGTTTGAGAACCTTTACCAAAACTGGTTCTCGCTTTAGCAAGATAGTCACTGTAGCTTCTCGCTGTAGCGAAAAGGAATCTCGTTGCAGTGAAAAACTCTCTGTTTCATCAGCTGAATTTCGCTGTAGCGAGAAAGAATTTCGCTGCAACGAGAAACCTTCTGTTTCTAGGTTACAATTTCGCTGCAGCGAAAAACCTTCTGTTTTTGTCTCTTATCTTGTCCAATTGCTGCCCTATCTTTCACTATTTTGCTACCATATTGGAGCATGGACTTCCAACATTATGGATTAGATGAGTTAAGTTTAAAATGGGGAGGTTTAGTGAGAAACCCTCGGCTAGTTGAGAAACCCTCGTTCGGCTAATAACTAAATCCTAACGTCGTTGCAGCAGAAAGGCATTCTCGCTGCTGCGAAGATTCGTTGTCGTATTTGACTTGCTTGTGTAATATTGAAGCTCTCATTCTTCAAATGGTTCCTTATGTATGGGTTCATGATTTTCAAAGGATTAATCATTTAAGGGCTTGATGAGGGGTTTTTAATAAGAATAGAAACAAATTGCATTGTTTTGAAAAAGAATGCATCATAATTTCATTAAAGATTCCTTATGGTATGCTTGTTCCCTTCCTTGTTCACTCATTGGGTTTATATTCACCATTTTTAACTTCATGTTTTCAGATCATGAGGCAGCAGGTAACTAGGATGAGGTGTCCTTGTAGACTTATATCCATCTTTTGGTAGGTGTCTCGGTATTCAGTAGCTGTACATTCGTCCGAGTCCCTCCGTTGGAAGTCAAGTTTTTTTTTTTGAGATGTATAGACAACGTTGATGTATATTATTAAGATACATGTTCTAGGCAATGTACACTTAATTGATATGCCAATATGAGTTGGCATTAGTTGAGGTTATAATCAAGCAAAAGAATCAACAAGACTAGTGAGTGAACTTGCATTTCAAAATTGTTTTGGGAATGTGAATGTATTTGCACAAAACATTTGAATGATTTTAACCAATTTTTCTTTAAAACGTGTGCCTTGGGAACAAGCCCTTTTGAGATACTGTCTCTATGTTGTGACATGTGGCTGTTATGGATTCATGCACTACTACATTATGTTGATATATATATATATGTTGTGCATTGATACTTGATATTGTGTGATAATTATAACTGTGCGTGTGCATGATGTGGGGGGATGCACATGCCAGTGATGACTGTGGTGAGGGAGATGGATGATGATAGTGCCCGTGTGCACGATGTGGGGGGAAGTACACGATGGCACTGACTGTGCACTATGTGGGGGGATAAGCACGATGACTCCGGCTATGTGCATGATGTGGGGGGATGCCTATGAGCTGGGTGAGATGATGGTGGTATTGGTGTTTATTTATGTATATAAGTATACATATATTTGTGGAATAAAAGTTCATGAATATGGTATATGGTTGTAATGCATGTGAAATTTGGCATGATGAATCTTGAGAATTTCCCATTTTCTTGCAAATTGATTTTTATTGCAACACCAAATGGATTTTTAGTGCAAAAGAGGTCCTTTCTACGCTTAGCTGCCCTGCTTCTCACTGCAGCAAGAAAGCATTCTCGTTGCAGCGAGAAACATTCTGTTTTGGTTGCTAACTCGCTGTAGTGAGAAACTCTCGAGTTCTAATGCATAGCTTTTACTTCGGTGAAGATTTTGACCACCTTCTCGTTCGAACTGGGAAAAGTGTAAACAGAAAAGTTGAATCCCTATCCCTTATCTTTCTAATGGTAAAAAAATCAGGTCAATTGGACTTCTGTAGCAGGAGATATGCTAGAAAAGCTGAAATACATGCAAACTAACACTGTTTCTCTCTACAGCGAGAAACTTTTTGTTTTGGCTGCCTGATCTCACTGCAACGAGAATGAACTTTGCTGCAGTGAGAAACTTGCTGCCATGCTTGCTATCTTGCTTGATTTTGACATGTTTTTCACCCATTTAACTTCATGGATTGATCTTGGGTTTTTACAACACCATGAGGTTATTAATTAAAGTTTGAAATGTGGGGTTTTTGGGAAGAAACTAAATCAATTGCATTGTTTTTGAAACAAGTGCATCATGATTTCCAAATTCTTCCTATTGATTGCTTGTTCCCTTTTTATGTTCACTCACTGAGTTTTATACTCACATTTTGAAACTTCATGTTTTCAGATTCGAAGGCAAGTTGGGACCTAGATTGAGTCGCAGACATATGCTCGCCTTCTTGGTAGGTACTATGGCATCTCAGTAGCTGTACCTTCACCTAAGGTCACTCCGCTGATGGTCAAGAGTCTTATGCTTGTGTATATGTATAAGTAATGAAGACCACTAAGATTCATGTTAAAAATCAAATATGTATATTTGATTACTGATACCACTGTAAGGTGGCAAATGAGTGATACTATGTTAGCATAATACAAATGTGAATATTGGATTGCTATTAAACATTATGGAAATATTTATAATTGAGAATTGTAATATGTGGTTTTAGAAATAATGGTTGGAATTAATGATCGGGATTGCATAAATAGGCTTGCTTGGGCTTAGCGGGCTATGCCTATTAGACCCATGCACTGGTCATAGCCCGGAATTTGAGCTTTGACACTCTGTATCTAATATATATATTGTAATGACCCCTCCTAGATCGCTGCCGGCATCCGAGACTTTCGAGGAATTTCGTCAAGTGACGAACAAGCTTCATTTGAGATTTTCGTTAGATTCCTTAAATATACATTCACGTGCGTAAGTGAATATTATTAATTGTACAACTGTTTACTCCATTCAAAATAATAACAATTAAATATCAATCATAAGGTCTTAAACCATTCATGTCCATGAGTTTACAACATTTTATAACATCTAACAATTTCTTTATGACATAACCCTAGGCAGCGGAGCGACTCAGAGCGGGTTAGGAGATGCCTTTACTTAATCTGCGGTGGACCGTATGCATCGATGAATACCAGCTAGGCTGATCCTTATCTATAAAAAGGGGAAATAAGAGGGGTGTGAGTCTCACAAACTCAGTGATCATCGGCCCTGTGAGTAGGCGAGGAGGGGAAACAAACATATAGATGGAATGTTTATAAATTCAAGAGTAAGCGTAGAAAACACACTCCATTAAACTGAGAGATTTTGTTTTTATACCTTGCAAGTCTTAAGAATAATAAATCATAAGTAAACATATATGAAAATGGTTATATTTAAGGTACTAAAAAAAATCATTCAATTTTGATATTCAGTCAACAGTAAATCCAATGGCAAGTGTAGAATGAAGAGTCTCAAACATAAAAATGTGAAATAACTAATCACCAATAAATATGTAAATTTCACTTGCCATTTAATAGTAAATTTCAAGTGTTAATGCCATGCATTATGTAATAAAAATCCACAAGTGAGCATCATCCTCGGGTAGGTTTAGTATAGCCTTTAGGCTTACTCTCTTAGACATCATCACCTACTCGTTGGAACTGCCCACGCCATCATATATAAATCAGGGCTTTAGGTCCCCCTTTACCTACTCGCGGGAACTGCCCACGCCACCTAATATAAATTGGGTTTTCAGGTCCCCTTTTACCTCCTCGTGGGAACTGCCCACGTCACTCAATATGAATCAGGGCTTCAAGTCCCCCTTTACAATTTAAATCGATAATCAACAATCACTACTTTGTGCGCAAAGACCACACTTAACCTGATGTTGTAAGAGGTCCTACCTAGAGTATCTCAATCACGTTAAAATGAAAATCATTGCAATTTAATGCATTTGGAAAACATGACAGATCAAAAGTAATATAATCATAAATTGAATGTTATGCATAATTTATTTCAAAGCATGGCATATCCATCAAATCAGCATGCTAAGTGAAATCAATAAATTTTTTATCAAATCCCATGAATCAAATAATGGCCATTGGCCTAAACATCACACAAGGTTGCAAGGTATGATTTTGAAATGAAAAGCCAGTCAAAGGTTTGTTTTTCCATAATTAAAACCTTGTAGATATATATTTATGTATAATATAAAAAAAATGAATTTAAAATCCTTGATTGCAATCACAAACAACCTAAGGTTTTTTACCAACTCATGCTTTTCACAATTTCATCAACCATCAAAGGTAATATATATAATATATTTATAGGGATATAGTTTCTGAAATTTAGCACCCACTCACCTCACAATAGCGGGATGCCACTTTGCTATTGGTTTGTGCATGTATCTAGCTATTCTTTCTTCCTTTCCCGTTTCTTTCTTTCTTTTTGTTGCTCCTCTTTTCTTTTTATTTTTTTTATTTTTTATTTTTTTTCTTTCTTTTCCTCTCCTTTCTCCGCTTGCTGCCGGCCTTCTGCCCAACCGACATTTCTCTTCTACTTCTTTTCTTCTTTCTTCTTTCTTCTCTCTCCTCTGTCTCCTCCGACACCGTCGCTCCCCCTTTTTCTTCCTTTTTCCTTTTCTTCTCCTCCGGCACGCCGCTCCCCCTCTATCTTTCTTCTTCTTTTTCTTCTTTTTTCTTTCTTCTCTCTCCTCTTTCTCCTTCGGCACGCCGTACTCTCCCTCTCTCTTAAAATTCTACTCTTTCTCTCTTTTATGCCCGACACCTTTGTTTTCTTTCTTTTCTCCCTTTCTTGTTCCTTTTCTTTTCCTTTTTGTTCAAGCGGCCGGCCCCATCATCATCATTTTTTCTCCCTTTATTACTATTTTATTATTTTAATTTTTTTGACATGATTAGCACATGGGCGGCTGCCCTTTCCACCTTTGTTCCAAATTTGCCGTTTATTTCTTCTTCTTTATCTTTCTTATAGACGGATTCCCAAGGCATGCTCATTTTCTTGATGTTAAACTTTCTTCATTTATTCATTATTTTATTCTTTTAACCTTTACACCATCTCTACTTTATGTTTTATTTATTCTTTCATGGTCCCATCCAAACCTCATTCACCCCACTTTATTCTTCCAACATTTTACAACCATTGCACTGATCAAATTTCATACAAACTAGTTTTAATTTTTATTCTTTATTTACCGTGTGACCCTTTGAGCTTTCATCCTTTATAATTTGGTCCTTTCAACCTTTATTAAATTTCAATTTTCTTCTATTCCTTTTCCTTTTCATGTATACAATCAAAATATTGAAGTTGCACTTCAACGCGGTATTACCATAATATTTTAATATTTACTTACCTGCGCTAGCTCAATTTAATAAAAATACGCGAGTCTCACTTACGTCATTTATCTCCGAAATTCTTTCGTACTTCTTCTCCCCCACTTGAGTTGACCATATAATCATTCTTAATTATTAATTTCAACCTTTAATTAAATATTAATAGTTTAATATTATTTTATTCCAAAATTTTTCACGTGTCTCCTCTAGTCCCGAAACGTCTTATTATGTCCCGATTCACTTCCAGTTCATCTTTTAGCTTGCTAATTCATCCCCGACAAGGATATTATTATTTAATTGTTAATTCATCGCATGTAGAATATTTTACTCTTGAGCATTCCTTTCGCTATTTATCGCTTTTTAACACATAAATTCGCATCAATTAATCCTTCGTTTTACCAGGACGGTTACATTGACTACTATACGGGAATACGAGGTCTTACATATATCACTAGGCTTAACTTCAAAGCTATATCAAAGTAATTATTCATAGGCATACATTAGTTGCCAAGGTATGATGTCGATTTCAAATCATATTTATCAGAGCCTATCCAAGGCTATGTCAAATCATTCACAAGTTAGATCACAATATTTGAGTGGTCTTCCCTAGACATGATCAAATCACACATGGTGGCCAATCGATGGAGTCAAATCAAACTCAAGGATTAAGCCGCTAGTGGAGAATCAAATCACGCTCGTGCTGAAGCAATGGATGGAGAATTAAATCATCGTTTGGAGTAATCTTCCAATAGATGACATCACCTAGAGTAATCTCAGACGAGTGGCATCACATATCTAATAATCATCCAAAGTAATCTCTCAACGGATGGCATCACCCATAATACTCTCAAAAGGTGGCATGAAAGCATTGCAGGTAGGATTAAAACCACCATCCCTATAGGCACACACCTAATCACAAGGGTCTGACTCCATTCAACCTCAAATCATATCAACATCCGAAATTCACCCATCAAACGAAACATCATCAAACTCATGGGCCATCATTGCCTTATAGTTCACAAGTCATAATTTATGTATTAATCTGGCTCTCTAGCCTCATATACTTAAACAACTCACATTAAATATCATGGCTCAATAGCCTTACATACTTAGGCAGTTTGGCTTCATAATTCATGAACAAGGCTATCGCGCCTTCAACAATTCCATATGTCCACATAAGCCACAAATCATATTTGGTAAGCTTGAATTGCTTATAAGCTCGATACGGTTCTAAATGCCCTTAAATCTCTAAGGCATCAAATAATCATACTCCTCCATGAGGTTCAGTGTCTAGAATAAACTACTCCTAGATGTCTATCATAGTCACTAGACTTCTTAGTCTAAGCTCACACAACATAGGCCATAAGATGGCTTGCACTAAGGCACATAACACAGCACATACAATTCACATATATATATATATATATATATTGTTCTTTAGCCTAGGAAAATTCATATAGGCATTCACATTGTTGAGATGAGCCTTGCAACCAATTTGGATTGGTTAAGGCTTGATTTCAATCATGCAACAATATCATTCATGTTGAATAATTAAAGGTTTTCCTTTATCAATAAGATATTAATTATAATGGGTTATAAGTCTAATTGGATGAAGTCCATGAGATTAATATGCCTTGCATGGGAATTGTAATAGATTGTAGTTATGAGATCCTTATGCATCAAAGCATAATCTCTAAATGTTCTTGGTTGATGTATCATTGAAATCGGACATCAATGATACCTAGAGACTGGTACATTCTATGTTTCTTACTTGAGAAGTAAGCAACCAATCTCATAGGTTGAAGTATAGAGATACTTAGAACTAGAATGTAACTGCTTACCTAGGAAAGCAAGTTCATTAAACATGACCTGCCATGAGAAGTGCATTAGTATTTCACTCAAGTGTCTATGCAATACTTTTTATGTGTTAGTTGTGTAAATACTACCTAAACTTGCGACACTAGGTTGTTTTATGTGTGGAGTGCTATGCTTTGATTTCATCCCTATGAGTTCCTAACCAAAGATGCCAAAACAAAAAGCTTTTGGGTATAGCATGAAGCATGTGAAGGCAAATGGGTGATCAAGAAAGGAATCATCACCTCAAGTGATTTAGCGGACATATCCTAATAGTTCTTGGTTGATATTTGCTTGTTGAAGTCTTTGACCAAGATGACTTGGAGAGTATGAAAAAGAGTTTCATAAGTCTCTATAAAACTAATGATCTAACTTCAAGAACGAATATGGAGATCAATAAAAGTAGACATCACACCATGTTTTTATCATCTTTAGGACATATGATGATGGAATGAATTATACTGATAGACTATACACTAAAAGGTTATCAAAAAACCCTTTGATTCTCTTAACAATTGCATGCCCATGATGCATTAATAGATGCCAATCTTGGTCTATGGAATTGAATTAATTAATTTAATAAAAATTATAATTCAATTCCATTGCCAACATGTTAGGAACTTAATGGGTCACACATAATAAGTTGCATTATGAATTAAATTGGGAGTGTGATGATTTAAATTGAACTTAAAACATACACTAGGTTTTTAACTTCTAAGGACTTCATTAAAATAGTTCAATTAAGTATAAGGCCAATATTATAATTAGTTATAATATTAATGCCTTAATTGCAAACAAATAAAGTAAATTAAATTAAATTTTAATTTACAATGACTTAATTAAAAAGGTTTAATTAAGTGTTGGGCCAATATTATAAAAGGTCATAACACTGAGGCCTTATTTACGATTTAAGAAGTTAATTAACCTAGATATAAGTATCACTCTCCCGTTACTCCTCATAATACAAGTGAAACACACAAGTTAGGTTTATTGAGTCGTCAGAAAACTAACAAGAAAGCCTTCGCCATACACTTTCTTGAGTGACTTGAAAAATAGTTTCCAACTTTGTGATTTGACTAAAAAGAGTGAGATTGTGTGGAGAGGACAAGTTGTTGTCCACCTTGCTAGTATAAAGGCATAGTTAAGAAACCTCCCTCTTTGTTAAGGTTCAAGTGCAATTGTGTTTGCAATCGTTGGAGGCCAAGCATTTGAATGGCTCAGGTTCTTTGCTCCTTTTGTGGTGTTCATGGGTTGGACTAGGAAGAGGTACCATTGTGATAGACACATCACTTGGTAAAGGTAATGTTATTTTTTGGTTATTCTTCTCTTCTAGTTTTGTTTGTATTAAAACCACCAAGGTGATCCATGGGTGGCAATATGGCATGGTATGTTTAAATTTTTATTTTTTGCTGTGTATGATAATTGTTATCTTTGAGTTTCATGCCATTCCAACACACATAACATTTAAGTAACAAGGCAAGGCATTTACCAATGCGTCATGCATCACATGCATTTATCCAAATAATAAAACCCACTCAGAGTGACAATCTGAGGTGCTCCACAGTTGAGCTCTAATCCTTAGCCTCCAACCTTCCTTTAGCTCACCAACGAGTTAGGTAGCTTTAACTTTTCTTTAAACACATCAAAACATCCAAACGAGTTAGTTATTTCTTTGCTTTCGAAACTATTCAACTTTCCAAAATAACCTAACTCAACAAAAAAGCTTAAATTCTTAAATAATAAGCTAAATCCTTACCTTAGTGGTTGGGTTATTCAAGTCTTACCTCCAAATCCTCATTAAACTCAAGGGGAGAGAATTATAGCAAATTTAAAAATAAATGGATGCAATTTTATTAACCAATTAAATAAAAAATCAATAGCAGAAATGTGTACTCTTACCTCCGAATCATTTCCCAATCTTAGATCTAGCTCATACGAGCTCCAAATGACATTTGAGGGCTTAGGGGTTTTGAAGGGGGTAAAGAGAAAACAGACTTCCTTTTAAAATGGGTGGAATGCTTGAAACCTTTTTTTATTTTTGTCTTTGCCCATGAATGTATCGATACATTTAGGAATGTAACGATACATTTTTAATGAATTCCCCTTAAATGTATCAATACATAAGGCTACGTATAGATACATGTCATTCAAATTGCTCTCTGCTTGGAATGTATTGATAAATTGTAGAAATCTTTAGATACATTTTTTTTTCGTGAAAAGTCTCCCACTTCAAATCTATTGATACATTTGGATAATGTATCAATAGAATTGCATTGTACCCTCGTGTTCTTCAAATCTATCAATACATTCATGGATCTATCGATAGAAAATTCCCAAAAAGCTTTCATTGTTCATTTTACCAAGAATGTATCGATACATTTTGCCTAGAATGAACATTTTTTGCATTCTAACTTTCTAAAACTCCAAATTCAAACTCCCAAGTTATTTCCTTTAGGTTCCTTAATTGATTTCCACTCACAATTCATTTCAAATCATTCATGTAGCATGAAATCTTCACATACAACATTAAAATATATCATTAAATATCAAAATATCACTTAGGCTTCAACCCACATAATTATCCATATCAAGCCTCAATGTTTTCTGGTCTAAGTTTCACAATTATCATTTTCATTTTAATTCATCAAGAATGCTCAATATCAAAGCATAAACTTATCACACAAGTTTCAAATGCTCATTATGCTCTATGTCACATAGTGTAAAAATCAAACCATAGCACAATTTTGCTTAAGCATCATATTCCCCTAAGTGTCAAATAATGCACTTTATCATTCATGTGCCAAACATATGCACAACATCGTTTAGAGCCTTCATATACTCATATTTCAAATTCATTGCTCTATGGACATAAGCATACCCTTAATCTTATAGGCATATACACCAAAAATTCAACTAAGCTTATCTGTTAGCTTAGCCATTTCAACATATCATCATAGTTCTCACACACATAGGTTCACATCAAAATTAGGGGTGTTACACTAAATATAAAAGATTTTGATATTTTACTTAGCAAATAAGTGCACTTAGGGTAGGAAGGAATGGGTTTACAGTTTCTAAACAAGTATTGAGTTAAATAGTAGTGGGTTTTAGCTAGAAAACTAGTTTCAACTAAATCCAAGAAGTTGCAAAAATACCTATGATGATTATTTGGAGATTAATCTTCTTGGTAAAGATTATGATAGATTTTGGAACAAATGTATCAATAGATCCATCAATTTATCAGTACATTCTTAGCAGCAAGCTTTGGGGGAGCATTCTATAAGAAAAGTATTGATACATTTAAGGATGCATAGATAAATTCATGTCAGGGGACATTCGATGTAAAAACTATCGATACATTATAGGAATGTATTCACAGATTTAAGTTGGGGAAACATTTTGTTAAAATTCTATTGATGCATTCAATAAATGTATCTCTACATTTTGGAATGGTGCATTCTGTTGAATTTCTATAATATATTGGCACATGTATTGATATATTTAAGGGAAATTCAAAAGAATGTATTGATACATTAGTAAATGTATTGATACATGCATGAGAAATTACAAAAAAAGAAAAAAAGCTTAGGGCAACCGATCCATTTGAAAAAAAAAAAACCCTCCCCACTTTTACCCTTTCTAAACCTTAAGCCCAAACTAGACTTCAAAGCTCATCTGGATGGATTAGAGCTTGAAAAATTGTTATTAATGTAGAATGAAACCTTTTTACCAATTTATTTGTGATTTAAAAGGTTTATAACATTGAAACCCAATTGCTCTGGCTTTGGTGATGCTCCCTTTGGATTTGGTTGGGAATTTAGAGTTAAGATTAGTTAAACCTGGCACTAAAGGTAAGGATTAAGCATTTTGAACTTAAGATTTGAAACCTAGGTTTTTGTACTTTGAGTTTGAATTGAACCTAGTTTGAAATGTTAAAAATTTTTGAAAGCTAAGAAATAATTATATTTTGATTTGTTTAGGGCATTATTAAGCTAAAGAACCATTGAAGGCAAGAAAAGCTAGATTTGGCTATGGAGTAGCCTTCACCTGTTATAGTAGTGGGGTTTTTATGTTTGAAAATGCATGTTACACATAATGCATGATAAATGCGGTACCATGGTACCTAATTAATATGTATATGCCTAGATGGGTATGCCTAAGGTAATAAATTATTTGATATAAAATATTATGCTTGTGTGTGTTATGATGTGAGCCATATGGTTGCACTAAGTAGAATTGAATTGCATATGAAGCGTAGACTATAGCATTTATTTATGCTATGATATGAAAACTGAGCTATTGGTTATGCTACATTAAAAGCGAGTAGATTGCCCTACTGTGCATGTGATCATGATATGTATTTGGATTAACGATACATGATGGATAGCTTAGTTGAAAACCCTTATGCTCAATATGTTTGATTAGTGAAAGCACACAAAGATTGATTATGAGTTGTCAAGCATGTGAGGCTAGGGAGCCATGGTTAATTAATGAGAATGATGTATGTATATGCTTTAGTTATGTCTTTAGGGATAATCATATATGAATAGCCTATTAGAAGGGCATTAACCTAAGACAATTGATGTATGCATATATCTAGTTAAGGTTGAATTGTTAAAGCACATAAGGCTATTAAGCCATTATTAATTGGTGTGAATTGTTTGAACACATGCGTGGAATTAAAGGCAGATGGCTTATAGATTTGATTATGTTATGTGCAATGTGTGAATTCTGAATGTTGATTTGATTTAAGGTTGAGTGGTGTCCTTCCCCCGTGACTATGTTTTGCACCCGTAAGGATGGTGGTAAAAGTCTCGGTTGTGTTTCTCACTTGTAGTGCTTTGATGCATCCATTGAGTAATTTCGAATGATGACTTTGATTCTCATCGGTCACTTCAGTGCCATGCGTGATTTGAACCCTCCACCAATTGCTTTGGCATTGAGCATGATTGGTCCCTCTATCAACTACTTCGACGCTAGGTGTGATTTGACTTTCTGCTAATTGCTTTTGGATTGTGCATGATTTGATTCCATCAACTAGCCACCGTACATGATTTGACAATGTCCAAGGATGACCACTCGTTGACTATGTTTGATTATTGATGATATGCATTGTGAATGGCATAATATAGTACATGAACATGTGATTATCAATGTAAAATTGAATTATTTTTTATATCTGATGAAAAGCTTCAAGGTAAACAAGTTATATATTGAGGTCTGATATTGTGCTCCACAACTAAGATGTGCCTATGGAGCCTAGCTTATTGATGGCTTTAAAGGTAAGCCTTGATTTGATATGCATTGTTTACGGAGACATAGATTAGATTAATCTTAAATATGGAGATGCTGTTTGAGATGTGATCATAATGAGATATGATATGATGAGGTGAGTGCATAGGATATTAGGATGATCCTCGAACCTTTATCTATGGAGATATTAGATAAATAGGCATGTTTTCCTTATGACTAGATATGTCTCTATATATTTACATATAAGTGCTTATGATGATATGTTAGCTTCCCCTCACTAACTATTAGATGACTCACCACTCTGTTATACCATGTGCAGATAAGTGAAGCTATGGGATTGTGTGGCTAACATTGTGTGAGACCCCAACCTCTATAGGCTTGTAACTAAGCATAGATGTAATAATACGAGCCAAGGGTAATTTTGTCATTTCCTTAGTAAGCCATAAAAGTAAGATTTTTAACAATATTATGGCCTAAGTAGGCCTAAGGCATAAATGGATGGTAAAATTAAGGGTAAAATGGAAAGGAAACAAAAATTTTGGCGATTTTCATAGTAAGGGCAAAATGGTCATTTTTCACCTTCGGTTAAAATTTTAAGTTTTTTATGAACCCGAACATGTCTAGACCATTATGGATCTTGTCCCAGTATTAAAAGAGCAAAAAGATTGCATAAAAGATTGGAGGAGAATAAGTTAATTGGTGGAAGGTTATTTTCGTAATTTTATGGGAATGGATAAGTTTGGCCTATAAATATCTTGAAATTTCCAGCACCTTCTTGAATTTCCAGCAGCTGGTCTTCTTCTTCCCTTCTCCTCTCTCACGTTTCTTCAATTCCTCCATGGGAGTTTTCTTCAAGCTTCCATAACTTTCTCTCTCTAGCTCTAATTTTCATGCTTTTGGTGTACTCTTCCATAAACCCTTATGCTCTTTCATCCTCTCACTTTAAAACCCTTCTAAAAAATCTAGTTTTCATACTTTCTCTCATTAGTTGGGTGTTCTAGAGAGAGAAAAAGAGAATTACCCCTTTGATTTGGAAGCAATTGGAAGAGAATTTGACTACAAATGAGCCCTAGAGTAAGTGTTGAATTAAGCTTGGTTTTTAGCTGCAGAAAATGGCTAGTAATTGGGATTTATGAGCTATTTTGTTGTTGACTATGTTCATTATTTTTTTATGATTAAGATAGTGAACATAGATAGCCATTTAATGTGGCAATTGAAAGCTAGCTAAGAGATAGCTTTTAGGGTTCATAGTGTGTAAATTAACCTATTGCTTATGCTAATGTGATCTTAGGTTTTAAGGAAGCCCCATCATCTCATTTGGACAATTAAGGGAATTGAAGTCATCTAAAGGCTCTACAATCAATTGGTGAGTGGACTGCCTTCAAAACTTGTTTTGGGAAATATAATGTATTTGCCACCCATTTGAATGAATCATCTAGTTTTTCACAAAGACAAGTGCCTTCGGAACAAGCTTTTGTAAAATGGTTTTATATTGTGATATGTGATTGCTATGGATTCATGCACTATTGTAGTATGATGATATATAAATGTGTGTGTTGTGCATGATGAACGATATTGTGTATAATGACTGTAACCGTGTGTGTGCACGATGTGGGGGGATGCACATGCCAGTATAATGGTGGCGTGAGAGATGGATGATGATAGTGCCCGTGTGCACGATGTGGGGGGATGTACATGATGGCACTGATTGTGCACGATGTGGGGGGATGCACATGATGGTGCCGGCTATGTTCACGATGTGGGGGGATGTACATGAGCCGGGTGTGATTATGATGATGTTGATGTTTATCTATGTAATTATGCATATCTAGACTTATGAAATGAAAACTTATGAATGTGATATATGATTGACATATATGAGAAATTTGATACATTGTACTTTGGGAATTTTCATGTGTTGTATGTTGATTTTGTTGATTTAGCAGGATAGCCTTTTTGTTGAGTGAGGGGAAACTTTTCTCTTGTTGCTTTGTTTTCGTTGCAGCGAAATTCATTCTCGCCACAGCGAGAAACTCTCGGGTTTGAGAACCTTCACTAGAACTGGTTCTCGCTACAGTGAGATAGTCACTGTAGCTTCTCGCTGTCGTGAAAAAGAATCTCACTGCAGCGAAAAACTCTCTGTTTCCTCAGTGAAATTTCGTTGCAGCGAGAAACCTTCTGTTTCTGGGTTACAATTTTGCTGCTGCAGCAAAAAACCTTCTGTTTTGGTCTCCTATCTTGTCCAATTGCTGCCCTATCTTTCACTTCTTTGCTACCATATCAGAGCATGAACTTCCAACATTAAGGATTAGATGAGTTAAGTTTAAAATGGGAAGGTTTAGTGAGAAACCCTCGGCCAGTTGAGAAACCCTCGTTCGGTTAATAACTAAATCCCAACGTCCCTGCAACGAAAATTGATTCTCGTTGCAGCGTAGTTGCAGCAAAGATTCGTTGTCGTATTTGACTTGCTTGTGTAATATTGAAGTTTTCATTCTTCAAATGGTTCGTTATATATGGGTCCATGATTTTCAAATGATTAATCATTTAAGGGCTTGATGAGGGGTTTTTAATAAGAATACAAACAAATTGCATTGTTTTGAAAAAGAATGCATCATGATTTCATTAAAGATTCCTTATGGTATGCTTGTTCCTTTTCTTGTTCACTCACTGGGTTTATACTCACCATTTTCAACTTCATGTTTTCAGATCACAAGGCAGTAAGTAACTAAGATGAGGTGTCCTTGTAAACTTATATCCATCTTTTGGTAGGTGTCTCGGCATTCAGTAGCTGTACATTCGTCCAAGTCCCTTCGCTGGAAATCGAGTCTTCTTTTTGAGATGTATAGACAAACTTGATGTAGATTATTAAGATACATGCTGTAGACAATGTATGTATATTTTAAATGAGTAATGCCAATAGGAGTTGGAAATGTCTATTACTATTTTGATTTAAAGTTATAATTTGTGACTTAGCAATATTTGATGGGATGATGAACACGACAGATTAATAGGCTTGCTTGGGCTTAGTGGACTACGTCCATTGGGCCCATGCGTCACTCATGGCCTAGAATTTGGGTCGTGACACATTGTCTCTTGATAAACAAATTTTGACATCCGGTCGGTTTCCTATATGGTAAGTCCACTCTGTTAAGTTCGAGTTATGGTAACTTTTACTTCTAGTTTTGGTTTCCCAACCATGTTAGCTTGGGATTTGTGTTGGCACGACGTGCCATATGTTATTATGTAAGGGTCGTATGGGATGAATACTCTTGTTAGCCAATGTATTACTTGTGTATGTTATATTAAATATTGAGTAAGAAGTAAGTGCCTAAGGGCACCATTTATGCATTTGAATTCTTAGTTATAATGTGAATATGTTAATTTGTAGAACTTTCAAATATCTGATTCAATTTTAATTTTTGAGGCTTGCTTAGGTCTCGTGAGCTTTGCCTGTTAGACTCGTGTTCCGGTCACATCTCCTCAATTTGGGTCTTGACAACTCAACTGGTGGTACCCAGAGTGCAAATCAATCTTTCAAAAGCACACTGAACCTTGCAACTAATCAAACAGATCATCTATTTTCGGGAGTGGATATTTTTTTTAATCGTAACTTTATTAAGTTCTCGATAGACTATACATAACCTGAGGCTACCATCTTCCTTTCTCACAAACAACACCGGAGCTCCCCAGGGTGAAACACTCAAGCGAATGAAGTCTTTATTCAATAATCTTTAAACTATTCTTGGAGCTCTCTCAACTCAATCGATGCCATGGTGATACGCATGTATTGAGATAGGTCTCATATCTGGAACTAAATCAATGCAAAATTTAATCTATCGCTCGAGAGGTAATCCACGTAATTCATGTGGAAAGACATCAAAATACTCACCAACTATTAGCATAGAATCCACACTCCCTTGATTCATCTCGACATCTCCTGTCAATGCTAGGTATTCTTGGCAATCTTGCCGTAACACTTACTTAGTGACTAGAGTTGCCATAACCTTTATAGATATTGGACTATCATGCCCATAAATCACAAATGATGGTTTTCCTAGAATGTAACACCCTGTACCCTTGTATAGTAGTCAACATAGCCGTATCGATAAGACGAAGGGCTAATTGACGTGAATCTAAGAGTCAGAGAGCGGTGACGGGCGAAAAGAATATTCTAGAGTAAAATAATTCGCACAAGCGGGGATAACAATTAAATAGCAATACTTTTATTGAGGATGAATTACTGAGATAAAAAGTGATTCAGAAGTGAATCAGGGAATAATAAGATATTTTGGGTACCAAGGAGACAAGTGGAAAATTATGAAATAAAATAATATTAAAATATTAATATTTTATTCGATGTCGAAATTAGACATGAAGGAGGAGTATATGGTCAACCTAAGTAGGGGAGAAGAAAAATGAGGGAATTTCAGAGAAAACTAACGTTAGTAGGGCCTGCGTGTCTTTATTAAATAAAGTGAGCGCGGTTAAGTATATATTTAAATATTATGGTGATATCGCGTTGAAGTGCGAACTCGATATTTTATTGGTACAATTGTTAAGGAAGAAAAATAGAAAAAAATTGGAATTAAAAGATTGTGGGAGGACTTAATTAAAAAGGGTGAAAACCTTGGAAGGCAAAATGGTAATTTTGCCATTAAGTTGGTAAAAGGTTCTAAAGGAAGCTTTGACTATTATCTTCTTCTTCCATGACCGGTTCTTATGTCCACCAAAAGGCATTTTCTTCTTCTTCTTCACCCTCCCACGCCATTTTCATTTTACCACCACGAAAAATCAAATTTTTTTTTCATTTTCTTTTCCTTTCATTTCTTTTTTTACTTCTTCCTTCTCCTACCTTATTGTGCACCAAAATCGCAGCTTCTAACCCCATTTTTTAACACAACTAAACCCTAGGAGAGGGAAAGAGAGAAAAATCTCTCTTTCTTTCTTTCTTTCATTTTCTATTTCTACTCCACCTTCATCAACACTTTAGTTTTCAGCTTCAAATCTTCATTTTTGAAGCCAAAAGGTATATATTTGCAACTCTTGAAATTTTGAATTTATGGTTATATTTTCAGATTTTATTTCCTAATTTGTTCAAATTCTTTTTCTTGGAAATATTAGGTTGTTGTTGACTTTTATGCCTCCAAGCTCATCAAGGTAAAGAAACATTAAATTTGAATAGTCAATTTAATGGGTTTGTGAATTATACTAGAATTCTAGGTAAAATGTTAGGTTAAAATGTAATTTAGCTAGTGTATATTTATTAGAATTATTGAGTTCAAATAAATGATATATTTAAAGCTATTATTGTTTATTGGCAAATATAGGTTTTAATGGTACTTCAAGACTTAACTTGGAGTGAAATCTTATTGGTGCTAATTTTGTAAGGTGGCATTACCAAGGTGAGTGAACTTGCATTTAAAATGTTTTGGAGTAAATGCACATGTGTTTGAATGAATCACTTGAAAATTTTATTTGTCTTTGCTTTAAAAATGCCTAGGAACAAGCCTTTGATGAAATGTCCTTACGTTGTGAAATGTGCAATGTGATTAACTCATGTGTTCCTATATTATGTTGATGTCTATGTTATGCCTTCAATGGTAATATTGTGTGATAATTGTAACCGTGCATGTGTGGTGTGGGAGTGAACATGCCGGTGGTGATGTAGAGCGGGAGTGCACATGATGATATTGCCATGTGCGATGTGGGAGTGCACATGATGACTCTAGCTATGTGCGGTGTGGGAGTGCACATGAGCTAGGTTGAACTGGTAGATGGGTACATGTTTACACATACTATAGAGAGATTAGAGAAATAATAAGTGATTGTATTGAATGTTAAAAATTGAAAATGTCAAATGTTTCCAAATCCTTCTAACTTAAATGCCTTGAATTTCACTATAGCGAAATTGCATTCTCGCTGTAGCGAGAAACTTTCGGGTGAATGGTTTAATTTCTTACCTTGGTTTTTGCTATAGCGAAATTGATTCTCACCGCAGTGAGAAAATCTCTATCTTGCTTGGGTATATAATATAATTTTCTCTCTTTTCAAGTTCATTGTTGATCATGGATTCTTCAATACTAAAGGGATAAATAATCCATGTTGAATTGAGGGGCTTTAACAAGAAATTAAGTTAAATTGCATTGTTTTTAACAAAAGTACATCGTGTTTTTTAAAACTTTCCGTATCGTATGCTTATTCCCTTTCTATGTTCACTCACTGGGTTATACTCATTCTTTTTAACTTCATGATTTAGGTTTTCTGAATTGGAGGTGATTGGATCCTAGGTCGAGGTGTTCCTTCTTATCCACTTTTTGGTCGTTTCGCCATGACATTAAATGTTAACGCCCATTCCCAAAGTCATTCCGCTAGCGATCAAGGTCTTTGTATGTGTATCTGTATACTTGATGTGAATTACTAAGATTCATTTGGCAAACTATTTATGTATGTTTTGATCGATGATGCCATTATGAGTATATACTTGGGTTTTATAAATTGTTTTCAAAGAAATTATTATTTGAACATTATGAATTATAGATCTTAATGAAATATGGACGATAGATGGACTAATGTATAGGTTCATATTGAAAGGCTTTCTAAGGCCTAGTGGGCTATGCCTATTGGGACCTTGTACTGGTCATGGCCCAAAAATTGGGCTGTGACATAGAAACTTAAACTTTATCAATTTACGATAGCCATCCACTTTAGTAAAACAGGATGTTAACCAGTCCATCCCCAAAATAACATCAAAATCCAACGTCATTAACAACACTAGGTTTGCTAAAGTGTCCTTGTCCTTAATACAAACCACACAAGACTGATTAACTCCAATTAAGTCCATTTTTCTTGCAATTCTCCAAACCATCAAACACAAGTCAAATAGCATAAAATTTAGCAAAATCATCTTCATATTTTCTCTTGGGAATTTCGGCCATGGTGGGTGCATCAACACTATGATTTTTCCTACTTGATTTTCTCACCGTAATTCATCATTTCCTAATCAATTCACTTGAAATAAAATCAAATCCACCATCCACACTCTACATGGTAAATTTGGCCAATGATGGGTAATGGAAGAAAATGAATTTTTCTTGCTTGATTTTCATGCTACACATCACTAACTAACTAAAAACACTAAAATATCTTAAAATCTAACCAAATCAAGCATCAAAACTACTCCCCCCATGTCTGGCCAGCAGGGTATCCTCATGCAAACTTGATTCTCAACCATGGAAAATGAAAAAAAATGCATAGGAAAGGTAGATCACAAGCTAGAATTGAAAAATCTTACCTTTTTTCACTTGGTTCCTTGAATTTTCACACTTTTCCCTTGAATTTTTCCACCTAGGGTTTTTGTTCTTCTTTTCTTCCTTTGTTTTTGTTTTGGCTGGCCATATGAAGAGAAATAGGTTGATTTTATGCTAATTTATAAGAAAAATATTAAATGGATGAGAATTTGACACATGTCACCATTCTATTGGTCCATGTGTCATTCTTACTCATTAAGTAATCTCTCTCCACCATATAAATTTCCTCAATTATCCATGATAATATTGGGTAAAATCCATGTGCTGGACAAGTGTTGGGTGGTGTATAATTACAATTTTGCCCCTAGGGTGGTAAAATGACTATTTTACCCCTATGCTCAAAAAAATATCGAAATTAAAATTTTTCACTTCTCAAACTCAAATTATGTTATAAAATTTCATCCAACACTCACATCTTAACCTCGGGTGGCAAAATGATCATTTTGCCCCTAAGTCATGAAAATTCCAATTTGACTCCAAATCGGTCCTCAAACTTTGAATCACCATTTCAAGTTATTATGGGGTTTTAAAATTCTGAATTTCATCTTAAAATCTCTATTTGGACTAGTTTGAGGCTTAATTCAACTTAGTTGCACTACTAGTTACACTATCGACTTTTGATGATTTTTCGGGGCTTTCCAAGAATGCAAGCAGTCTGTCAATCACATGAATGAGATGGCTAATATTTTATAAAGTCGGGCTTGACATGAAACCTCCATAACTTCTCTCAAAATAGCTCCAATTTTCAATCTTTTGTGCATTTTTACATAGAACCCTTATGTTTTTTAACTTTCTCACTTTAAAACCCTTGATAAGTCTTACTTCCATACTTTCTCTCACTAGCTAGACATTTTAGAGAGAGACAAAAAAGGAGCTTCAATAAGACCTTGGAAGTTTTTAGAAAGAATTTCAATTTCAAAGCTACCAAGGTGAGTAGTAAATTAGAGTTGAATTTTAAGTGTTGAGAAGGGCTAGAGATTAGACTTGTGAATATTTTGTAGTTGAGGTTGTTCATTCATTTAGAGTGATTAGAATAGTGAAAATAGATAGCCAATTAGATGGCAATTGGAAGCTAGTTAAGAGACAGCTTTTAGAATTTATAAGTATTAGAATTGATTTAATTGTGATGCTAATGTGATGATTAGGTTCCAACAAAGCCCCACCATCCCATTTAGACCATTAGGGAAGTTAGAGTCGGCTGAAGGTTCAACAAAGTACAGGTGAATGAACTTGCATTTCGAAATTGTTTTGGGAATGTGAATGTATTTGCACAAAACCTTTAAATGATTTTATCCAATTTTTCTTAAAAACGAGTGCTTTGGGAACAAGCCCTTTATAAATTGTCTCTATGTTGTGACTTGTGGCTTTGATGGATTCATGCACTATTACATTGTGTTGGTATGTATATATATATATATATATATATATATGTTGTGCATGGAGTGGTTGATGTTGTATGATAATNTGTATATATATATATATATATATATATATATGTTGTGCATGGATGGTTGATGTTGTATGATAATGGTAATCGTGAGTGTGCAGGATGTGAGGGGATGCACATGCCGGTGATGACGATGGTGAGGGAGTTGGATGATGAAAGTGCCCGTGTGCACAATGTCAGAGGATGCACACGATGGCACTAATTGTGCAGGATGTGGCAGGATGCGCACGATGACCCCGGCTATGTGCATGATGTGGGGGGATGCACATGAGCTGGGTGAGACGATGGTGGTATTGGTGTTTTTATATGTATATATGTATATATATGTTTATGAAATAAAAGTTCATGAATATGGTATAGGATTGTAATGCAGATGAAAATTTGGCATGCTTAACTTTGGGAATTATTAGGTGTTTCATGTTGATTTTGTCATTTCAGCAGGATGGCTTTTTTCTTGAGAGAATGGGAACTTTTCTTTGGTGCCATGTTTCTCGCTACAACGAGAAACTCTCTGGTTTGAGGGGTCTGCCTGACCTGGTTCTCGCTATAGCGAGAAAATTTCTAGAGTTTCTCGTTGCAACGAGAAACATTCTGTTTTGTTCACTTGAATTTCGCTGCAATGAGAAACTTTCTATCCGGTATGCTATCTTGCTGGTTTTTGCCATATTTTTCCATTTCATTTACACCATAGTTGAGCATGGACTCCCAACATTTAAGGGATTATCTAATTAAGTTTAAAGTGAGGAATTTTAGAAAGAAACCCTTGTCCAGCTAATAAGTTGAGCCAAATTTCGCTGTAGCAAAAATTCGTTCTCACTGCAACTACGCTACAGCAAGAATGCCTTTCCGTTGCAGCGAGGACCCATCGTTTCATTTGACTTGCTTGTGTATCACTGAAGCTTTTATTCTTCAATTTCTTTGTTATGTGTGGATTCATCATTATCAAGTGATTAACCATTTAAGGGTTTAATGAGGGGTTTTAATGAGAATGAAACTAGATTGCATTGTTTTGAAACAAGTGCATGATGATTTTCAAATTCTTCCTATTGATTGCTTGTTCCCTTCTTATGTTCACTCACTAGGTTTATACTCACCGTTTTCAACTTCATGTTTTCAGATCAAGAGGCAGTCGATAACTAAGTTGAGGTGCCATCGTAGATTCGTCTCTTTGGTAGGTTTCTCGGCATTCAATAGCTGTACATCACCCAAGTCTCTCCGCTGGAAGTCAAGTAATCTTTTGTTGTGTATAGACAAACCAATGTAAATTATTAAAATATATGTTTAGACAATATATGTACACTTTGATTGGTATGCCACTATGAGTTGGCAATGCTTAGTATTATTTTGACTCAAAGTTATGAAATGTGACTTATCAACTTTGATGGAATGATGTACAGGTCATATTAATAAGCTTGCTTGGGCTTAGTGGACTACCTCCATTAGGCCCATGGGCCGATCATGACCTAGAATTTGGGTCGTGATAGTAGCACCCCTCCATTGTGAGGTGAGTAAGGGGTGTCTATTTTATAAGTTTCATAAATTATATAATGATATACATATAGTAAACGTTGCCAGTTTTCTTTAAATGCAATTATGGATAGCATGAGTTGTTAGCTCTAGCAGGTGATTTTTAAATTAATTTGCAATCGGATTGTACTTGCAATTGTGGATAGCATATGCTGGTAGAATGCTAGGCACTTGTGAATGCCATGTTTCATAGAAACATTTGTATATATATAAGTTATATATGTAAAAAATTTTAGAAATTGGGGAATAAGCTTTTTACCACGGTTTATGTCAAAACGTGACTTACTTGTTTTTGTGATGTGCATTCATGAATAAGCTTTATGTTCACCATGCTTTGATTTAATATTTAAACCTCATGCAAAGGTTTTACATCATGAATTCTTACAAACGAATTTATAACGTTGCCGTGATTTGTTTCAAAATGAATTTAAAATAAGCTTTTGAAAACCCAATTTGGTAAATGGTTTTGTCAAACTAGGAGATTCGAGAGTAGGTTGAATGCCACATCGAAATAATGTGACCCTTGTGCACAAGTGAGCTCTAGCTAGAGAACCTTTGGGTCATCGACGAGCTATATGACGTAATTAGGCCACGGTCTGTGAGATATACGTCGCGAGGCCACAGGTTGATACACGTGGCTAAGCCAGGAGTTGATATACGTGGTTGCGACCACATGATTTCTCCGATGCTGGCTAATGTCATCGAGAATGCCATGGCTATGGGAATCTAGTGGATGGGGCCTCCTAGATGTTATTACGTGGAAGTGGGTCCATAGGTCTATTACCTACTCGAGAGTGATATCTCTTTGGGTTTTCAAATATGTATTCTTTTGCATGGTCCATAGGCCGATTTTTCACAGCTCCCTCATTTATACAATGGTTTTGTGTTTAATACCTTGAGTATGAGCTTGTTTGTATGCTTATGTATAAGCATTGACATTGCTTGATTTTATGGGAGCGTGTGCACTTATGTTAGTTCGATTTTGAGTAAAAGACATCAATGATTTCGATGGTAGAAATCTTTAATTGTACCGATTTAATATATTACTTGAAATGGTTTCTTTGCATCATAATTCTTTGGTATATATGCAAGGCACAAATGTTGTAGTTGATTTTAAATGGTTTATATAATCATATGCTTTTAATATTCAAAAATTTTATCCTTGGCTTATTTCCCAACTACGCCTTGTTTACGGAGCTGATGATCACTAAGTCTATGAGACTCACCCCATTATCTTTCCCTTTTTGCAGATAAGTGATCAGCTTGCGTGTATTGCCTCCGCACATTTTGACTCGCTGCGATGTAGGTAATGGCACCTGTTAGACTTCCACTCTAAGTCATTCTGCTACATAGAGGTCATGTTTGTGTACAATAGTCATATGTATTAAAATTAGTTTATTGGAATTGTATCACTGAACAACTTTGATTTCGTGTAATGAATTCTAAGTGTGATGTTTGAATGTATTTCAAAATTTGCTAGATTTGGATATTGATATCTAATTGCTTATTTTAATTAAAGTTTCTTATTCGGTTTAAGCAAACGATCATATTTATACAAGTCCGTAGAATTTTAAATAATCATCACAAAGCGAAACATTATAAGGAAATCTGAGTTGTTTAATATACACATTAAAATGTCTAGTTTTGTCAACAAGAATCTCAGCCAAGGCTTGTTTGGGATTTGGCGGGTTCTCCCACAAGTCTCAGATGTTGGTAAAGATCAGGATGCGGTCTTCACAATGCTTATTTGTATAAAGAATGACATTAAAATTTATTGTGCATTGAGGACTTTTGATGATATGTTAAAGATGCTAAGTGTATGGAAGCATGTACCATGATTGTTAGGCAAATTGTTAGAAAATGATCGATGAATCTTAAAGTTTAAAGTTTAGATGGAGATTTGATTTTTATATTTGAGTATATATGAAAAAATCTTCAGTTATATGAAAGATTTGAAGTACTTGTTTGACAAAAAATGCATTGGAGACTTAAAGGAGTGAATTTGGAGATTAGAGAGGTGAAAATTGAAATTTGGGCATAATCTATCGATAGATGTTTTGCATTTATTGATAGATGCAAGATAGAAAGTGTAAGGAGTGAAAATTGAAATCTAGGCATAATTTATCAATAGATGTTTTGCATCTATTGATAAATGCAAGATAGAAAGTGTAAGGAAGACAAATTAAATGAACATTTATTGATAGAATCCACATGACTATCAATAGATGACCACTAAGGAATTTAGTGAAGCATTTTGGTTGAAATCTATTAATAGATAGCTACACGAGTTTGATGGAAACCAAGTTAAGAAGCATCTATTGATAGATCAAAGGAATATATTAATAGATAGGTAAACAGGGAAAATGTGAATAGGTCCAATGCACCATTTATCAATAGATGGAAGGTCAACACCAATAATAAAAGAGGTATCTATCGATAGATGCTTTCCATCTATCAATAGATGTGTGCGAAAATGCAAAAATAAAAGGGGTTTTGGTCTGTTTGCCCATTTTAAAACAAAAAGGAAAACCCGCCCTATTCTTTACCCTTTGAAACCCTAACCTTAAGTTGAACTTAGAGCTCATTTGAAGTGGATTTGAGCTTAGGGAAGTGTTTTTGAAGGAAGATCAAACCTTTCTATAGATTGATTTTTTTTATTTAATTGGTAATAATGAGAAATTTATGTTACTCCAACTTTGATGAAAATTTCCCCTTAAGTTGGTTGGTTGATTGAGTTGGAGATTTAGGTTTATTTGAAATCAAAGATAAGATTTCAACTACCCTAAGCATTAGAACCTAGGAAAGATGTGATTTTGGAAATGTGGATTTGGGTAGCTACAAAAATATTAAAATATAAATGCTAAAAATGTGTTGAAAGCTGAGAATAATTATTATTTTGATTTCTTTAGAGAAAAACAAGCTATTAGCATGCTAGTGAGCTGCAAAACCATTCAAGGCAAAGAAAGCTCAATTTGACTATGGAAGAACCTTTGTTTGTCACTGTGAATGGGTTTTTTTCTTTGAGTTAATGCATGTGATGCACAACACATTGTTAATGCGCTCCCATAGTACTTGAATGACATATACTTGCCTAGATAAATGGGCTTTGGCTAGTGCATTGATTATATGTGAATCTCTGTGTGTGCATTGTGTAAAGCCATTTAGAGGCTTATGTTTGAAACCTAGACTAGGAGGTCTAGCTATGATGAATTTTATGAGATTATGATATGTGTCTGGGAATAATTTACTTGAAACAAATAAACTCTTAGTGAATTATAAGTGTTGATCTTTTGATGGTCAAAGGCATATAGAAGTGACATTAAACTGGTTAGGTGTTCGAAACCTATAAAGCATGATCTTTGATGTGAAACGGCTCATATGCAATATTAATGGCATGATGGCTTGGATTGTGGGTATTTGATCCATCCAATGACGACAAATTCTGGACATTGATTTGCTTGTGGTTAAATGAAGTCCTATAATATCTATTGGTCGCTTCGACTTTGAATGTGATTGGATTTATTGCTAGTGGCTGTGGCACTAAGCATGATTTAACTCTTCGTTGGTCACTTCGGTGCCATGCGTGATTTGACTCTTCGTCAATTATTTTTGCACAATGCTTGATTTGACTTCATTGGTTTAGCTTTGTACAAGATTTGATATCTCCAAGGAGGACCACTCTTTGACTATAATGGTATGATTTGTGTATAACATGCTATAGAGTTGACTATGTGATTAGTGAATGAAAGATAATAGTATTTGATGGAAATCTTTGAGGTAACCCAAATGAGTTTGATTTTGATATTGTCCCTGGCAATTACAAGATGCCTTAAGGACTTAGCTTTAGTATCAGCTTCTGAGGTAAGCTTGATTTGGTATACATTATTTATAGAGATACAGTGGCATTATTATGATTAGTATGTTTGGAGAATACCTTTCGGGGATCACTTGGATACACCTTTATTATTGGAGATGATTGTTAGAATATTTTGATGTATTCAAAATGCATTATATGTATGTATATATATCTGCATAGTTATATTTGAATTATCTACTCCCACTGACTAAGTATTAGATGACCTACCTTCTATTTGTACCATGTGCAGGTAAATAGGCTATAAAACTTACGTGGCTAATGTCATCTCTAGATCGACAATTTTGGCATCTAGTAGGCATTCTCCATTTGATGTGCTCACTTTGCTAAGTCCAACTTTGGGTCTTTCCTCTTCTAGTTTGGTTTTGGATTATGTTCCAGTTCGAAATATATATGTATGCAACGTATTACCATTATTTTGACTAAGGATTATATTGTATAAACCCATTACGTTAGCCAATGTATGGCCTGTGTTTATTGTGTTAAATATTGTGTATGAAGTAAGTGCTAAAGGGCACTGTTTATGTATTTGAACTTAAGTTATACTATGAATATATTTGATGTGAAAAACCCTTGGCTATTTGTTAGGTGATCTGATTAGTTAGAATTTCTAAGGCTGGCTCAAGTCTTATGGGCCTTGCATACTGAACTCGTGCACCGATCATGGCCCCTAGTTTGGGTTGTGACAAAGTTGGTATCAAAGGCTAAGATTAAAGTTTTTTAGGTCATTCTATGTCTGTTTGTACAGTGTCGAGATTAGTGTAGAGTCTTGTTCATGGTCTGTGACTGTAGCACGAGTCATGATTGGGAGGCTGCATAAATTCTGAAGTTCTTTAATAAGATAACCATTTTAAACCATGAATTTTGAAATTTTTAACATGGTGTTGCTTCATCTTAGTACAGGATGCTGCATAAAATGAGAGTCGCCTCAAGGACCAGAGGAGAACAAGAAGCTCCCCATCTAATAGTCATGGAAGGAATGAAGCCATTAGATGCGCTTGAAATGTAGATCCTAGTGAGATGTATCCTAATGATAGTTTTGAGGGAGCTAAGGATGACCATTTGACATGAAGAGGTGTCACCCTAGAGGATTTAGCAATAGGATTGCAAAACTTGGCATATGAATTTTCTAAGTTTTATAATAGTGGTGAGGTTCATTCTAGAGAATAGGTTGACTCCAATTCTTAGGATCTAGAATACGTAGCTCAATGTGTGCATCAAAGAGGCATTATTGAGGTTAACTTGGCAGATTTTATGAAACTTAAGCCCTCACTATTCACGAGATCAATTGCGCAAAAAGATCTACAAAGATTTTTGAAAGATAAGGAGTGCATATGTTGCACCTTGGGATGCTTCGTTTATTAGTCAATAGACTTGGTGGGATTTAGATTAAAAGATTTGGCATTAATATGGTTTGTATCCTTCAAGAGAAGTTGACCATCTGGTTCAGCCCCAATGACTTGGAAGAAATTTGTCCAACTTTTTCTGGATTGCTTTTGACTTGAGAGCACTAGAGACATAAAGGCACAAAAGTTTAAGACTTTGGTTCAAACCCTAAACATGTTAAGGACAGAGTATGATATCTGATTCACCTAACTATCTCGTTATGATCTTGACTTAATCTTGATTGAGGAGAAAAGGATCAAAAGATTTGTCAAAGGATTGATTGAGCTATTATTTAGAGTCCTTGCCACCAAGAGATTTGCTTCTTATTCTATAGTGGTGGATGTAACCAGATTGAATAAGACCAAGAGAATTAAAACTGGGATGGAAAGAAATAAAGGTTGAAGAACTCAAACACAATGCCAACAGGGCCAAAAAGATACTGGTGAGACTAAAAGCCTATTATCTATAAATCGTCAAAGCCATGAAGGAACCACTTCGATACACAGGCCACCAAAGAATAATGATTTGTTTATCCCATTTAATAGATGAGATCAATCTGTCAGAGTATCTAATTTAGCCCTCAAGTAGGGGGTGTTTTACGTAATTATTGGGGAAAGACACATGGTGGACCATGCCACAAAGCAACTAAATTATGTTTTGGATGTGACCAGTCTAGGCATTTGTTAAGAGATTGTCTAAGGCAAAGGTAGTTGTCAGAAGTTGACTACAAATATATGCGATCCGTTAGCACTACCTTGCCTAGAACAACATGGTTTGGAAAGAACCTTAGAGATGATAAAGGCATGGGAGTGGCCTCATCCTCTCAGGGTAGATCAACACAACCAATTAATGAAAATGGTGGTCAAGCAAGGGTATTTGCTCTGACACAAAAAGGTGCACAAACTTTGAACGCAATTGTCACAACCCAATTTCTAGGCCATGACCGACGCATGGGCCTAATAGGCATACCCCACTAAGCCCAAGCAAGCATTTTTATACAATCCCGATCATCATTCCCAACCATCATTTCTAAAACCACATATTGTAATTCTCAACTATAAATATTTCAGTAACATTTTATAGCAACCCAATATTCACATTTGTATTACGTTAAAATAATGTCTCTGGTTTGCCAACCTATAATGGTATCAGTAATCAAATATACATATTTGATTTTTGACATGAATCTTAGTGGTCTACAGTACTTATACGTATACACAAGCATAAGACTCTTGACCGTCAGCGGAGTGACCTTGGGTGAAGGTACAGCTATTGAGATGCCATAGTATTTACCAAGAAGGTGAGCATACATGGACAACTCAATCTAGGTTCCAATTGCCTCTGAATCTGAAAACATGAAGTTTAAAAGAGTGAGTATAAAACTCAGTGAGTGAACATAAGAAGGGGACAAACAACCGATACGGAAAAATTTTGAAAACATGATGCACTTTTGTTAAAAACAATGCAATTTAGTTTAATTTCTTGTAAAACCCCATAATCAACCTTTGATTATTAAATCCCATAGTGTTGAAAGATCCATGATAAACCATGAAGTTGAAAAGAATGAAAGTTTCAGCAAATGTCCAAGCAAGACAAACAAAACAAAGGGTTTCTCGCTGTAGTGAAAAGGCATTCTTGGTTTACATATATTTTGGTTTTTCAAGCATATCTTCCACTAAAGAAGTCCAGTTGACATGATTTTTAAGTCATGAGAAAGCTAAGAGGCTGGGCTATAACTTTGATGTTTACCACTTTGCCCAAATCTGATCGAAAGGTGATAAAAATCATTGTCAAAGTGAAAGCACTGCACCACAATTTTGGAACCACTTAAGAGTTTCTCGCTGTAGCTAGAATCCATTTTCGTTGCAGTTAAATTCCTCGCTGCAGCGGGAATCAATTCTTGCTGTAGCGAAATTCAGAGCGTGGATTAAGGGAGCCTACCCTAGAGTTTCTCGCTGCAGTGAAAATGAATCTCGCTGCAGCGAGAAACAGAGCAATTTAGTTGAAGGGGTCTTGTTACATCAAAAAACCATTTTATTGCTGAAATGAGAAGCAATTTGGGAGCAATTAACAATGCCAACATACAACACATTCACAAATATTTTCATAAACTTTCTATAGCATATATATATATATATACATACATCATCATGCATACCATCCCGCCACACTCAACTCATGTGCACTCCCTACTCGCACATAGTCGGGTCATCATGAGCTCATGTGCACTCCCACACCGCACATAGCTGGGTAATCATCATCTCATGTGCACACCTACATCACACATAGCTGGGTAATCATCATCTCATGTGCACACCTACATCACACATAGCTGGGTCATTATTATCACACAAAAGGAGCATCCAAAGCGTAATTCTTTAACACAATTTTTACCAAAGTTGTTTTTATCCCTTGCTTATGTAATTGTTTAAATTATGATTGCCAGCAACTTGTTTATGAATCTAACATATATATTAATCTTGTCTAAGGATATTTATCAAGTTCAACCATCCTTTCCACAACAACCACAATTTCTCACAATATGCCACTTAAAATGTCAACTACACAACAATACCTAATTTCTCAAGATTCCTCAACTACACTTAAAACATCATTTGTCTTTACCTTTATGGTTTCTTGACCAGTACTTGCACTCCAATATTCCTTCAAAACATTAATCATCAAGCTGTCAAAATGATTCACACATTATTTCTCCAAAGATTTAACCAACCATGAGCTTAAAACACAAAAATCCTTACCTTAGCTTGCTTGAATTACAAAACCAAGCTTTTCTTCCTTTCTTTCTTTTTATTTCTTCTTCGCCTAAGGTTTAGATGCGCTAGAAATTGGGGTTAGAAGCTACAGGTCTAGTGCCCAAGAAGTTTGGAGAAGAAAGAAGTAAGAAAAGAAAGGAAATGAAAAGCAACAAGGGAAATCACATAAAAAAATTTGATTTTCATGAACTTGTAATGAAAATGGCATTGGAAGCTTCAAGAAGATGAAGAAAATATCTTGCTAGAGGAGATAAGGACGGTCATGGCTGATAAAGATGAAAGTTAGAGCTTCCTTTGGAAGCTTTGACCAAACTTTATGTAAAATTATCGATTTACCCTCTAAGTTTCTTCCCTTTTTAATTTAGTCCTCCCAACACTCTTTTAACTCCAATTTTCTTCTATTATCTTCTTTTACACATGTACAAACGAAATATAAAGCTTGTACTCCAACGAAGCGTCTCCATACTGTTTAAAATATATTTATTATTTTTTTCCCGCGTTAGTTTTATTTAATAACGCACGGGCCCCACTAACTTCATTTTTCTCTAAAATTTCCTCGTTCTTCCTTTCGGGACATAGATTAAATGTATACTCCTTCATGAAAAATTTTGACATTGAATAAAATATTAATATTTTAATATTATTTTATTCCAAAATTTTTTACTTGTCTCATTGGTACCCAAAATACCTTATTATGCCTCAATTCACTTCCAAATCACTTTTTATCTCGTAAATTCTTCTTCGATAAAAATATTATTATTTTATTATTATTCCCTCGCGTGCAAAATATCTTATCTTAAAATACTCTTTTCACCTTTCCTCACCTTTAAACATTTTTATTAACCTCATTTGGCATCCGACAAGCTTCATTAGCCACCATGTCAAAGTACGGGGTTGTGAAACCTCGACCCTCATAGACGAATAACTCGAGGTGGAACCTATGTTTAAAGGTTTAATTTGAGCTAATGATGCTAGTTTTAGATTACTTATAATTAGTTTATGTCGTTATAGGAGTAGGATTCAGAAATAATTTCAATTGGTGAAGAAAGGTATATAATGGGTTATTCCTCTATTTGCATATGTTTTAGTTTTTCAAGTATATCTCCCACTACAGAGGTTTAAATGACATTATTTTTAAACCATTAGAAAGATAAGAGATAGGGCTACAACTTTTATTTTTATCATTTTTCCCAGTTTTGAAGGGAAAGTGGTCAAAATCTTTGTTGAAGTGGAAGTACTCTACCAAGAGAACAAATTCGGACAGAACATTTGAGCACCGCGGTGCTCAAAATTGAGAGTTACGACGTTAGAAATTGAGAGCCGCGATCCTCACTGTAATTTCCACAAATAAGAAGTTGAGGGGATTTTTGAAGCTAGGACTTTTGAGGGCTACTTAAGGGACTTCTTTCAGAAGATTTTGGACTTTTCCAGTGTTAAAAGAGTAAAAGATTGCACAAGAAAAGGAGGAAGACAAGTGGCCTTGTTAAGGGCATTATTGTAATTGCATGAAAATTTAGATAAGCTTTAACTATAAAAATCTCATTCTTCCAGCAGCTTTTTCACTTCTCCAACAACTTCTTCTTCTCTTTCCTCTCATCTCACGCTTCTCTCCTCTTCCATGAAAGCTTCTCTCAAGCTTCCATCACTCTTCCAAACTAACCTCAATTGTTGTGCTCTACACACCCTATTGTAGGGTTTCTCATACTCTTTTACTCCTTCACCTTAAACAAACCCTTAAAAGTCTTTCTTCAATACTTTCTCTCACCAGCTGAACTTTGTAAAGAAAGAAAGAGAGGTTTCATGATAGCTTGAGGACTCTTGGGAAGAAATTTCATTACAATCCACCAAGGTGAGTGATGGATTAGGACTGGTTTTAAGTTGTTGATAAAGGCTAATAATTAGAATTAAGAAATTTGTATTGCTAAAGTTGTTTATATATTTCTAGTGTTACTAAAGTAGAGAACTAAATAGCCAATCAAATGGTAATGGAAGATAAACAGGAAGGGCTGGTGAAGCTTGATTTGTGAAAATAGCTTTGGAATGGTATTAATGCCAAGTTGGGTTGATTGTGATGTTGTTGTGTATGATAGGTTCCATCAAAACGCCACACCTCCATTCGAAACATTAGTCGAAGTTAGAGCCCACCGAAACATCAACAAAGACTGGTGAGTGAACTTGCATTTCAAAATGTTTTGGGGAAATGTTTATGTGTTTCAATGAATCATTTGGGAATTTTATCGATTTTTGGTTTAAAATTGCCTGGGAACAAGCCCTTGATAAAATGTTTGATGTTGTGAAATGTGAAATGTGTAAAAGGATGAATCCATATGTTTTTGTATGATGTTGATATATATATGTATACTATGTCATAAATGGTACCATTGTATGACAAATGCAACCGTGCATATGCGGGGTGAGTGTGCACTTACCGGTGATGATGGTGGTTATCACGACCCAAATCCTGGGCCATGACTGACGCATGGACTCAATGGACATAGCCCAATAAGCCCAAGCAAGCATATCTATGTGACCTGTTCATTATTCCATCAAAGTTATTAAAGTCACATTTCATAATTTTGAATCAAATTAATGTTAACCATTTCTAGCTCGTAGTGGCATTACCCTTCAAAATATACATATATTGTCTACAAGATGTATCTTAATAATTTACATCAGGTTTGCTTATAGATCTCAAAAAGAAAACTCGATTCCCAGCGAAGAGACTCGAGCGAAAGTACAGCTACTGAATGACGAGACATCTACCAAGAGTCGAATCTACAAGGACACCTCGACCTAGTTACCGACTGCCCCCTGATTGGAAAACATGAAGTTGAAAACAGTGAGTACAAACTCAGTGAGTAAACATAAGAAGGGAACAAGCAAACAAAAGGGAAAGTTTAAAGAAATCATGATGCATTTATTTTCAAAACAATGCAATTTAGTTTCATTCTTATTAAAACCCCTCGTTAAACCCTTAAATGATTAATCACTTGATATTAATGATTCCATACATAACAAAAAATTTGAAGAACAAAAGCTTCAGTGATATACAAGCTAGTCATATGAAACGACGGGTCCTCGCTGTAGTGGAAAGGCATTCTCGCTGCAGCATAGTTATAGCGAGAATGAATTTTTGCTGCAGCAAAATTTGGCTCAAGTTATTAGCTGGACGAGGGTTTCTCAACTGGCCAAGAGTTTCTCTCTAAAATTCCTCACTTCAAACTTAATTAGATAATCCTCTAAATGTTAGGAGTCCATGCTCAACTATGGTGTAAATGAAATGGAAAAATATGGCGAAACCCAGCAAGATAGCATATTGGACAGAAAGTTTCTCGCTGTAGCGAAATTCAAGTGGCCAAAATAGAATGTTTCTCGCTGTAGCGAGAAGCTCTAGAAAATTTTCTCGCTGCAGTGAGAACCAAGTCAGGCAGACCCCTCAAACCTGAGAGTTTCTCGCTGCAGCGAGAAATAGGGCACCAAAGAAAAGTTTCCATTTTCTCAAGAAGAAGGCCATCTTGCTAAAATGACAAAATCAACATAAAACACTTAAAAATTCCCAAAGTTCAACATGCCAAATTTTCACATGCATTACAACCATATACCATATTCATGAACTCTTATTTAGTAAAATATATATACCAATATACATAGATAAACACCAATACCACCATTGTCTCACCCAGCTCATGTGCATCCCCCCACATCGTGCACACGAACGATTATCATTATCACACAATATCAACCATCAATGCACAACATATATATATATCAACATAATGTAGTAGTACAAGAATCCATAACAGCCACATGTCACATATAGAGACAAATTATCAAAGGCTTGTTCCCAAGGCATCCGTTTTTTAAGAAAGTTGGATAAAATCATTCAAAGGTTTTGTACAAATACATTCACATTCCTAAAAAAATTTTGAAATACAAGTTCACTCATCGGTATTTTGTTGAACCTTTAGTCGACTCTAACTTCCCTAATGGTCCAAATGGGGTGATGGGGTTTCGTTGGAACCTATCATCACATTAGCATCACCATTATGTCAATTCACATACTTATAAATTCTAAAAGCTATCTCTTAGCTAGCTTTCGATTACCATTTAAATGGCTATTTATTTTCACTATCCTAATCACTCCAAAGTGAATGAACAACCTCAACAATAAAACACTCACAAATCTAATTACTAGACATTCTCAACACTTAAAAATCAATTCTAATTCACTACTCACCTTGGTAGCTTTGTAATTGAAATTCTTTCCAAAAACTTTCAAGCTATCTCTCTCTAAAACACCTAGCTAGTGAGAGAAAGTATGGAAGTAAGACTTATCAAGGGTTTTGAAGTGAGAGAGTGAAAGAGCACAAGGGTTCTATGCAAAAGTGCACAAAAGCTTAAAAATTTGAGCTATATCAAGAGAGGTTATGGAGGTTTCATATCAAGCTTCCATGGAGGATGAAGAAACGTGAAAGGGAAGAAGGAAGGAAAGGAAGAAGCTGCTGGAACTGTGAAAAGAAGTTGCTGGAAGCTGATATTTATAGCTCAAGCTTATCCAACTTCACTTAAATTACGAAAATGCCCTTAGCAAGTTAGCTTATTCTTCTCCAATCCTTTGTGCAATCTTTTTACTCTTTTGACACTGAGGCCAGGTCCACAAGAGTCTAAAAATACTCGAGTTTACGAAAACTTAAAATTTTGACCCGAGATGAAAAATAACCATTTTGCCCCTACCTCGGGAATCATCATTTTTTTTATTTTCTTCACCATTTTGCTCGTATTTCATCATTCATTTATGCCTTAGGCCTACTTAGGCCAAAATATTGTTTAAAAACTTGCTTTTAGGGGCTTACTAAGGAAATGATGAAACTACCCTTAGCCCGTGTTATTACGTCTATGCCTAGTTACGGGCCTATAAAGGTCAAGGTCTCACAGTGGTGAGGGAGATGGATGGTGATACTGTCCGGCTATGTGCATGATGTGGTGGGATGCATATGAGCTGGGTGAGATGGGATGTCCGACTATGTGCACGATGTAGTGGGATGCACATTAGCTGGGTAAGATTGAATGATTGCTGAAAACTTCCTCTCTTTCAAATTTAATGCTAAATATGATTCCTTCATCATTAAATGATTTAATAACCAAGGGTTTAATGGAGGGATTTTAATAAGAATTTGAACTAAGTTGCATTGTTTTCAAATAAGTGCATCATGATTATCAACTTTCCTTATTGTTGCTTGTTCCCTTTTTATGTTCACTCACTAAGTTTGTACTCACTGTTTTCAACTTCATGTTTTTAGATCAAGAGGCAGTTGGAACCTAGGTTAAGGTGTTCATGTAGTTTCGTCTTTTTGGTAGGTATGCTGGCATTTAGTAGTCGTCCCTTCACCTTGGTCACTCCATTAAAAGCCCACAGTCATTTTTGTTTATAAATACGTACATGTGATGTAAAATACTAAGATGCATGCCTTAGACCATATATGTATATTTGATTTAGTAAGCCACCATGAGTGGCAATGGTTAATATTATTATGGATTAATATAAATGCAGTTTTGATTGCTATAGCTTATTAGTAAAGTACTTGAAGGGTGGCATTCTGAGATGTAGCTTTCAAAATAATTGATGGGATGACAAGCAAGATTACGTAAATAGGCTTGCTTGGGCTTAGTGGACTACGTCCATTGAGTCCATGCACCTGTCATGGCTAGGAAATCGAGTCGTGATAGGGGTATTATAACAATAGTCACAAGTACACTCTATTTGTGGTACCGAAGCATTAGTTTTGTTTGATCTTGGATCAACTCATTCATTTGTGTCACCACATTTTGTACGAAAGTTGAATGGATTTTGAGGTAATATGAAAGAACCCTTGATTATGACTACTCCTTAAGAGGATGTGTTTGTGGTAGAATATGTATACAAGTCTTGTGTGGTTTGCATTAAGGACATGGACACCTTAGTAGACTTGCTATTCTTGTTGACTTTGGACTTTGATGTAATTTTGGGAATGGACTGGTTAGCATCCTATTTTGCTAAGGTGGATTGCCACTATAAGTTAGTAAAGTTTAAGTTTTTGGGAGAAACCTTTGTTTGTGATTTATGGGCATAACAATCCAATGTATACAGAAGTTATGTCAATTATGGCCATTAGAAGAAAGCCAAGGCAGGAAGGCCAAGGGTATTTAACGATGAAAGGAAATATTCCAATGGACAAAAGGAGTTTGGATTCTGTATCGGTAGTAGGTGAATATTCGGATGTGTTTCTAGATGAATTGCCTGGATTGCCTTCGAAGAGGGAGATTGAATTTATATTGATTTAGTTTCAAAGACAGGGCTGATATCTATACCTCTATACTGAATGGCTCCAACTGAGTTAAGGGAGCTTAAGAAGCAATTGGAGGATTTGTTAAATAAGGACTTCATTCACATGAGTGTTTCTCCTTGGGGAGTTCTATTAGTTTTTGTTCAAAAGAAGGATGATAGCCTTCGATTGTGTATTGACTACCAACAACTCAATAAAGCGACGATTAAGAATAAATATCAACTCTTGAGAATAGACAATTTATTTGATTAATTGTAGGGTGCAGTGTACTTTTCCATGATTAATTTACTCTCTAGCTATCACTAGTTCAGAATTCAGGAGAGTGATATACCAAAGATAATGTTCTGTACATGCTATGGTTATTATAAATTCTTAGCGAAGTCATTTGGGCTCACTAATGCCTTGTAGCCTCTATGGATTTGATGAATAGAGTTTTTCAAGCATATTTGGATGGATTTATGGTTATGTTTATAAGCGACATTTTGGTGTACTCTAAGAGTGTGACACCTAGTACCCTCGTATAGAAGTAAGTATGACCCTATCAATGAGACAAAGGGTCAATGGATGCTGATTTAAGTGCCAAAGGATGGAAACGGGTGAAAAGAGTATTTTAAGATAAAATATTCTGCACACGAAGAAATAATAATAAAATAATTATATTTTTATCTAGAAAGAATTTTGCGAGATAAAAGGTTATTCGGATGTGAATCGGGGCAAAGTAAGATGTTTCGGAGCCCCAGAAGGCTAGTGAAAAATTTTGGAATAAAATAATATTTTTTTAATAAAATAATATTAAAAAGTTAATATTTTATCCAGTGTCGAAATTTTTCATGAAGGAGAAATATATGGTCAATCTAAGTGGGGGAGAAGAAGAACGAGGAAATTTTGGAGAAAAATAATATTAATGGGGCCCGCGTGTTTTTATTAAATAAAGATAGCGTGAGTAAATAAATATTTAAATACTATGAAGATATAGCGTTGAAGTACAATTAAATTGTTTACTTAAGTTGATTAAAATTGTTTAATTAAGTTGTGCCTAATTAATTAAATTGTTTAAATAAATCATTGGGCTTAATTAATTAAATTGTTTAATTAAGTCATTAGGCCTAATTAATTAAATTAAACAATTAAGTTATTGGGCCTAATTGATTAAATTTGTTTAATTAAATTGTTTAATTAAGTTAATAGGCCTAATTGATGAAATTAAACAATTAAGTTAATTGGGCTTCTATAAGACTTAATTAAATTGTTTATTCAAATTATTAGATTAATTGGCAATTACAACATAGTTTTGTAATTAGGGTTTAAAATTAATCCAAGGTATAAATACCTTGCTATAGCCTCCAAACAAAAGTGTGGAAAACGGCTGAAAAAAAAAGTGAATGGCACATTAGAATTTCTTTTGTCTTGCCATTCCTTGTGTGAAGAAAAATAATTTTTCATTCACTTCTTTTTTTGTGTGTTCAGCCCCACAATTTTGTGTGAATTATGAGTTTTTGAAACACATCTTTGATAGCACATTGTCAAGGCATAGCACTCCCAATCCTTAAAGAAGGATTTTCTCATTCATTGGTATGGATCACCATTAGAGGTTGCACAAGGATTCATCGGATAGCTTTGGTTTGCAACAACCGGACTGAGGTGGTTGACCTTTTTGAAGGCTGATTTGGTGATTTAACAATGGATTCATCAACCTTTTGAATTTAGGTAAAGTGATATGATTATATAATTTTATTTTAATTTAATTCTGTACTCAATTTGGCATGAAAGAGATCCTAAAAATGTGAGGTGTAAATTTAATTTTAAATTTATTTCCACTGCGTTTTATTTGTATTTGATGCATGATTAGCCCTCACCCAACAGTCTATGCACTTTGCCACTCTCTTGATTTTCAGGGATTGTAAAATTCTCTCCTCACCTAACTCCCATCGAATGTACCACAAGGTTTCTTTACTAAAATGTAACTAGTTACATAAAAGTGTAGAATTAGGATTAGTTTAGGAGTTATTTTATAATTCGAAGATGAAGACTTAAAGGCGCCATGAAGATACAAGGAGGAAGATTACAATATTTTGTATGTTATCCCCTAGGTTTGACCAAGCTAATTTCCTTCGATGGCTTAAGGAAATTAGTATAGATAAAGTCCACAATCATCCAAAGTTGAATGCATGCGATAGATTTATTTATGCCATTTAATAAATGTTATGTGATGCAAAGTAGTATGAATGAGATAGATTTATTATATGCAATTAATTAATACTATGCATGCAATGATGAAATCTTAACTAAATAAAAAATAAAGGAAAATCCCTCGATAAATATTAAGTCACATGCCATGTTTGATGAAGTTGCCTTCCACCTTATAGCAAGATAACCTAGCTGTTTTTTAATCGGAGACTTGTTAAGACACTCAATGTCACACTTTTACACGAGTATGTGTGATATATTGGTGGGTCTTACTCAACTAGTTTCATGAAATCCATATGCTTGATTATTATGGAAACTAAAGGTAATGGCTAGGCGAAACATATATGATATGTTTTAGCAATGTGTTGTCACCTAGCTGATCTAGGAGTTGTATAGAAATACAATTGGTAAGCTCAGTTACCTACCTAATCCACCTATCATGGTTTGTTAAGCACACTCAATATCATGATTAGAATGGAAAGGGATCCTAGCCCACTGAGAGAATCCTTGTAGAGATCTTTTGAGGTGATATGGAGGGTTATCATCTTAAGGAAAATAGTGAGAGCAATCAATTTAAGATTTGCTAACTCATCTTAATTGATTATAATACACGATTACTCATAAATGTTCGTTAAATGTCTAGGCTGTTAGAATGCTAATACACATCACTTTGCACGGCATACTTGATGTCATCATGAAACTTGGGACAAAATGTTTGGACTAGTATATCAAGTTGAGAAACGTTATCAAATATCTATTAAGAATATATGTTATTAAGGAACATATCCCTACCTTCTTGACAACGTCAAAGAATGGGAAACTTGTAGAAGTTTCACCTTTTACTATGTATATGATTGAAGTAAATATGTCTACTATTGATCTGTCATAATGGGTATTAGATATTGGATATGGGTCACACTTATGTGATGACATGAGGGTGCTGGAAACAAGTCGAAGATTAAAGAAGGGAGAGGTGGTCCTAAGAATAGGGAATGGAGCAAAGGTTACTGCATTGGCTATAGGGACAGTTACCATACCTTGACTTTCTGGGTTAATCTTGGAAGTAAAAGATTGCTACTATGTTCCTTCCATATCTCGAGATATCATATGTGTGTCATTGGCACTATATGATGATATTGAATTTTGCATTAAGGGTAATTGTTCATTCTTGAAGGGATAAATGCATTATAGTGTAGGGAGACATTCAAACGATCACTATATTCTTGATCCTAAAAGACCCATACTCAATATAGAGTTCAAGAAGGCAAAGAATGATGATCCAAAACTATCGTACATCTAGCACTGTAGGCTTGGCCACATCAATGAGACTCGCTTAACCAAGTTAGACAAACAAGTTTATATCGATCCATTTAATTATGAATCTTATGGAACTTGTAAGTGTTGTCTCCTTGGTAAGATGACCAAGTCACCTTTCACCAAGAAGGTGAATAAGCTAGGGTGTTACAAGGACTTGTACATTCAGATGTATGTGGTCCTATGAATATTATTGCTAGAGGAGGATACTCTTACTTCATCACCTTCATAAATGACCATTCTCTCTATGGTTATGTGTATTTGATGAAATATAAATCTAAATCCTTTGACAAGTTCAAAGAATACAAAGCATAGGTTCAGAAACAAACTGGGAAGAGTATTCTCACTCTTAGATCTAATCGAGGAAAAGAATATTTTAGCCAAGAATTTCAGGATTATTTAAAAGAGAATGAGATTCTCGCACAATGGACTCTTTTAAGGACTCCACAGCATAATGGGATGTTTGAGAGAAGGAATTGAAGATTATTTGACATGGTTTGATCCATGATGAGTTGTATAGATTTTTCTATATCTTTCCCAAGACATGCCCTAGAAATTAATTCTCATATACTGAACCAGGTTCTTACCAAATTAGTTGATAAGACATCATATGAGATATGGAGTGGGAAAAGGCCTAACTTGTCTTATGCCAAGATTTGGAAATGTTGTCATAAACCAGTTTCCAGGCCATGACTGGCGCATGGGCCCAATGGGCATAGCCCACAAAGCCCAAGCAAACCTGTTTATATGACCTGTTCATCGTTCCATCAAAAGTTCCTAAAGTCACATTTCATAATTCCAATTCAAAATAATGCTAACCATTGCCAACTCATAGTGGCATTACTAATCAAAATATACATATATTGTCTAAAACATACATCTTAATAATTTACATCGGGTTTGTCTATACACAACAAAAGGGATACTCGACTTCCAGCGAAGAGACCTGGGCGACAATACAGCTATTGAATGCTGAGATACCTACCAAGGAGACGAATCTATGAGGACACCTCGACCTAGTTACCGACTTCCTCCTAATCTGAAAACATGAAGTTGAAAACAGTGAGTATAAACCTTGTGAGTGAACAAAGGAAGAGAACAAGCAAACGATAAGAAAAGTTTAAAGAAATCGTGATGCACTTATTTTAAAAAACAATGCAATTTAGTTTAGTTGTTATTAAAACCCCTCGTTAAACCCTTAATTGGTTAATCACTTGATGATGAAGGATCCATGCACAACAAAGAATTTGACGAGTGAAAACTTTAGTAGCATTTAAGCAAGTCAAGCGAAATAACTGATCCTTATTGCCACAAAATTTGGGCTCAAATCATCAGCTGGCCAAGGGTTTCTCACTAAAACCCCTCATTTCAAACTTAATTAATTAATTCCTTGATGTTGGAAATCCATGATCAACTATGATGTTAAAGAAGTGGAAAATATGGCAGAAACTAAACAAGGTAGCAAGCACGACAGAAGGTTTCTCGCTGTAGTGAAACCACCTGTAGACATCTCGCTGCAGTGAGTTACAGGACTGCAGCCAACCTCCCAACCCGAGAGTTTCTCGCTGCAACGAGAAACAGAACACCAAGAAGAAAGTTCTCATTATATCAAGAAAAGGCCATCCTGTTGCAATGACAAAATCAACTTGAAAATACTTAGCAATTTCCAAGGTTCAACATGCAAGATTTCACATACATTACAACCATATACCATATTCATAAACATTCTATTTCATATATATATATATATATATACATATATAAACACCAATACCACCACCGCCTCACCCAGCTTATGTGCAAGCCCCACATCGCACACATAGCTGGAGTCATCATGTGCATCCCCCACATCGTGCATAGCTAATACCGCCTTGTGCATCCCCCACATCGCGCACAGGCAATATCATCATCCACACTTCTGCACCCGTCATTACCGACATGTGCATCCCCCACATCGCACACACTCATGGTTATATTTATTACAAAATATTAACTATTGATACACAACATATATATATATATATATATATCAGCATCCTATAGGAGCACAAGGATTCATCATATTGCACACTCACCACATAAAACATTTTAATAAAGGCTTGTTCCCATGCATAATCTTTAAGGAAAAATCAAATAAAAATCATTCACATGCTTCATCCAAATACCAAAACATTTCCCAAAATATTTTAAATGCACGTTCACTCACCTTGGTGGATTTGTAATTGAATTTCTTTTCAAAATTCTTCCAAGCTAATAAGGAAATCACTCCCTCTCTCTCTCTCTACACGTCCAACTAGTGAGTGAATGTACTTAAGAAAGACTTTTGAAGGTTGTTGAGCTGTAAAAGTGGATGACCATGAAAAACCTTATGAAAGGGTGTAAAAAAACATGAGAAATAAAGCTAATTTGGGGAAGTTTTAAAGGTTTTGAAGGATACTTCCATAAAAGGTGCAAAGAAACATGGAATGGAGAGAAGGATAGGATGAAGAAGAATAAGAGAAGCTGCTGGAAAATTGAAGAAAAGCTGCTGAAGATTAGATATTTATAGTTAAAGTTTATCCAATTTTCATACAATTTACAATAATGCCCTTAACAAAGGCCACTTGTCTTCCTCATTTCCTTTATGCACTCTTTTTACTCCTTTAACACTGAGACAAAGTCCATAATAGTCTATTCATTTATTCCTCAAGCCTACTTAGACCTTAATAATGTCTGAAAGTCTACTTCTAGGGGCTCACCATGAAAAATGATGAAATTATCCTTGGCCCATGTTATAGCGTCTACACTTAGTTACAGGCCTATAGAGGTCGAGGTCTCATAGATGTATTACTTATGTGAAGCATACAATGTCTAAAAGGCTAAGAGTGAGATCAAACAAATGTAAATTTACAAGATATCCTATAGAAACACACAAATTTTATTCCTATAATCTCATTGAGCAAAAGGTGCTTATTTCAAGGCATGCCACTTTCCTTGAGAAAGTTTCTTAATTGAAAGGGCTATTGGGAGTAAAGTTGTACTCGAAGAAGTTTGAGACCAACAAATTGACATTCCATTAGAACTTGAGCCTGAGATTGTGACATCTAATGTACAACCACAATCTCAAGAGTCACAACAACTCAAAAGGTCAAGTCAGATACATCAAGCTCAAGATAGATATAGATTTCTCTTGGAAAGGGATGCACTGCCCATAAATGACGAGCCTACAACTTATGAGGAGGCGATGTTGGACATTGATTCTGAAAAATGGCTAAAAGCCATGAAATTTGAAATGGATTCCATGGATACCAATTAAGCATGGACTTTGGTGGATCCACCTGAAGGGAAAAAACTCATTGGGTGCAAGTGGGTCTTTAAGAGAAAGACTGATGTAGATGCTAAGGTGTAAACATTTTAAAACTAGACTAGTTGTAAAAGGCTACAAACAAAGACAAGGAATTGATTTTGAAAAAAAACCTTTTCACCAGCTGTTATGCTTAAATCCAATAGGATTTTGCTTGCAATTGCTGCATACTATGACTTTGAAACATGGGAAATGGATTTGAAAGACGACATTTCTTAATGGGAATTTGCAAGAATAAGTGTACATGATACAACCTGAAGGTTTTATATCCAATGCCAATGTTTATAAGCTGTGCATGCTTCAAAAATCCATTTTTGGACTTAAGCAAGCTTCTTGGACACTACCAGAAAATCGGGCAACTGTGATAAAAAATTTTCTGTTACTATTTTTCTGTCATTGATGATGATTTATAGTGATGGAATTGTGATAGTTTTGTGATAGAATTAATGATAATTTTGTTTTGAGAATTTCTAACAGAATTGTGATGGCATTTTAAATCTGTCACTAAATCTATTACAATTAATTAGGTCATGAAAGTTTTTTCTTGGCGCCAAAATTAGTGACAAAATCTTGTGACAAAAAACGTTACAAAATTAGAATTCCTTGTTTGGTGACAATTTAGTGACGAAATTGTGATAGAAATTTAATTCGGGCAACCCAAGTAAATAACATTAACCATTTTAAGTATAGTTACAGATTATTGTGACAGAATAATTTGTCACAAGGATTAGTTTAATTTAATATTAAATTTTTGTGACAAAAATAGTAACGAATTTGTGATAAATAATTTGGAAGGAAAAATAAGTGCCTTTATAAATTAAAATAAAATTGGTTGTCACAAGTTTGTCATTGAAAATCTGTCACAAAGGTTAGTTTCAATTTCATTTATATAATTAAATAAAAAATTAGACATTTTCAATTTTGATCAGCTAATAAAATATTCGAAAAAAAAACTCCAAAATGCAAATACACATGGCATCTCATTAAAAAAATAATTAAAAAAAGATGAGAAAATTTGTCCTGACTAGCAAAACTTAGGAGTAATATATCTTTATATGGTACTAAAAATATATTTTTAGTTTTGTATTTTAACATAGTCGAGGGGTCATAAGCTAGCACAATCAATGGTGACGTAGCCCTTGAGACGAAGAGCCACTCAAATCCTTTCCCACTCCAACCTTAACCCTAACCCTACCTCACCGCTCTCCTAAGCCAAAGTTTTCTCTTCCACCACCCCTCCCATCCTAGCCACTCTCTTCCTCTGCGACATCGTATAGTAAAGTTTAATATGTAATATTAATATGTAATTATAGATATTGATATATAAGTAAGTTATAGTTTACAAAATAATATATTTAATTAATAATAATTCATAAACAATATATTATATAATCAACAAAATAATATATTACACATTTTATATTATACATTAATATATAAAATATTAATATATTATGATTATCTGTAAATATTATTTTAATACATATATAAAATATTATGTGTAATTATGTTTATAATTTATATAGTAAAGTTTAGTATAAGTATATTAAAGTTTATTGCTAATGGTTCATATTTTATATAATATTACATATATTATACATTAGTATATAACATATTATGATTATTTGTAAATATTATTTTATACATGTATAAAATTTTAAAAGTTTTATTCTTTTAATTTAAATTGGAAAGGAATACTAAAAAAAACTAGCCTTGTCGCCCCATTTCCCTCAAATTTTCAATCTTTCAGAATCCCTCTACCCACAAAACCCTTATCACCCCAAAATCCTTGCGACCCCTTGCCACTTCTTGCTAACCTTTGCTGACCACCAATGAACCTCGTTGACCTTCGATGTGCATTGCTAACTAACGCTTCCTCTTACCGCCTTATCGTTCTATTAAACTATAAATGCCTCGCTAACCCATCGCTCTTGTTGCCTTGTCATTCTTTTATTTGTGTAGGAAGGTATGACTTTTTTCTACCTTTTTTCTTGTTTAATTGCTGCCTTGTTTCTTGTTTAAATGCATAGATGGCATCTGTGCATTTTGCTTTATTTGTTAGCTTGTCATATACCCGATCATCTTCCATAAAACCTAATCTTTGTTCGACATCAATTTGTTCCCTTCATCAACGAAAAGAGCAAATCATAAGTCCTTTTCTCTATTCTTAAAGTAAATTCTTTGTAAGGAAAATAGAGTATGCGTGGGCTCGTGTCAAAGAATCTGGTCAAGTTGCTTTGGAGGTTCAAATGTTAATATCTCTCTCTTGCATGTTCCTTTGTGTTCTATGTTCTTTTCATTTATATGTTTTGAACTACGTCATGCTTACCAAGTCATCTTTTTATAATTACATAAATATGTGTAAAAGTTAATTAGATATGTAATAGTTACTGGTGCAAATAAGGGAATTGGATTGGAAATATGTAAACGGCTAGCTTCAAAAGGAATCACAGTGTTGGTAACTACTAAAGATAAGAATAGGGGTCTTGAAGCTGTTGAGAAAAGCTAAACCAGTGCAGCCTATCTGATAGTGTAGTTTTTCATCAAATTAATGTTGTAGACCCTACTAGTATTGCTTCTTTGGTAGACTTCATCAAAACACAATTCGGAAAGCTTGATATTTTGGTATTATTTTAGTTCCAAGTTATTGCAAAATTGGAATATCTTTAATATCAATATTTTCGTTAATTTGTCACGACCCGGAACCTCCCTCAGGCCCATGAAAATCGCCTCGACGTCCTGATTGACACTCATTATCCGGAATGCCAACCGGAACCCCGCAAGGCTTACATATCAGTTTCTTTCCTTTCCTATGAGCAATCGTTGTTAAATATCGAGTTTTTAGAGAATATACACTATTTTAGATCAAAAACAATCAAAATAAAATTTTCGCCACACAGGGGTATTTTGGTCATTTTTTTCTCAAAAATTTTGAAACTGGCTAAAATGTAATATACAAGTACAAAATACATAATTCATATTCAAAATGAGTCTAAAAGTCTAAAATCTTCATTTAAAACAAAATTACGGTTATTTGAATATAATAAGAAAATAAAAGAAATATTAAGGGAAATATTTATTTTCTTATAAAACAATATTTATAGAGTTATACGTGAATAATTTTTATAGCGTAAAAGCTAAATAAATTTATACATACTTAAATACAGTAAGCCAAAATATTTAATTTAATTTACAATAACAAGAGTGCCCTCGAATACACAAAAGTAAAGAGGACTGTGAACCTACGATTTGGAAAATGCAGATCCCACTATAGTCCTCGATGAGATCAGCTATCTACAGTCTATACTGAACCTGAAATGGGTGGAAA
>NC_030851.1:21990400-21996131 GCF_000208745.1 Theobroma cacao | reverse complement strand
GGTTTTACAATTCTACCCCCCTTAAAATAAAATTTTGACCTCAAAATTTCACTTACCAGATTCGACAAATAGATGCGGGTATTGGTTCCTCATCTGATGCTCTACTTCCCATGTCATTTCCTCCATTCGAGCACTTTTCCACAACACTTTGACCATTGAAATACTCATGTTCCTCAGTACTCGATCCTTTCGATCCAAGATACTCACAGGTTGCACCTCGAACTTCAAATCGTCATGCAACTCAATCGGTGGTGTCTCTAGAATGTGGGAAGGATCGGGAACATACTTTTTCAACATCGAGACGTGGAAGACATTATGGATCCGATCTAACTCCAGAGGTAATTCTAACCGATAAGCCACTGGTCCAATCCTTTCAATGATTCGGAATGGTCCAATATATCTCGGGTTGAGCTCTCCCTTATTCACAAATCGAATCACACCTTTCATTATCGAATAAAACACCATAATTTACCACAATAATATAATCAAATAAAACTTAATACCACAAAGTATTCAGATTATTACCTTTCCAAGGAGAAACCTTAAGAAAAACTTTATCATCGATCTCAAACTCCAAGTCTTTTCTCCGTTTATCTGCATAGCTCTTCTGCCTATCCTAGGCTACCTTTAGCATCTCTCGTATAACCTTGATCTTGTCATTAGTTAGCTCAATCAATTCCACACTAACTAACTTTCTTTCACCCACTTCATCCCAACAAAGTGGAGTACGACATTTCCTTCCATATAAAGCTTCGTATGGTGCCATACCAATATTAGATTGGAAGCTATTGTTGTAAGCAAATTCCACCAATGGCAAATGTCTGTCCCAACTCCCAATAAAGTCAATGACACAAGCTCGTAACATATCCTCTAAGGTCTGGATAGTCCTCTCTAACTGACCATCCATCTGTGGGTGAAAAGCAGTGCTAAATTTCAATTTGGTTCCGAGAACTTCTTGAAATTTCGGCCAGAATTGAGAAGTGAATCGAGGATCTCGGTCTGACACTATAGAAACGGGAACTCCATGTAGCCTCACAATCTCATCTATATAGAGTTGAGCCAGCTTCTCAATAGAGTATGTACTATAGACAGCTAAAAAGTGAGCGGACTTAGTCAACCGATCTAGAATCACCCAGATCGCATCCTTTCCCCTTTGTGTCCGCGGCAATCCCAAAACAAAATCCATAGTTACATGCTCCCATTTCCACTCGGGAACAGGTAAAGACTGAAGTGTACCTGCTGGCCCCTGATGCTCCGCCTTAACTTGCTGACATACGAGACACTTTGCTACGAATTCTGCTACGTCTCGCTTCATACTTGGCCACCAATAATTCTCCCTGATAGTCCTATACATCTTGGTGCTTCCGGGATGTAATGCATAAGCAGATGAATGGGCTTCTTCCATGATCGCCTGTCTCAACTGGTTTCCCTCAAGAACACAAACTCGATCTCTAAACATCAAGATGTTATCCTCTACAAATCTGAACTCACTGACTCCCCCATCGGTTAGTTTTTGAATTTATTTTCTTAACTCATCATCAAACCTCTGAATGTCCTTGATCTGATTAAGTAACGAAGGTCGCACAATGAAGTTTACCAATAAGGATCCATCCTCACCATTTCTCAACTGGACCCTAAGAGATTTCATCTCTATTAATGCTGAAAAATAACAACTCTGAAGTGCTGCTAAAGACGATGAAGACTTACGACTTAAGGCATCAACTACAACGTTCGCCTTTCTCGGATGCTAGTCTATCACCAAGTCATAATCTTTTATCAACTCCAACCATCGCCTTTGCCTCAAATTAAGCTCTTTTTGGGTGAGCAAATATTTTAAACTCTTGTGATCCGTAAATATCCGACAATGCTCACCATACAAGTAATGCCTCCAGATTTTTAAAGCAAACACCACTGCTGCTAACTCTAAATCATGGGTAGGGTAATTTGCTTCATGCCTCTTTAGCTGTCTAGAAGCATAAGCCATAACTTTTTCATCCTGCATCAATACGCACCCCAACCCCAACTTTGAGGCATCACTATTTACTACAAATCCCTTACCATTAACAAGAAGTGTTAAAACGGGAGTGGAGGTTAATCGGTTCTTTAGCTCCTGAAATCGATTTTCACAAACGTCATCCCACTCATACTTAACTCCTTTACGACTCAAACGAGTCAGAGGAGCTGCTATCAAAGAAAATCCCTGAACAAATCTCCGGTAATAACCAGCTAAGCCAAGGAAACTACGAATCTCCGTCACTGTCTTAGGTTGCTCCCATTGTAAGATTGCCTCAATCTTCTTGGGATCGACATAAATTCCAGCTCCAGACACCACATGTCCCAAGAAAACCACTTCCTTCAACCAGAATTCACATTTAGAGAACTTGGCATAGAGTTGTCTCTCGCGTAAAGTTTGCAACACAATGCGCAAATGGACCGCATGTTCATCATCATTCTTCGAATAAACCAGGATGTCATCTATGAATACTATCACAAACTTATCCAAGTGTGGATGGAACACCCTGTTCATAAGATCCATAAAAACTGTCGGGGCATTAGTCAAACCAAACGGCATCACCAGAAACTCATAATGCCCATAACGCGTCCTGAAAGCAGTCTTGGGTACATCTTGCTCCTTAATCCTCAACTGATAGTACCCAGATCTCAAATCAATCTTAGAGAATACCATAGCACCTCGTAATTGATCAAACAAATCATCTATCCGGGGTAAAGGATATTTATTCTTGATGGTCACTTGGTTCAGCTGACGGTAATCAATACACAATCGAAGAGTGCCATCCTTCTTCTTGACAAATAGAACTAGTGCTCCCCAAGGAGAAATGCTAGGCCGAATGAAACCTTTATCCACCAAATCTTGCAACCGGACTTTCAGTTCCTTTAACTTTGCCGAAGCTATTCTATATGGAGGGATAGAAATAGGTGCGGTACCCAAAAGTAAATCAATAGGGAACTCAAGCTCTCGATCAGGAGGTAGTCTCGGTAAATCATCAGGAAATACATCAGGAAACTGACTTACTATTGGGACATCCTTTAACTTAGGTTCCCCTTTTGAAGTATCAATCACGTATGCCAAATAAGTCGACTACCCTTTCTGCACTAATTTTGAATCTTTGATGGTCGAGATTACACAAGATGGTAATACTCGGCGTTTCCCTACAAACACAATCTCTGCTCCCTCCGAATTTTGAAGAACAACTTCCTTTCGAAAACAATCCACATTCGCCCGATGTGCAGTTAACCAGTCCATACTCAATATTAGATCAAAATCCTGGATCTCTAGAGGAATTAAGTCACCACTAAATTCTTCCTCGCCTACCCTTACCCCACAGTCTCTATAACAACTGTTTCTAACTAGCTTTTCTCTTAAAGGGGTGTGAATTACAATTTTTTCCTCTAATGGTGACAGGTTTCTATCAGCAATTGATGCAAATGTGGTGCTCACATAAGACCTATCTGAGCCAGAATCTATCAAAACATAAGCATCTTTATCAAATAAAGACATAGTACCTGTCACAGCTCCAGATCAAACCTGTGCCTCATCTTCCGTCACAGCGAAAACTCTTGTTAAGGTACGAGTCAGTGGTCTCGAAGGTGGATGTGCCGGGGTATTACTCTCCACACCGGACCGTATGGCCACTCTTTGTCTCGGTGGCAACCCAGAAGAATCTCTCCTTTGTATATCAGTGTGAGCTGGTGAAAATGATGCAACTACAGTGGCTCGTCCTAACCGTGGGCAATTACTCCTAATATGACCCGTTTGTCCACATTGGAAACATCTTGTTGGCCCTCTACATAGCCCACTATGATAATTCCCATAATTTTTGCATCGGTCAGAACCTCCAAAACTCTTCCCAGAACCAGTCATAGCAGATCTGCTAAACCTCGAAGGTCTCTGTTGTGATGGTGGAAATGGAGGTCGAGGAGATGTCACGAAAACAGAAGTAGTACTCCCTGAAATCGCTGAGTCCTTGCCTCTTTTTACTGTCTGACTAGAAGACATGCCAGGATTCCTCCTTTTTGCAAACTCAGTCCAAATCCTCCTATTCTTAGTCGCGAGCTTCTAAGCTCGTAAAGCCATCTGTACCACCTCCTTATGCGGCTCCCTACCAGTCACTATCATCCGCTCTCTAATCTCATTACGGAGCACTTCTTTGAAATAACTGGCCTGATCCTGCTCAGATTTCACCAGATCCGGCACATATAACATCAACTCGTTAAAACAAGTCTCGTACTCCTCTACAGTTAGATTTCCCTGTTTCAAACTCAGAAATTCTCTCTTCTTTTCTTTCGGATGAAAATAAGTGAAATACTAACCATCGAATTCCTTGAGAAAATCGGACCACGTTTGAGGAGTAGTGGAACGGGACTTCACTGAATTCCACCAAGTACGAGCCCTCTTCTCTAATAATCTCGTAGCTACCATCAACTTCATGTCGTCGTCTAATCTCATATCAAAGAGAGTCTCTGAAACCTGATTAATCCAGTCCTTTGCCACAGTGGCATCCAACTTACCCTCGAAAGACACAAAACCGAGCTGTCTAGCCTCCTTTAGCTTCTTGGAAATGGATACATCCTGTACCGGTGGTGGAACTAAAGGAGTAACTGATGGTACTATAGGTGGAACTTGACCAGTCTAAGCTCCACCAACCATTGCAGTAAAGAAAGCTGCCAATGCCTGTGCTGCCTCAGTAGGCATGCCAGGAATACCAGTAGGTGACGAAGAAGGTGGAGGATGTGGAGGACTATTGGCCTGCTCAGCAGCAGGTGCTGCCCGAATGGTAGACGCAGTCGATTCTTCCCCTATTGCATCTAGCTAACGATGTTGGGAACGACCTTTTCTCCTCCCAACCGATCTAGTGAGAGGTGGGCGTCCATGTCGAGGAGGCATAATATTCTATAAGAGAAAACGAGCGAGCTTAGGGAACCTTAGGCTCTATATGAAAATGCATGCATTCTATTCAACCTAACCTAACTTAATCCGGGGCCATACTGATACTGTAAATTTTTAAAACCACTTTAAAACCAAAAACTCTTATCTTTAAAACCAAAAGCTCTAATACCAATAGAATTGTCACGACCCGGAACCTCCCTTAGGCCCATGACAATCACCGCGATGTCCCGATTGACACTCATTATCCGGAATGCCAACCAGAACCCCGCAAGGCTTACATATCAGTTTCTTTCCTTTCCTGTGAGCAATCGTTGTTAAATATCGAGTTTTTAGAGAATATACACTATTTTAGATAAAAAACAATCAAAATAAAATTTTCACCACACAGGGGTATTTTGGTCATTTTATTCTCAAAAATTTCGAAACTGGCTAAAACGTAATATACAAGTACAAAATACATAATTCATATTCAAAATGAGTTTAAAAGTCTAAAATCTTCATTTAAAATGAAATTACGGTTATTTGAATATAATAAGAAAATAAGAGAAATATTAAGGGAAATATTTTATTTTCTTATAAAACAATATTTATAGAGTTATACGTGAATAATTTTTATACCGTAAAAGCTAAATAAATTTATACATACTGAAATACAATAAGCCAAAATATTTAATTTAATTTACAATAACAAGAGGGCCCCCGAATAAACAAAAGTAAAGAAGACTGTGAACCTACGGTTTGGAAAATGCAGATCCAATGGTAGTCCTCGATGAGATCAGCTATCTACAGTCTATACTAAACCTGAAATGGGTGGAAAGGAGT
>NC_030851.1:21981884-21989625 GCF_000208745.1 Theobroma cacao | reverse complement strand
TTTCTTGCCCAATTTAATTTCTAAACACATTTAACTAACTAAAACTATCAATTTAACTAAAAATCAAAACCTAAAAATTTCAATTTCTCTCCCCTAGAATTTCGTCCAGCCCTTGATATCACTTTTTGATCTCTCTCCTCAAGCATGCTAAATGGAAATAAAGGCATAGGAAAGGTAGAAATCAAGCTAAAATCGAAAAATCTTACCGTTAGACGCGTAAACAGTCGAAAACCGCGAATTCCCCTTTGAATTTTCTTGTTTCTCTTTGGTTTTTCTTTTTTTCTTCATTTCCTCTCTATTTCCTCTCTTGTTCTTCCTTATGGCCGTCCAGCACTTAAAATGGGGTTTAAATGAGCTGACTTTTCATTAAAATAATATTATTTCATTTTAAAAATGCCATGTGTCACTTTCCCATTGGCCCATTTTTAAAATTTCATCCATTTGTTTCCAAATTCTCACCATACATTTGTCCCACATGTCCATAGCTTAGATAAAATTCTCAGACTTATCCAAAGTCTTGGTGGAGTAATTTTTGAAATTTACACTTTTGCCCTCGTAAAAGTGAAAAATTACATTTTTGCCCAAAAAATTGAAAAATTGCCCATAGACATAGTTTTCATCCCTTATACTCATACCATTCTCCAATTTGTCAAATTTGATCTAAATTCTCTCAAAATCTCAAATTTTTTCCGTGGGTGGCAAAATGACGATTTTGCCCCTACACTTCAGAAATCACCAGAATTAAACTTTTTCACTTCCTATCATTAAATTATACTCCAAATAGTTAATCTTGATCAAAAATTTCACTCCATGATCAAATTATTATCTTAGGTGGCAAAATGACTATTTTGCCCTTGAATATCAAAATTTCCAATTTTACCCCAAATGAACCCTCGAACTCCGAACAATCATTTTTAGTCATTCCTGGACTATAAAATATTAAATTTCATCCTACAATTCCTATTTGAACTAGTTCGAGATTAAATCAACTCAAGTGTACCGTTAGGTACGATACCGAGTTTCGTCTTTTCTTAAGTGCTTTTCTAGCATAATAACATGCTACTCAGTGCATGTATGTCATGACATGTATTTATAGGGTCGGGTTTTACATAATTGGTCCTTCCCCCTTCTTTTTTATTTTCTATTTTAGTTCTTTTTCCCTTTCATTTGATATTTAATGATGAAAGACACTAGAGTCATGTGCTGATGAATAATGCAAGAATTAATGGTGTACAAGTTAATGCTGATGCTCTTAGAGCTACAAGTTTTGCTCCGATAATCAAGACAAAGTTTTTTGTACTTAGTAGTGAATAATTCAAATTAATTGATCCCAAATACTATCCTTAATGTCTGAAAATGTTTTAGAATACCCTTGGAATATCAAAGTTTCACTCATTGATGCAATCTGGTGCATAACTAAACTGGAGTTACAACTTAGAAATTACTAAATCTTATTCTTAATATTCTTACCCAGCAATTTCACATTTTAAGTTGACTGGCAAGTCTCACAGCCCATGATCTCACATGCATGCTCTAATTTAGAGTTTAAAAGTTCATTCGGTCAAGGTAATAGTGGTTGAATGATTGCTTAATTAGATTCTCAGATTGTACAATTAACCTTAAAGATATTCAGCAAGATGATATTTGACCAATGGGAAACAATAGTTTAGTCTTGGTGCTTTTAGTAGTAATAAAGAAAAGGCTTTTTACTTGTTTGGGCTTCTTTTATTATGTCTTTCAATAAGCCTAACAACTTGAGTTTCTTGTTATGAATACGAAATATAGGAAGGTTCAAATACCATTCGGAGTAGAGTAAGTAAAACTTACGGGGCAGTAGGAGAATGCCTATGTTTTTATATTAATTTAAAACTAATTACACACATATTTAGACAATTGAAAAATAAAGTTATCAATTTCTTTATTTTTGTCATTAATAAAATTTAATAAGGTAGTTGGTCCCTACGTGAATTTCCAGCATAAAAAAAAATTTCTTTATTTTTGTCCTACAAAAAATTATGTTTTATATTAGATTGTTCTTTTCCTTTCTTATAACTCTAAAGATTTTTAGTTCTTTGACATATGAAATACTAACTGCATATTTGTTTGCATTCTTGTTCCAAGCATTGCATTCAATGGTGTGATCAAACCCACAAATTCTACAAGTGTTCATTTCTATGTTTTCACTAGTTAAACATTAATGGTTTTAATTATTCTAAATTTGAACTGCTTCCTCTATTACTATAATACCTCGTACTTTGATATGGTGACTAATAAAGATTATCGGATACCAATTGAGGTTAATTATAATGTTTAAAAGTGATGAAAGATGAAAGGAAATAGTTTGGGATAAAAATTCCGCACGTGAGGAAATAATAATAAAATAATCATATTTTTATCGAGGAAGAATTTATGAGATAAAAAGTGATTCGAAAGTCAATTGACGCATAATAAGGTATTTTGGGTACCAAGCAGACAAGAGAAAATTTTTGGAATAAAATAATATTAAAATATTAATATTTTATTTGGTGTCGAAATTTTTCACGAAGGAATATATGGGCAACCTAAGTGGGGGAGAAGAAGAATGAGAAAAATTTCAGAGAAAAATGACGTTAGTGGGGTCGCGTGTCTTTATTAAGTAATGATAGCGTGGGTAAATAAATATTTTAAATATTATGGGGACACCGCGTTGGAGTACAAACTTCATACTTTGTTTGTACATGTGTAGACAAAGATAATAGAAGGAAATTGGAGTTAAATGAGTGTTGGGAGGACTAAATTAAAATGAAAAGAAACTTAAAAGGTACAACAGTAATTTTGCATAAAGTTTTGTCAAAGCTTCCAAATGAAGCTTTGACTGTCATCTTTATTAGCCTAAAACTGTCCTTATCCTCCCAGCAAGATATTTTCTTCTTCATTCTTGAAGCTTCCAACGCCATTCTCTCATTCTCCCATGGAAAGCTAATTTTCTTTCCTTGTTTTCTTTTCATTTCTTTTCTCTTCTTGCTTCTTTCTTCTCCCAACTTCTTGTGCACCAAAGTTACAACTTCTAACCCCAATTTCCAGCACATATAAACTCTAGGAGAAGAAGAAAGAAAAAGAGAGAAAGGAAGAAAAAGCTTGGTTTTGGTGATTCAAGCAAAGAAAGGTAAGGATTCTTGCTCTTGGCTTGAGTAGTCTTTGAAAATGAGTTAGTGCCTTAGAGAAATATCTTGTGGCAGCAAAGATTGACTTGATTGGAGAAAAATTGGTAACATATAAGCCAATAAACTTGTGAGTACATGAAGCACTCAAAGTGGAAAAGGAAAACGGTAAGCTTAACACTATGCTTTAAAGCCTATGGTTAATTGAATATTGTGAGGAATTATGGTTGTTGAAAGGATCTATTTGCCTAAGCTAGTTGAAAATTATTAAGATTGTATGGCATGTTGTTTGAAAAAAAAATGAAAAAGGAATATTATGGATCGAGGATTAAAAAACAAAGTATTGAAAGTTAGATAGATAACGATGCATATAAACTAGAAAATAATAGAGTGAAAGTGAGAATGATTGTTGCTGCCATATATGTGGATTATGTAACGACCCTTCCTCGATCGCTACGGCCTCCGAGACTTTCGGAACATCCCGTCAAGTCTCGAACAAGCCTTCATGAAATTTCTCAATAACTCATTGTACAGTTTTACTAAACCATATTAATGTTTGAACCATATATGTTCATAACGTGAATTCAACAACAAGCATAGCCATTAAAATTTGATTTTAAGTCATGATATCACAATTAAATATATTGAGTTCAAAAAAATTCCAAATTTTTGTTTATATCAAAACTAATATTTGTTTACATAGTAAAACCAAGTACTATAACTCAACCTATAACAGCGGACTCGGGATAAAATGCTATGAGATGCCTTTACCTATCTGCGATGGACCGTACGTGCTGATGATTACACGCTAGACCGATCCTTGTCTACAAAAGGAGAAAAAAGAGGGGTGTGAGTCTCACAGACTAAGTGATCATCGATGCCGTGAGTAGGGCGTAGATGGAAAACAAGCAAATAGCAGATCAGTTTAATATTAAAATGCAGGATTATAAAAACAATTTATTTCCAACGGGAGTTTGTGCCTGATATGAAAAATCGAGGATTTCTTACGCATTGTAAATACTTCAATTGATAAATCAACCAAGGTAGATATAAAGTTTTGCTACAAAACAGATCAATAACCTTATTCGAGTTAATCATTTAAAATATTGAATTAAAACAATTTTACATAAAGAAATTTCTGCTGTCAAAATCAATTGACATTTTACTCAAATCAAATCAATATATTCGGCAAGCTCCCATGAAATCAAATGTTAATCAAACTCATATGTGAATCACAAATCACCTTGCACTCGAGGAGTTAAAATCCATTTCACTGTAAAGATAAGGGGAGCTACAGGAAAACCTTTTAAATTTCGCTTTCACCATGCAAAGAAATATAAGTTTGTAAACCCAGAGATGCCACTCTCGAGTAGGGAATGAAAGTAAACTCGTGGTCCCGCTACCAAGTAATAACATCCGGGAGCATCACTTCCACAGAATTCCCATGTGCCATGGCAGTCTCACGATGTTGGCTAACATCGAAGAATCAAGCGATCGCAACCGTATAATCATCTTGTGGCCTAGCCACACATACATATATCATAGGTCGTGGCTCCAACCATGCCTAACTGCTCGTCGGTGACCCAATGGTTCTCTAGCTAGAGCTCACTCGTGCACGAGGGTCACACTTAACCGATGTGACATTCGGCCTACTCTCGATGCTCTCGATTTGTAAAACCATTTTTCAATTGTGTTATGTCCTTAAAAGCTTGTCTCAAAATTATTTCTAAAGCATTCGTCACAGGGTATGATAAAATCTATCATTTTCTCAAAATATATTTATACATGATATTTAAAACAATAATTTGCATGGTGAGTAAGCAATATAACCATGAATGCACACTGCACATATATATAAGGCACATTTTGATGTAAAACAGTAAGAAAGGCTTGCTTCCTGATTTTTAAAACACTTTACATATAATTTATACATATATATATTCAAAACAATTTCTAAACATAATTTGAAATCACAATTTCCTAAGATTACTACTAGCACATGCTATCCATAATTTTCACATTTAAAATAAATCATATGTATAGATATATATTTATGGAAAGTTTAAAATTTACACCCCTTACTCACCTCACAATAGCGGGATGTTACGTCGCTATTAATTCAAAGACGTATCTAGCTACTCCTTTTTAACGATCGTTCGTTATTTCCTTCAACCTTTCACCACAGTGCAGCACTTATTTATTTCTCCAAAATATTGAAACCCACTTAATTAATATATCTATATATATTATTTTATTATAGCATCATTATTATATATATTTTATTTTCTTTTCTTTTCCTTTCTTTTCTTTTCTTTTCTTTCTCTCTTTCTCTTTCTCCTCTCTCCTGTCGGTTAGCAACACCTTGCTTGTCCTTCTTTTTCCTTTCTTACATGCACAAGCTGGCCACAACTTCCTCCTCTCTCTCTTTCTCACAGCCGGCAACAATTTCTTGCTTCTTTCAACCAAAAATTTTCAACAGCCAAAGTTGCTCATATCAACATCAAAATCAGCAGCCAAGCTGCTCTATTTTTCCTCAAAAATCAGCAGCTAAGCTACTCAATTCTCCCTCTAAAAATCAGCAGCCAAGCTGTTCCTTCCTCCCTCAAAACTTGACAGCCAAAGCTTCAAAGATCAACAGCCAAAATCGCACCTTTCAGCCTTCAAAATCAGTAGCCAAAATAGTACCTTTCAGCTTTCAAAATCAGTAGCTAAAACATCTCTTCTCACCCTTAAATTGACAAAAAAATAGCTCTCCTTTCATCCCTAACTGGCAGCAACACCGCCCCCTTAATCAGCTCTTTCTCTTTTCCCTTTCTTTCTCACCGCTAGGCTTTCTCTTCTTTTCTTTTTGCTCTTTTTGCTCTCCTTTTGCTCTCTTATGCCCGATGCCTTCTTCTTGTTTCTTTTTCTTCTCTTCCACTAACCAACTTCTCTCTTTCTTTTTCTTTACTTTATTTATTTACTTATTTATTATATATTTTTTTCTCCATTTGTTTTCCAATTTGGCCGGCCCCCCTATATTTCTTTCCTTCTTCACCTTGTTCCACATGGCCGGCCCCCCTTCCATCATATAAAATAAAGAGTTTTTGACTCTTTTTATTGACCACATGGGCAGCTGCCCATGTTGGTCTTTATTTATTTTATATTAATACTTGTATTATTATTTTACTATTTGTTTATTTTATTTCTTTCATTTAATTCCACTACATAATCCTTCAACCTTTATATTTTAAATTCGATCCTTTTGATACGTCCAAAAATTTCAATTTTTATCTATCTTCCTTCCTCTGTACGTGTACCACCAAAATATCAAAATTGCACTTCAACGCAGTATTACCATAATATTTAAATATTTACTTATCGGCGTTGGCTCGACTTAGCAAAACACGCGTATTTTAATTTTGTCATTCATCTCCAAAATTTTATTTGTATTTCTTCTCCCCCACTTGGATCAACCATATGATCCTTTTTCTTCTTTTTCTTTTTATAAAAATTTTGACATTGAATAAAATATTAATGTTTTAATATTATTTTATTAATAAAATATTATTTTATTCTAAAAATTTCCTCTTATCTCCTTGGTACCTAAAATACCTTATTATGCCTCAATTTACTTTTGAATCACCTTTTATCTCACAAATTCTCTTTTGTTAAAAATATTATTATTTTATTATTATTTCCTCGCATGCGTAATATTTTATTCTAAACTATTTCTTTCATCTTTCATCACTTTTAAACATTATAAATTGCCTCAATTCGCATCTGATAGGCTTTATTTGTCACCATATCAAAGTATGGGGTATTACAGATTATGTGTGGAAATATAAGACGAATTTGAATGAAAATGGCTAGAAAAGGTTAATATGGGTGCTAGAGTGTCAAACCCGACCCTATAAATATATGTCATGACATACATGCACTGAGTAACATGTTATTACGTTAGGAAAGTCCCTAAGAATAGACGAAACTCGATATTGTACCTAACGGTACACTTGAGTTGATTTAACCTCGAACTAGTTCAAATAGGAATCGTAGGATGAAATTTAATATTTTACAGTCCAAGAATGACTAAAAATGATTGTTCGGAGTTCGAGGGTGCATTTAGGGTAAAATGGAAAATTTTGATGTTTAGGGGTAAAATCGTCTTTTTTCCACCTAAGATAATAATTTGATCATGGAGGGAAATTTTTGACCAAGATTAACTATTTGGAGTATAATTTAATGATAGGAAGTGAAAAATTTCAATTCCGGCAATTTTCGAAACATAGGGGCAAAACGGTAATTTTGTCGTTTCAGGGTAAAAATCGTAATTTTCACCACCCAAAACTTGTCAAAATCATGGGATTTATTTATGTTTGGTATGAATAACTATGGTATGTTAAGTGGTGAAAAATTGAAGTTTAAAGGATGAAATTTTAAAAACGGACCAACGGGAAAGTGACACATGTCTTTTTTTTATGGTTTAATATTATTTTAATGAAAAGTCAGCCCATTTAAACCCCATATTAAGTGCTGGCCGGCCATAAGGAAAGAACAAGAGAGAAAATAGAGAGGAAAGGAAGAAAAGAGAAAAACAAAGGAAAACTAGAAAATTCAAAGGG
>NC_030851.1:21942747-21980154 GCF_000208745.1 Theobroma cacao | reverse complement strand
GCCACTTGTCATTGTAATTATTATTGTACATTATAACTTTGTAAATTATAGTATGTATGAATTTATTTGTTCTCACACTACAAAAATTATTTATGTATAGTTCTATAAAAATTGTTTTATAAGAAAATGAAATATATTATCAAATATTTTTATTTAGTCTAGTTAGCCAACTTTTCACTCTAAATGGATGATTTAGATTACAAAAATTTATTTTAAATCGGCAATGGATATTTTCTACCATACGTTTTATTTTTATCAGGTGTCGAATTTTTTTTGATAAAAATGACCAAAATACCCCTGTGTGGCGAAAATTTTATTTTGATTGTTTTCAATCTAAAATAGTTTCTATTCTCTTAAAACTCGATATTTAGTAACTATTGCTCATAAGGGAGGTGGAAAACTGATGCAAGAGCCTTGCGAGGTTTCGGTGGATATACTGGGTAATGAAGGTTTATCGAGACTTCGAGACGGTTGTCATGGGCCCGAGGGAGGTTTCGGGTCGTGACATAGAGTCATAATTAAGTTTCATGTAATTATAATTTAAAGAATTATGCAAGTAAAGGATAAAGGCAACTTTGGTAAAAATGTGTCGAGATGTAAGTTAGTTGAATAAGGATTCGTGATTGAAGGGAAAAGAGAAGTAGGAATGATGTACACTAAAGGTATTGCATTTGTATTGTTGCTAGGAAGTGCAAAGGTAAAGTTAGAGTACTGTGGTGGTGTACCGGGAGAAATAACGAGCAACCGACAAGTAGGAATATCTTGATACACCTCCAAACAAATAGTGACTTAATATCTCGTTGTTGCCAGGTGAGTGAACTTGCATCAAAGTGTTTTTGGGAAATACATATGTTTTGGGATGAAGCATTTAAATGATTTTACTTGGTTTTCATTAAATTATGCATGGGAACAAGCCCTTGATAAAATGTTTTGATGTTGTGAAAATGTGAAATGTGTAAAAAGATGAATCCATGTGCTCCTATATTATGTTGGTATGTATATATATGAATATGTGTTGTGCATTGATGAATGATGTTGTGTGATGATGATGACCCAGCTATGTGCGATGTGGGAGTGCACATGAGCTGATGATGACCCAGCTATGTGTGAGTAGGGAGTGCGCATAAGTCGATGATGACCCAGCTATGTGCGAGTAGGGAGTGCGCATAAGCCGATGATGACCCGGCTATGTGCGAGTAGGGAGTGCACATAAATCGATGATGATGACTCGGCTATGACGATGAATGAAGTGGGGTGGTGTACGTGTTTATATATGTTTATATATGTTTATGTGATAGAAAGTTTATGATTATAATATGTGATTGAAATGAATAATGAGAAACTTGAGTATTGTCAATGTGTTCAATTTAATGTGCAATGTGGCATGAGTGGATTTTTCCAATGGCAGTGAAAGCCCCTTAGATTTTATCTGGTCAGAATTTCGTTGCAGTGAGAATGCCTTTTCGCTGCGGTGAGAGTCAATCTATTATGCTTGACTTGCTTGAATTCTACTAAAGTTTTCACTTTTCAACTTCTTTGTTGTTCATGGGTCTTTCGTCATGAAGTGACTAAACGACAAGGATTTGAATGAGGGGTTTTTTAAATAGAAATAAACTAAATTTCATTGTTTTGAACTTCAGTGCATCATGATTTCTAAACCTTCCTTAACATTGCTTGTTCTCTTCCTATGTTTACTCACTGAGTTTGTATTCATGTTTTTAAAATTCATGTTTTAGGTTTCCTAAGTTAAAGGTGATTCGATCCTAAGACGAGGTGCTCCTCCCTATCCATTGCTCGGTAGGTTTAACATAATAATAAACGTTAGCAACCGTGCTTAGAGTCACTCCACTGATGGTCAAGGTCTAATCATGTGTATATGAATACTTGATGTGAAATATTAAGAATCATTTGTTAATCTATATATGTATATAATGGTTGATGATGCCATTATGAATGCATGATTGGGTTTTATGAATTGTTTTTAAAGGAACTATATTTGAACACTACGAATTGTGGATTTTAAAGAAACGTGGATTAATGTATAAGATCATATAAGTAGGCTTGCTTGAGCTTAGTGGGCTAGCCTATTGGGCCCTTGCGCCAGTCATGGCCCGAAAATTGGGTTGTGACAGTTACAGCCCATGCTACAAGAGCTTGGAAAGCAAAACCCTTAGCTTTTAAGACTAATTCAAGATTAATTCAAGATCATCATGCAGAATTTCTTCAACTAATAAATGAACCTTTTGAAAGTTCTGAAGGGTGAGTACTTACAAGATATCACCTAAATTTGATGAAGCATCTATTGTTTTATTTAAGATAGATGTGAAAGTTAGTTAATTTATCTTATTTTGCTTTGTAATACTATCTTGTTATTCACCATTTAAAACTCTATCTAAAAGCTTGATAGTATAAATTATTGAATTTAACAAAAGTCTTTTTGTATCATTAAGGGTATAGGCTATCTATTCAATGGCTTAGCATCATTAATAACATTAAAATTGAATTGATGTTTTAGTGATATATTGATCAAGCTGAACAAGACATGCCTTATGCTATTAATGTCACCTCAGCAAAATAGGAGGCTATTGAACGAGTAAACAAATTAGTTGCCTTTGTTTATCTATTTTATTTAGGTTTCTATCTTTTAAATTATTATTTTTTAATTATTTTCCTTAATGTCAATAGCTTGAAGCAATGGAATTTGATAGAGCACTTGCCATTAAAGCCTTTTTGGCTTGTGATCGCAACAAAGAGTTGGTAGCAAACTATTTACTAGAAAATGTATAACATTTTATAGATTCAAAAGGGGAATCTTACCTTAATTCATTCATAGTTTTGATTGACTTAGATAAATCTGAGTTATGTGTTGACATGTTTACTTTGGGCATTGTATATTATTGATGATTGAATTGCAGCAGGTACGGAATTAGGTATTACATATTATTTATTGTGATGGATGTAATTATTTGTGACAAATATAATTTATTACGACAAATTATTCTATTAATAATAGAATTTTTAATTAGTGAAGAATCAAGTAATTCACAAACATAAATTATAATAGATTTAGTGATAATAGCATCTAAATAGTGACAAAATTGTGATAGAATTAGTGAGAATTGTCTTGTGTAATAGAAATTAAGACAGAACATAGTGACAATATTCTCACATTGTGACAAATACTAGTGACGAAACTAATGAGAACATTATCACATCATGACAAATACTAGTGGCGGAATTAGTGACAAAATAGATTTTGTGACATATTGTTGTAACAAAATGAGTTACAGTATTTACAATTGTGACAGAATATTATGACGAATTTAGTTTCCGTTCTCTTAAATCTATGACAGAATGTAGGACAAGCAACTGCTCAAATTAACAAATAATTGTGACAAAAACTACACTAATTTGTGACAGTAAATCTGTCACTAAATAGTGACGTATTTGAAAAAAAATTATGATAAAAGTATCAATGAGGAGACTTATAGTGTGAGAAAATATCTGTCACAATTTTTGTTACTAATTTCTATTTGTGACAATTTTGGGACTTTCTATAACGATTTCTTTTGTCACAGAAACTAGTTTTTCTGGTAGTGGGAGTTGGAACATCCATTTTGATGAAGCTAGAAAAGGGTTTGACTTCATAAAAAATGAGGATGAACCATGTGTCTATAAAAAGGTAAGTGGGAGTGCCATAATTTTCCTAATGCTCGATGTTGATGACATATTTCTCATAGGAAATGATATACCATTGCTGTAATCTATAAAGATTTGGCTGTCCAAACAATTCTCCATGAAGGATTTGGGAGAAGTAACCTACATTCTGGGAATAAAGATTTGTAAAGATAGATCTAAAAGGTTGTTAGGTCTCTCCCAACCCATATGCATAAACAAGATGCTAAAGAGGTTTTGCATGATGGAGTCCTAGAAAGGACATTTGCCTATTTCACAAGGCATCTATCTCTCCAAAGACATGTGCCCAAAGAATCAAGAGGAGAGAGATCGCATGGATAAGATCCTATGTGCTTCAACAATAGGATCTATCACATATGTGATGCTTTGCACTAGGTTAAATGTATCTTATGCTCTAAGTGTCATGAGGAGGTATGAAGCTATTCTTGGTAAAGGTCACTAGATAGCTATGAAAAACATCCTAAAGAACTTATGAAGAACTAAGGATGTATTTCTGTGTGATACCCTGTACCCCCGTATAGTAGTCAACATAACCGTATTGATAAGACAAAGGGCTAATTGATGTCGATTTAAGTGTTAAAGAGCGGTGGTAGGTGAAAGGAATATTCTAGAGTAAAATATTTCACATGTGACGAAATAACAATTAAATAAAAATATTTTTATTAAGGATGAATTTATTGAGATAAAAAATGATTCGGAAGTGAATCGGGGCATAATAAGACATTTTGGTTCCAAAGAGATAAGTGAAAAATCTTGGAGTAAAATAATATTTTATTAATAAAATAATGTTAAAATATTAATATTCTATTTGATGTCAAAATTAGTCATGAAGGAGGAGTATATAGTCAATCTAAGTGGGGGGAGAACTAGAATGACGAAATTTTGGAGAAAAACGACGTTAGTGGTGCCTACGTGCCTTTATTAAATAAAGTTGCGTGGGTAAGTATATATTTAAATATTATGGTGTTACCGCATTGAAGTGCAAACTTTATATTTTGTTTGCACACATGTAAAGGAAGAAAAATAGAAGGAAATTGGAATTAAAAGATTGTTGGGAGGACTAAATTAAAAAAGGGAGAAACTTGGAGGGCAAAACGATAATTTTTTCATGAGCTTGGTCAAAGCTTTCAAATGAAGCTTTGACTCTTTTCTTCCTTATCCATGGCTGATCTTTATCTTCTCCAAAAGGCATTTTCTTCTCCATCTTCTTCCTCCCGCCCCATTTTCCTTTCTTCACCATACAAATCAAGTTTTTCTTCTCCTTTCTCTTCTTTTCTTACTTCTCCATTCTCCTACCCCTTTATTCACCCAACCCACAACTCTCAACCTCATTTTTCATCCTAACTGAACCCTAGCAGAAAGAATGGAAGAAAGAAGAAAAGAAAGAAAGAAAGGAAAACGGAAAAGAAAAGCTCGAAAAAGGCTTGACCTTAGAGGAGAAAACAGAAAATCGAGAGGTTTTCCTCCCTACCCACACACTATTGTTGAGGTTTGAAAAGATTTTGGTGGTTTGCCTTGTGGATTTCAAGGTCAAGAAGATAGAAATCGATGTTTTGTTTGAAAGCATGTAGTTTGAACCAATTATGATGTGAGGTTTTGTTTGTGGTAGCAAGGATCAATAAAGATCCAAGGAACCCTAGGTATGCATGTGGAAGAATCTTGGAATACGTGGTGATTTTGAGCTAGATTAAGTGGTGGGTAAGCGTTCTAACCTCTAAATCACAAGTAGAAAGGAAAAATGAGATATGTATTGATTGTTTGTGCTTCTGGTAGCATGTAAAAGTAAATTGTGGTGCATGTGGACGTAAAAAATGCTTGATGGAAGTAAATGTATAGTTGCTGCCATATGCTAGGTTATTAGTGTGGAAATGATGGTTGAACTTGATAAATATCCTTAGAAAAGATTAATATATGTGCTAGAGTCATAAATAAGTTATCGATATCTAAAGAATTACGCAAGCAAAGGATAAAGGTAACTTTTGTAAAAATGTGTCAAGATATAAGTTAGTTGAATAAGGATTCACGATTGAATGAAAAAGAGAAGTAGAAATGACATACACTAAAGATATTGAATTTGGATTGTTGCTAGGAAGTGCAAAAGTAAAGATAATATACTGTGGTGGCATGTTGGAGAAAATAACGAGCGATTGGCAAGTAGAAATAGCTAGATACGCCTTTGAACTAATAGCGATGTAGTATCCCCGATATCGTAAAGTGAGTGAACTTGCATTTAAAAGGTTTTGAACAAATGCATATGTGTTGAATGAAATACTAGAATATTCTTGGTTGACTCTCTTCAAATTTATGCACGGGAACAAGCTTTTCACAAGTGATACTTCTACATTTTTAAACGTATAATGTGATGAATTACGTATTTGAAATATTATGTTGAATTGCCAATTGAATTGTGGCATGTGATGTATTGTTATGCAAAGATTCTTGTTACATGTTGTTATGTGTGCCATGCATTGAATGTAATGTTGAATGATAATTATAACCGTGCGTGTGCAGTGTGGGAGTGAACATGACGGTGTCGATCATGTGCGATGTGGGAGAGCACACACTGATGATATATGCCATGTGCGGTGTGGGAGAGCACAGATGATGATATATGCCATGTGTGATGTGGGAGTGCACATGAGGGTATTAGCTATGCGCGGTGTAGGAGTGCACATGAACTGAGTTGAGGTTGGCGGGTGCATGTGTGGAGCCATGGTGACTAGTGTGGGGATAACCTTGATGTATGTTTGAATTATCTATATATTTATATACACATAATGTATGCGTGAATTGTTACACGTATGTGCATCTGTCCTATAGAGTAGAGATTTTTGGAAAATGTAATGTGATTGAATTGTATATTGAAAGTTGATATTCTTAAATGTTTTCAAAATGAGTTGAAAAACAACATGGCATCGAGTTTTGTTTATGATATACAAATTGCATGGTTTTAATACAAGTGCATCATGTTTTCTACAAAAATCTTTCGTTTCGTTTGCTTGTTCCCTTCCTATGTTCACTCATTAAGTTTATACTCATTCTTTGCAACTTCATGTTTTAGTTTTCAAGATCAAAGGTAGTTGGGTCCTAGGTCGTTGTGCTCCTTACTATTCATCTTTTGGTAAGTTCACTACGACTCTCAATGATAGCACCCACGCCTAGAGTCACTCCGCTGGTTGTCAAGGGTCTATTGTATGTTTATATGTGATGGTTCAATGTAAATTGTGAGACTTGTTGTGAACTTTGTATGTACTTGGTTTTCACAATTTAAATTTTAAAGAGATTTTAATTAGAAATTAAGAGTTTTAGATCCTAAAGAAAAAGAAGTGATAGATGGACTACTGATAGGTTTACATAGAGAGGCTTGCTTGGGCTTAGTGCGCTATGCCTATTGGGCCCATACGTCGGTCATAGCCCGGGTTTTGGGCTGTGACAAAGTTGGTATTAGAACTCTTGATTTAGTTGAGTGCTAGGGATTCTCATGTCAGTCAATGGAGTTGTCGGAGTTAATGTAGAGTCTTGTTTATAGTTTGTGACTATAGCACAAGTCATAGACAAGAGGCTATATAAACTCCTATTCCTAGTAACCTACCTTTTTGCTAACGTCATATAGAAGTTATAAATGGTGTCGTTGTCTGGGTTTGAGATGCCACATGAGACACGAGCTATTGTTGAAAAGATTTTAAAATAAATGCTCCTAATGAACGGTTACTATAATGACGAAAATAAAATACAAATGAAAAACACTCTTAACTTTAATGCCTTCCCCCCCTCCCAAGCACTCAAGGTTAGGCAGTTGGAAGACTGCTTGACCCCCCTCATGGTTTCTCGTTGGTGGCCACTGCCATTTCCTGCCCTTTCGTGATCACCCACAACCCACAAGGAAGTGAAAAGCTTTCGTCGCCAATCATCCAAGAGTAGCCACAAGCCACACAGCCCACAAAACAACTTCCTATGTCACCACACACTCTCAAAAAATCTTTCTTGTCTGTTACGGCTGGGGAAAAATCGCCTATCATCCCTCTCAATCGTGAAAGTTTCTGGTACAAGGTTCGGCCTGCTGTTTCTTTTTTTGAGGACGAGTTCTATATTCTTGCCCAGCCTTTCAAACACTCTGTCGTTGGAAAGTTTTCCAGAATGCAGCGTATGCAAGAGATCAAGTTGTCATTCAAAGGAATTGTGTTGGTTGGTGCTTATGAAATCCGTTGGCTCGACTATAAACACATTTTCATCTACCTCACAAATGAGCATGATTTTAACTGGATCTAGATTCGCCAGATTTGGTTTATTGCAAACCAGAAGTTGAGAGTCTTCTAGTGGTCACCCTATTTTCAACCCAAGAAAGAATCCTCCTTGGTTCCCATTTGGATCTCTTTTCCAAATATGTGAACTCATCTCCAAGAGAAATCTGCGTTGATGATGATTGCTAAGGCAGTAGGTAAACCTCTTTTTGTCGATGAAGCAATTGCAAATGGAAGTCATCCTAGCGTGGCTCCTGTATGTGTGGAATATGACTGTCAAAAACCACCTTTGGACCATATTTGGATTGTGAGTTGAGATTGAAAAACTGGCAATATGACTAGAGGATTTATGGAGAGGGTGGAGTTCACGAAATTGCCAGATTATTGTTTTCATTGCTGCCATGTAAGGCACATTGTTTCGGACTGCTTGGTTCTTAGGAATAAACTAGATAAACTAGGAATCAAAAAGCTATAGCCGTTTTGGGTCGGGAAGCAGTCGGAAGATAAAACCAATACCTAGAAATCATATGCGAAGGGAAAAGGAAGAGATCTGGCCTTGATGGAGCACAAAAAGAAAGACGAGATTCGGGTAGGGGAGTGGAAATAGAGCAAGCAAAGGCAAGTCGTGGGTAATCAAGGAAAAAATGGTACTAAGGGTTCAAACAGAGAGAAATTTGCTCAAGAGGAGTCGAGAAAGGTGCAAGTGATGACAGTCAATCGTTTTGAAATGATCCGAGGAGTGGAAGTGGAAAACCAAAAAATCATGTAAAACAGGGGCAAACAGAGGCGGTGAACAGTGCCATGCAAGCCACAAAAAATTTTGGCATTCTTCCAATCTACTAGTTGGATGCAACAACGGTCCCTAGGGCTTAAGTACAAGCCGAGGAAGGTTTTTTTAGAGGGAATAATTATATCTTGAAAGCAAACGAATCAGTATTTGATGGGACTTTAAATCTGCCTATATTAGATGCTTATCGGGTCTCTATTGAAGGGACAGTCAATGATAGTGCTGATACAGAGCAGGATCTTGGAAGTGTTAGTGTTAATCCATATCAGAGATCAACGAACGATAGGGCAAGGGTTAGCTTACAAGGGTTTGGAGCATAGCTTGGTGAATATTCAAAATGTTGAGGTTGCTTTTGAGGCGGTGACAGATGGAAGGCTCGTGGACAGTACTGGAACTGGGCAGACCTTAGCTGATAATGTGCAGTTTAATGGGGACCAGGATCACGTTCAATGGGTTGTTGAAAATTCTTAAAATATAATGGTTTGGAAGCAAAAAATGAGAAAGAAAGCTAAACCAGTTCTAGCTAACTTGGTACTTGTGTTGAATGTGGAATCTATAAAAGGAAATCGAGATTTGGAACAAGGAATGGAAAAGGATGGACACTAGATGCTACCTAGAGAAACAAAAGCTGCTGAGGCAAGTAGTGTTCAACTATCCCACGAGTTTAGCAAGGTAAGAGCCATGTAGTCATGGAAGTGCAACCGAGAACCATACATAGGAACAGGTCTGAGAGTAATATCTTAATTGTACCGAGTTCAAATCATCCCTCAGAAGAAGATGTTGCAAGTGAGGAAAATGACGGAATGGAAGATTCTGTCTCTACATACTACCTAGCCAACACTTTTCAATGATTAGTTCTATGATTTAGAACGTGAGAGGCCTCTCGGGTGCTATCATTCAAAGGTGAATTAAAAAATTGAAGCTAATGCATAAAATCAAGATTTTAGCTATATTGCAACCTATGGTGGATGTTAGCAAAGCGAAATTTTTTATGAGGAAAATGGGTCTTGAAAAAATGCTTACTAATTGCTCACATAAAATTTGGCTCTTTTATTCTTTTGACTTAAACTGTGAAGTAATTTTTGACCATTTCCAGTGCTTCCATGTTCGGTTCTCCATGCCTTGGTTGGAATATCCTGTTCTTGCATCATCTGTTTATGCCAAATGCACCCAGTCCAAGAGAATGCCACTTTGGGAGTGCATGAGAAGCTTAGTAGTCGACATACAGGTGCCTTGGCTTGTTAGAGGAGCTTTCAATATCATTCTAAAACGAGATGAGAGACTATATGGTGCTATACCGCATAAAGGCTCAATGGAAGATTTTGCTTCTGTGTTACTTGATTGTGGTTTGATGGATGGTGGATTTGAAGGGAACTCGTATACTTGGACAAATAATCATATGTTCTAGAGATTGGATCAGGTAGTCTATAATCACCAATGGATAGACTGTTTTCTAGTCACAAGGATACAGCACTTAAATAGGGATGGCTCGGACCATTGCCCCCTTTTAATTTCCTGTTTTAGGTCTCGGGACAAAGCTCCTTCTTCGTTCTGTTTTTGTATGCATGGGTCCTTCACCATGATTTTAAAACATTTGTGAAAGCAAACTGGTATTTACCTTTCCAGGGTACGGGCTTAAAGGCTTTTTGGGGCAAGCATCTTAGGCTAAAATAATAGCTCAAAGGGTGGAATAAAACTATTTTTGGTGACATATTTCAGAACCTTAGGGAGGCAGAAAAAAGAGTGGAAGAATGCGAGATAATTCATCAACAAGAACAATTTGTGGGCAGCAAAATTAATTTGTAGAAATCCTATGCACAACTAAATAAATATCTTAGCATGGAGGAAATATTTTGGAAGCAAAAATCTGGAGTAAAGTGGATAGTGGAGGCGGAGCGGAACACTAAGTTTTTGCATATGAAAATGCAGAAAAAGAGGATCAAGAACAATATCTTTAAAATACAAGAACCGGATGGCAGTTGGATAAAAGATCCAGAGTTGCTACAACAATCTACAATGGATTTCTTTTCTGCTTTATTAAAAGCTGAACCGTGTGATATGTCCAGGTTTCAAAGCTCTCTCATTCCTTCCATTATTTTTGAATCTGACAACCATTTCCTATGTGCAGTGCCTTCCATGAACGAGTTAAAAGTTGTAGCCTTTGATATTAATCTAGAAAAGGCTGCTAGACCGGATGGATTTTCTTCATATTTTTATCAGCAGTGTTGGGATTTTATTGCACAGGACCCTCTAGCAATAGTAATGGATTTCTTCCACGGTGCAAATTTGCCATGAGGAGTTACTTCTACTACGTTGGTTCTATTGCCAAAGAAAGACAATGCATCCAAATGGAGTGAGTTCAGGCCAATAAGTCTCTGTACAGTGCTGAACAAAATAATCACAAAACTTTTAGCTAAACGGCTGGCAAAGCTTATTCCTTCTATTATCACTGAAATCAAAGTGGTTTTGTTGGTGGCAGACTGATTAGTGATAACATATTGCTAGCTCAGGAATTGATGGGAAAACTAGACCAAAAAGTTAGAGGAGGTAATGTAGCCTCAAAGCTAGATATGATGAAAGCATACGATCGGCTTGATTAGAAGTTTCTTTGTAGAATGCTGCAGCAGTTTGGTTTCAGTGCTTATTGAATTGAAATGATTTCCAGTTGCATATCTAACTACTAGTTTTCATTACTTCTTAATGGTCGTACAGTAGGGTACTTTAAATTTGAACGTGGGCTACGCTAGGGGGATTCCATCTCACCTATGTTGTTTATCCTAACTGTAGAATATTTGTCCAGAGGATTAAATGCTTTATTTGCTTAACATCCATCCATTAATTATTTGTCTAGTTGTTCAATGGTTGTAAGTCACCTGGCCATCGCGGATGATGTTCTTATTTTCACTAATGGCTCAAAATCTGCTTTGCAAAAAATTTTAGCTTTTCTACAATAGTATAAGGAGATATCTGGGCAGCGATTAAATGCTCAAAAGAGCTGCTTTATTACTCACAGAAATATTGCAAACTCTCGGAGCCAAATCATATCCCAAACTACTGGTTTTAGTCATCGATTTTTACCTATAACATATTTAGGTGCTCCTCTTTACAAAGGCCATAAAAAGGTAACCCTTTTTAATGATATTGCAGCAAAGATACAAGAATGGATTATAGGATGGGAGAACAAAATACTATCCCTAGATGGATGGACAATGTTATTGCGAAGTGTTTTATCATCTCTTCCTATTTATTTGCTCCAAGTACTGAAACCTCCTGTATGTGTCCTTGAGAGAATTGACAGATTATTCAATAACTTTTTATAGGGAGGTTTGGCTACTTTTAGAAAAATTCATTGGACCTCATGGTCGAACATTACACTGCCAACATTAGAAGGAGGTTTAGATATTAGAGGCCTAGAGGATGTGTTTAAGCCTTTTAGTGTGAAACTTTGGTGGAGATTTCGAACCTACAATGGCTTGTGGACCCGATTTATGAAAGCAAAGTATTGTGCTGGCCAGATTCCGAGGCATGTTAAACAAAAAATTCATGATTCCTTAACCTGGAAAAGAATGTTTGCTATTTGTGCAGCTACAGAAGAAAATATAAGATGGGGGATTGGACAGGGCAAGGTGTTTTTCTGGCATGGTTGCTAGATGGGAGAAGAGCCATTAGTAAATCATCATCAGTCATTTATTTCCTCAAAGTCACAGGTCTATGATTTCTTTTTAATTAACACATAGGATGTTGACAAATTAAAAGCTGTTTTACCTAAGGAGCAACTGATGGAAATTTTGCAAATTCCCATTGACACAACAAGGGATGATGCGGCATATTGGGTGCCTACTTCAGATGAAAATTTCTCAACGAAGAGTGCATGGGAAATAGTACGACAACGAAGGGTTGTTAATCAGACCTTTAGCTACATTTGGCATAACAGTATCTCGTTAACTACTTCATTCTTTTTATGGAGATTATTACATGATTGGATACTTGTGGAGCTGAAAATAAAAACAGAAGGTTTCCAACTAGCATCCAGATGTAGATGCTATAACTCGAAGGAATCACTCATTCATGTCATGTGGGATAATCTGGTAGCCAAACAGGTTTGGAATTATTTTGCAAAATTCTTCCAAATCTATGTTATTAATCCTCATAATGTTAATCAGATTATTTGTGCTTGGTTATATTTTGGTGATTATTCTAAACATGGGCACATCCGAACTTTAATACCTCTGTTAGTTTTATGGTTCTTATGGGTGGAGCGGAATGATGCAAAATATCAGAACCTCGGTATGTATTCTAATAGAGTAGTGTGGAGAATTTTAAAGCTTATTCACCAATTGTTCCTTGGAAAGTAGTTACAAAAATGGCAATGGAGGGGCGATATGCAAGTAGCTCAAGAGTGGGGCATAGTTTTCCCAAAAAACATGCCTTCTCCTCCAAATTTTTTTCTTAGCAAAAACCATCAATAGGTGAGTATAAGTTAAATGTTGATGGTAGCTCTAAACATTTTCAGACTGCAGCAACAAGTGGAATCCCACAAGATCATGAAGGCATAATGTTATTTGGCTTTTCTAAAAATTTAGGAGTCAAAAACTCTCTACAAGCTGAATTATGAGCCTTATATAAAGGATTTGTCTTATGCCGAGAGTATAACATTACAAGTCTTTGGATTGAGATGGATGCTATGGTTGTTATTCGACTATTACAAGAGAATTATAGAGGGCCATATGATATCAGGTATTGACTAGTTACTATTCGCAACTACTATCCTAGTTTTCCTTTCGCATATCTCATATTTACAGGGAAGGCAATCATGAAGTAGATCTATTAGCGAACATGGGCCATGCACATCAAAATTTAAAAGTCTTCACTATGGCTCAAGGAAAATTACGAGGAATTTTACGATAATGACCGGTGTGATTCACTTGAGGTTTATAACTTTGAGCATTGAGGGAGGTGTAAACCAAAACTCATGTGCACGGAGGTAAGTGCATTGTGTTAATTGAGCCTTCCATGCCCATATATAAATGGTGATGGGCTTTCAAAATATTTTATATGCGAATCTGTGTTGAATATGAGTATAGCAGCTTAGATGGAGTTGGTTTTGATTTCAATTAAGTGATTATGAGATCCCAAGGTTTAATTTGAACTATTATGGTTTATAGTTATAACTGCATGAATTAGTCCAAGGGTGAAAATCAATGAATATTATAATTGATGGTGGTCATGAAGTAAAAGGCTAGTAAACGATCTGCTCTAAGGATGAGCTTGAATTTTGCTATGCTTAGTATAAAGCCAAAGGATTAAAGGACTAGTGGTGGATTGGTAGTTTGAAGTTAAATGACTTAGAAATGTTGATTCTAGTCTAAATGCCCTATGGAGTTCTAAATTTAAGCTTGATATACTAATTGCTTTAAAGGATCAAATTAAGAGTCTAATTGGATTAGTATGCAAACTATGATGTAAATAATTAATCTTGAATTTAATTTCCCCAAATGTAAGGAATTTAGAAAATGTTGATTTTTGGATAAACTTTAAGAGAAAGCTTTTGCATCTTAAGTTTAGAAAATTTTGGTTTTATGACCGCAAAGGCAAGGTACAACAATTAAGTGAATTGTCCACTTTACTAATGTCATTGGTTAAGGATTGATGAGTAAAGTAAGATCACAATGCGAGGTAATGTACACTTTGATAATTATGTACTTAAGAGTTATTTGGAGACAATTGCTTAACCAAGTTTGCATTAAATGCTATGGTAAAGGTATATGATTGTTAGTAGTGAAATATGCTCAAAGGACGATCTTCGCAAACCACAAAAGGTGAAATGTGGAATGGATATGTCGAAATTAACGTTTTGTATGTGTACCTATGATAAAAGGGCAAGTTGGGAATTTATGATTTTCATGATCATGAAAGATATGAAGGTTATCAATATGTAGGCATACATTTGGAGTTGTAACTTATGTGTATGGAGAATTTAAGATATGGTTAATTTCATGTAATTTGAACTGGTTATGTGGTAGCTAATTTAAATGATTTGGTTGAGTGTTAGAATTTATCATGCATTGTTGAATGGAATTAGCATTAGTAAAAGTATGTAAATCTTTAATTAATTCTTGAGGAGTATGAATGATGGTAGAATGGAGGCCTATAGTGTCGTGACACTATATGATAATAGTTGGCATAATATGCACTATTTAAAGTAAATATGGAGGTAGGGAAAGATGAAATTCTTGGATTAATAATAAGGTAAGCATAAGGTGTTGATCAAGATGGATTAATTTTATGACAATTTTAAGTTGAAGTGATTGAACTATATGAGTTGTAAGACAAGGAAAACAATCAGTTGCGAATATTAAGGAATTGTCAAATACTAGAAATGGTGAGTAATTATGCGTGGTAGTATGTAATTGAGAATTCATCATACAATATGGAAGGATGTTGTTAAGTGAGACTTATGTGATTGATAACAAGTGTTAAGAGATAACAAAAGTTTAAAGATGTTGGTTGGGCCTAGTGTATGTGATAAGTAAGAGAATATAAACGATTAAAGAAATTATGGTATAGGCTTAGAGGAAAGCCATGTGGTTGAAAATGATTAGTGTAGTAATCTTAAAGGTAGAAGAATTGTTTGATAAAGTAAATTCCAGCAGCTGCAACATCACAACACTGATTGCCCAACGCTACCGCGCTAAGAATCCCTCATGACTAAAAAAAAATGAGTGAAACGCTAGATGAATGTATAAGACATTGACAAGGGATGTCAATACCAAGTGAGAAATTGTGAATGAAGGATTACAAGCGTGGCATAGAAAATGAGTTAATATAAAGTATTACTATGAGGATTTACACAATCTTGTCTTGATTTAGTTGAATGAAAAGGATTAGTAACAACACAAGGCCAATTATGTGGCTTTCTAGAAACCCATGAAGATAAATTGAAGTATGAATGGATGAGCATTCATTTGAATATCTTGGTGAATAAGTGCATGCCTTTTTGGAATGATATGCTCGGGATATCAAAGAGCAAATAAGTGATTAAGTGTTTCGAGAATGCGTGAACATCCTTAAGAAGGAATTACCAAACATACGCGACAAGTATAATATGTGGGATTTTGAAACTTGCTAAGGAGCCTAATGGCTAAACCACGAGTCAAACGATCAGATGCGGTGAGACATAAGTCTAAAGTAGGTATCCACAAGGAAACACTCAAGAGGAATCTTGATATGAATCTTATGAAAACAAGTATTAAGTTACGTGGTTACAAAAAGGAAGCTATAAGCTGAAAGTGATATTCGTATTGACTTTGAGAAGTACTTGAGAAGAACCTTGTTTCAAGTCTTGCAATATCAACTACAAATTTTAAATTGGCTAAAAGAGAATGGTGTTATATTAGTATGAAAGAATGGTACAAAAGACTATTGAATGTAACCTTGATAATGAAGTCGAATTATGAAAACCTCCTAATGTATTATGGAAATTGGAATTCGAAAATGCATGAGGCATGCTAATTCAAATGAGTCTAAGTCATAAGTAACTCATTAAAATCAAAATGCAATAAGGATATAATATATATATATATATATATATATATATATAGTAGTAGGGTAGTAGAAGNAATATATATATATATATATATATATATATATGATAGGGGTATGAAAGATAATCAAGAAATAGGGATGACTTTTAGGAATTGTGGTATTGCATAAGATGCAATGATCAAGTAAAGATAAATCTTTGAAGGATCAATGAGATTATAAAGCATATACGCATGCTGGATTGTAATTTAATGAAAATGACATTTAGCAAGTGAGATGTGATTAATGATATTGTAATGCAAGGATATATATAGTACAATAAGACTTAACCATATAACTAAAAATGATAAGAAAAGAGTATAAGCATGAAAAGGATGTGAAGCTATGCATAGGCATAATGAGAATTTGAATGGATTACGTAAGAGATAACTTGTGGTAAGACACAAGTTGAATGGTAAATTTAAACAACTAAAAAGAGCAATCTGAAATTGATTATACCTTAATGTTCGTAGATTAAATATGAGAGTGTTGACATGCAATATGAGAATTATTATACTGAATCTTGGTTATGGATAGGAACGAACAAAGAGAAATTAGTCTGAAGGCACTTGAACACAAGGATCCCTACACATAATGAGGAATGTGGACATTTAAATGTGCATGTACATACGTATGTGTGGAGTTGATAATGTGACCAACTAAAGTGAAAAATTGTTCTTAGTGATTCGAGATTTGAACTCAATATATTTAATGAGTTGTATAGATAATACAATGATAAGAAATCCCATCAGAAGTTGAGCTATGTTGATATAAGAGATTTTGGAGAAATAACCAAAGAAATGATATCAAGGAAATGTAACCTGTAGCATGGTTAAGACACACAAGATGGACTAATATAATTAAGAAGATTTAAGTTGCATAAATACAAGATAACATGAAATAAAAAGGGATGGTTGAAGGATTTAACTTCCCCAACATTGAGAATACATACAGGAATGAATATGGCATGTTTATAAAGTTGTAAGCTAGATAATAGTGTATGGGAATGAGATGAATGAATGAATGTCGAGAAGTGTCACAAGGCAGAAGTAATAAAATGGTGATTAGGTATACATAAGTAAGTATAATATGTGATCGAAATCAATATGATTGAGATGGAATTATGGTTCAAAGTTAATGATAGAGATAAAGGCATACTCAGCTTTTTAATAATAAGGGATAATGATTGTGAAGGGTACTACTGATTTGATTCTAAAAGATAAGGATAGATATAAGTGAAGTGTACTAGACGAACTGAAGGTAAATGAGGTGAATAAATCAAAATTCCCTATAAAGGAAGAAGTATAATAAGATCATAGAGTGAGATTAATAACCCGACACTGACGTGAATTGAGGGATGAATTCTTTTTAAGTGGGGGAGATTGTGATACCTCGTATCCCTGTATAGTAGTCAACATAACCATATTGATAAGACGAAGGGCTAATTGACATGCATTTAAGTGTCAAAGAGTAGTGGCGGGTGAAAGGAATATTCTAGAGTAAAATATTTTGCACACGAAGATATAACAATTAAATAATAATATTTTTATTGAGGATGAATTAGTGAGATAAAAAGTGATTTGGAAGTGAATAGGGGCTTAATAAGACATTTTGGGTTCCAAGGAAATAAATGGAAAATCTTGAAGTAAAATAATATTTTATTAATAAAATATTAATATTCTATTTGATGTCGAAATTAGTCATGAAAGAGGAGTATATGGTCAATCTAAGTGGGGGAGAAGAAGAATGAAGGAATTTCGAAGAAAAATAACATTAGTGGGGCTCGCATGTCTTTATTAAATAAAGCTAGTGCGAGTAAGTACACATTTACATATTATGGTGATACCGTGTTGAAGTGAAAACTTTATATTTTGTTTGCACACATGTAAAGGAGGAAAAATAGAAAGAAATTTGAATTAAAAGATTCTTGGGAGGACTAAATTAAAAAAGGGAGAAACTTGGAGGCCAAAATGGAGGGCAAAACCATAATTTTTCCATTAGCTTGGTCAAACCTTCCAAAGGAAGCTTTGACTCTTTTTTTCCTTATCCATGGCTAATCCTTATCTTCTCGAAAAGGCATTTTCTTCTCCATCTTCTTCCTCCCATGCCATTTTCCTTTCTTCACCATAAAAATCAAGTTTTTCTTCTCTTTTCTCTTCTTTTCTTACTTCTCTATTCTCTTACCCCTTTATTCACCCAACCCACAACTCTCAACCTCATTTTTCATCCCAATTGAACCCTAAGAGAGAGAAAGGAAGAAAGAAGAAAGGAAAAAGGAAGAGAAAAGCTAGAAGGAGGCTCGGCCTTGGAGGAGAAAAGAGAAAATCAAGAGGTTTTCCTCCCCACCCACATACCATTGTTGAGGTTTGAAAAGATTTTAGTGGTTTTCCTTGTGGATTTGAAGGTAAAGAAGATAGAAATCGATGTTTTGTTTGAAAGCATGTAGTTTAAACCGATTATGATGTGAGGTTCTGTTAGTGGTAGCAAGGATCATTAAAGATCCAAGGAACCCTAGGTATGCATGTGGAAGAATCTTAGAATGCGTGGTGATTTTGAGCTAGATTAAGTAGTGGGTAAGCGTTCTAACCTCTAAATCACAAGCGGAAAGGAAAAATGAGATATGTATTGATTGTTTGTGCTTGTGGCAGCATGTAAAAGTAAATTGTGGTGCATGTGGACTTAAAAAATGCTTGATGGAAGTAAATTTATAGTTGCTACCATATGCTAGGTTATTGGTGTGGAAATGATGATTGAACTTGATAAATATCCTTAGAAAAGATTAATATATGTGCTAGAGTCATAAATAAGTTACCGGTATTTATAATCTAAAGAATTACGCAAGCAAAGGATAAAGGCAACTTTGGTAAAAATGTGTCAAGATATAAGTTAGTTGAATAAGGATTCACGATTGAATGAAAAAGAGAAGTAGAAATGATATACACTAAAGATATTGAATTTGGATTGTTGCTAAGAAGTACAAAAGTAAAGATAGTGTATTGTGGTGGCTTGCAGGAGAAAATAATGATCAACTGGCAAGTAGAATAAGCTAGATACACCTCCGAACTAATAACGATGCTGTATCCCGTTATCGTAAAGTGAGTGAACTTGCATTTAAAAGGTTTTGAACAAATGCATAAGTGTTGAATGAAATGCTAGAATATCCTTGGTTGACTCTTTTCAAATTTATGCACGGGAATAAGCTTTTCACAAGTGATACTTCTACGTTTTTAAATGTATAATGTGATGAATTATGTATTTGAAATATTATGTTGAATTGCCAATTGCATTGTGGCATGTGATGTATTGTTATGCAAAGATTCTTGTTACATGTTGTTATGTGTGCCATGCATTGAAATGTAATGTTGAATGATAATTATAACTGTGCATGTGCAGTGTGGGAGTACACATGATGGTACCGGTAGTGTGCAGTGTGGGAGAGCACACGTCGATGATATATGCCATGTGCTGTGTGGGAGAGCACATGATGATGATATATGCCATGTGCGGTGTGGGAATGCACATGAGGATATTAGCTATGTGAGGTGTAGGAGTGCACATGAGCTGAGTTGAGGTTAGCGGGTGCATGGGCGGAGCTGTAGTGACTAGTGTTGGGATGACCTTGGTGTATGTTTAAATTATCTATATATTTATATAAACATAATGTATACATGAATTTTTACACGCATGTCCACTTGTCCTGTAGAGTAGAGATTTGTGGAAAATGTAATGTGATTGAATTGTATATTAAAAGTTGATATTCTGAAATGTTTTCAAATTGAGTTGAAAAACAGCATGGCATCGAGTTTTGTTTCTGATATACAAATTGCATGGTTTCAATACAAGTGCATCATGTTTTCTACAAAAATCTTCCATATTGTTTGCTTTTTCCCTTCCTATGTTCACTCACTGAGTTTATACTCATTCTTTTCAACTTCATGCTTTAGTTTTCAAGATCGAAGGTAGTTGGATCCTAGGTCGAGGTGCTCCCTCCTATTCATTTTTCGGTAGGTTCACTACGACTCTCAATGATAGCACCTTCGCCCAGAGTCACTTCGCTGGTTGTCAAGGTTCTATTGTATGTTTATATGTGATGGTTTAATGTAAATTGTGAGATTTGTTTTGAACTTTGTATGTACTTGATTTTCACAATTTAAATTTTGAAAAGATTGTCATTAGAAATTACGAGTTTTAGATCCTAAAGAAAAAGAAGTGATAGATGGACTATTGATGGGTTTACATAGAGAGGCTTGCTTGGGCTTGGTGGGCTATGCCTATTGGGCCCATGTGCCGGTCATGGCTTGAGTTTTGTACTGTGACATTCTGGTGTATGGAGGAGGCAAACTCCAAGTTAGGGGTTATGTAGATGCAAGCTATCGAATTGACAAAGATGATAGCAAGTTGCAAAGTGGATTGTTTTCACGCTTAATGGAGGTGTAATAACTTGGAAGAGTTCCAAACAAGAGAAAATTACATATTTTACAACCAAGGTCGAATACATCTCTGCGTTTAACGCAATGAAAGAGGTAGTTTGGATTAAGAAGTTCATTACTGAACTAGATGTGGTTCTTAGCATTTTTTATCCAATATCTTTGTATTGTGATAACAATGGAGCCATTGCACAAGCATAGGAACCAAGGTCTCATCAGAAATCTAAACATGTATTGCGGTGTTACCATGTGATCAAGGAGATCATTGGAAGAGGAGACATTTGCAGAAAGCCTTTACCCATTGAGGAAAATATTGTTGATCCTCTCACTAAAGCACTGGCCCAACAGAAGCATAATCCTCATGTTAAGAACATTGGTATTAGATACATAGGTGATTCGCTTTATTGCAAGTGGGAGATTGTTAGTATAAACCCTATAAGCCAATTTGTGGTTACATGCGAATTGCAATTTTGAGATATTCATGTATGACATTTTGTTATACATAACAACATTAAGGTAGTTCTTTATCCATAAGTTTGTGATTTAATTACTTTTTGTACTTATGTAAATAAAGCCCATGGAACTATATATACCTTGCAAAGGAATTGTATTGGGATACAATTATGAGGTCTTTATGCATCAAAGCATTGTTCCAAAAAGTTCCTGATCATTGTATTATGGAGACGGGGTATTAATATGCTCAAAGATCTACACATGTTATGTTCCTTACTTGTGAAGTAAACAACCGCTCTCATAGGTTGAAGTATAGAGATACTTGGAACTAGCATGTGGTTGTTTACCTTGGAAGAGCAAGTTCACTGAACATGACCCACCATGAGAAGTGCATTTAGTACCCTACTCAAGTGTCTATGCAATACTTCTCATGTGTTAGTTGTGTAACTACTCCCTAAACTTGAGACACCAAGTTGTCTTGTATGTGGAGTACTATGCTTTCGTTTCACCCTTACGGATGCCTAACCAAGGATGCCAAAACAGGATGTTTTTGGGTGTAGTTTGAAGCATATAAAGGCAATTGAGTGGTTAAGATAGGAATCATCACCCCAAGTGATTCAAGGGGAAATATCTCATTAGTTCTTGGTTTGTCAACTTAATCAGATCCTTGGCCAAGGTGATTAGGAGGTTATGAAATGAGTTTCATAAGTCTCTATAAAGCTAATGATTTAACTGCAAGAACAAATATGGAGGTCAATAAGAGTAGGCACTACACCAAGCTTTTATCATCTCTAGGATATATGATGAGGGAATGAATTACATCGATAAACTATACACTGAAAGATTGTTAAAGAATCCTTTAGCTCTCCTAACAATTGGGTGACCATTATGCATTACTAGATGCCAATCTTGGTCTATGGAATTGAACTAGTTAATTTAAAATTGAATATGATTCATTTAAATTAATTAATTAGTAAAATTATAATTCAATTTCGTTGCCAACATGTTAGAAATCTAATGGGTCACACACAATGGTTGCAATTTGGATTAAATTGAGAGTGTGAAGATTTAAGTTAAGCTTAAATGAAATTCTAGGTTTTCACTACCAAGGACCTAATTAAAAGAGTTTAATTAGGCATTAGTTAAATATTATAGTTGTTATAATATTAAACACTTGTTTTGCAAATTTTAATAAGTCTAATAAAATAAACCTAGATATAAATATCACATTATAACCACTTTTTTCTAAGGCAACAAAAAAAAAAAACTAATAGTTTGTTTTTTCTCTTCGGTGCATCCATTCTTGAGAGGGGTTTTTTAGAAAACTTCTGCATTGATTCTTTGCTAAAAATCAAAAAAGAAAAGAGGACAAATCATTGTCCACTTGCTAGCACAAACCCGTGGGATAAAGCTTTCTCCTTGAGAAAGATCCGTTGCAATCATGTGTGCAACATTGGAGGCCAAGCGATTGAGTGGCTAGGATTGTTTCACATAAAAAGGTGTTCATGTTTGTCAGCACCAAAAGGAATCCATTTGATTATGATATCACTTGGAAAGTGTAACGCACCGTACTTTGATATGTTGATTAATAGAACTTGTCAGATATCAATTGAGGATCAATTTATGATATAAAAAGTGATTTGGAAGTGAATTGGGGCATAATAAGATATTTTGGGTGCCAAGGAGCAAGTGGAAAATTTTTGGAATAAAATAATATTAAAATATTAATATTTTATTCAGTGTCAAAATTTTTCATGAAAAAGGAGTATATGGTTAATCTAAGTGGGGGAGAAGAAGAATGAGGAAATTTTGGAGAAGAATGACGTTAATGGGGCCCACGTGTTTTTGTTAACTAAATCTAGCGCGGGTAAGTAAATATTTAAATATTTCGGTGACACCATGTTGAAGCATGAACTTGATATTTAATTGATACAAGTGTTAAGGAAGAAAAATGGGAAGAAATTGGAATTAAAAAATTATGGGAGGATACAATTAAAAAGGGTGAAATCATTGGAGGGTAAAATGGTAATTTTGCCATTAAGTTGGTAAAACTTCTAAAGAAAGGTTTGACTCTTCATCCTTATCCCATGGCTATTTCTTATCTCCAGCCACAAGATATTTTCCTCTTCTCTTCCATGTTCCACGCCATTTTCAAGCTTCCATGCTATTTCACCTTACCACTATCCATTTGAAAGGAATAATGGCTTTGTTTTGCAAGGAAAAATGTACTCTTGGAAAGAAAATAAATGAGATCAGTTGAAAGAAAGGAGAAAGGAAAGAAAGAAAGGAGAAAGAAAAAGAGAGAAAAGAAGAAAAAAAGCTTGGTTTTGGTGGTTCAAGCAAAGAAAGGTAAAGATTCTTGTTTTTGGCTTGAGTAATCTTTGAAAATGAGTTAGTGACTAAGAGAAATGTCTTGTGGCAGCAAAGATTGGCTTGATTAGAAAAAAATTGGTGACATACAAGTTAATAAACTCGTGGGTACATGATGGACTCAAGTGGAAAAGGAAAGCGGGAAGCTTCACACTATGTTTTAAAGCCTACGGTTGGTTAAATATTGTGAGGAATTATGGTTGTTGAAAGGATCTATTTGCATAAGCTAGTTGAAAATTGTTAAGTTTGTATGGCATGTTGTTTGAAAGAAATGAAAAAGGAATATTATGGATGGAGAATTGAGAAACAAAGTATTAAAAGTTAGATAGATAATGATACATATAAACTTGGAAATAATTGAGTAAAAGTGAGAATGATTGTTGTTGCCATATATGTAGTTTATGTTGAGAAATATATGATGAATTTGAATAAATATCATTGGAAAGGTTGAAATGGGCACTTGATGTTATAAACAAGTTGCCGATACTTATAATTTAAAGAATTATGCAAGCAAATGATAAAGGCAACTTAGCTAAACATGTGTCAAGATGTATATGAATATGCAATGTTAAGTAAGGAAAAGTGGTGATTCTAGCATAGTATGGGTTATTAACATGATGGTAATGTTTGAATAAGGAGGAAAATGAGAATGATAAACACTAAGATTATTGAATTTGGATTTGTTGCTAAGAAGTGCAAAAGTAAAGATAGTAGACTGTGGTGGCGTGCCAGAGGAAATAATGAGCGACCGGCAAGTAGAAATAGCTAGATACGCCTCCGAACTAATAGCGATGTAATATCCCGCTATCATAAGATGAGTGAACTTGCATTAAAATGTTTTGGATAAATGCATACGTATTTAATTGAATCACCTAAAATGTTTTATCAGGCTTTTCTTTAAAGCCTGCATGGGAACAAGCCCTTGATGAAATATTTTTATGTGGTAAAATATGTGATATAATGAAACCATGTGTTCCTATATTATGTGGCTATGTGTGTTATGCTTTGAGTAATAATGTTGTATAATAGCTATAACCGTGCACGTGCGGTGAGGGAGTGCACGTGACAATGCCGGTGGTTTGCGGTGTGAGAGTGCACATACCGATAATGATGTAGACGGGAGTGCGTGTGATGATATTGAAATGTTCGTACACATGATGATATTGCCTTGTGTGTGTAGGGAGTGCACATGAGCTAAGTAAGGCGGCGACGGTGTACATGTATATATATATATATATATATATGGTATAGACAAGTTATGAAAATAAAAAAATGTGATTGTACTATATGCTATAGAATGCCTTTCTGCTGCAGTGAGATTTGCTCTGTTATGCTTGCCTTGTTTGAATTTCCTAAATGTTTTAAAATGAGTTGGAAAATAGCACGGCATCGAGTTTTGTTGATAATATATAAAATTGCATTGTTTTTACACAAGTGCATCATGTTTTCAAAAAGCTCTCCTATCGTTTGCTTGTTCTTTTTTTAGGTTCACTCACTGGGTTTATACTCACTCTTTTTAACTTCATGTTTTCAAATTCAAAGGTAGTTGGGACCTAGATTGAAGTGTCCATTTGTATTCGCCATTTGGTAGGTACCATGGTATCCTGTAGCGACACCCATGCCTAGAGTCACTTCGCTGATAGTCAAGGTCTCTTGTCAATGTATATATTTGCTGAAATGTAAATTATGAGATTGTTATGCACTCTGTATGTTGATTGATTACCCCTGTTAGTTAGGGTTGAAGAATGATAACCCTACTGGGCCCTTGCGCTGGTCATGGCTCGGGAATTGGGCTATGACAAACGTGGTATCAAAGCCTAGGTTTAGTCGAGTCCTAGGAACTCTTGTGTCAGTCAGCGGAGTTGTCAGAGTTAGTGTAGAGTCTTGTTTATGATTTCTGACTGTAGCACAAGTCATAGACAAGAGGCTGTATGAACTCCTATTCCTAGTAATCTACCTATTACTAATGTCATATAAAGGTTATAAGTGTTGCCGTTGTTTGGGTTTGAGATGCCACTTGAGACATGAACTATTGTCAGAAAGATTTTAAAGCAAATTCTTCTAATGAACGGTTACTATAATGACGTATCCCTCCGACAAAGGATGGAGGAAAGTGAACCTGGACTAATAGGACCATAATAACTTACTCATTTGGTGAAGCTATATTTTGAGCCCATGATTGTCAATGGGAGGAAAATTAGATGACTATGGAATGTATTTTAGATCGACATAAAGGAGCACGTGCAATAATAGTACTAAGGGGTGTAATTTGACTAGAATGAATAGTGATTGTTATAATTCATTTGGAGTTTATAAATCTAAGCATTGAGGGAGGTGTAAACCAATACTTATGTGCACGGGGGTAAGTGCACTATGTTAATTGAGCTTGTCATGCCCATATATATAAATGGTGTTGGGTTTTCGAAATATTTTATATGCGAATATGCGTTGAATATGTGTGTAGCAGCTTAGAGAGAGCTAGTTTTGATTTCAATTAAGTGACTGTGAGATCCCAATAATTAAAAAAAAAAGGTGATTGAATTAGCTCAAGGGTTAAAATCAGTGATTGTTATAATTGATGTGTGGTTATCAAGTAGAAGGCTAGTAAATAAATTTGCTCTAAAGATGAGCTTAAATTTGCTTCAATTTATTTTACTTCAATTTTTGTTAGTTTGCTTTGTTGATGCTCTAATCATGTTGTTCCTAGCATAGCCAACTAAACGAAAGGTTTCATTCAAATGAGGGATATCCAATCTTTTAGTTTCTAGCTTAGTGCCTTGGAAACTATCCAATCTTCTTCTTTTTTTCACAACTATCATCTTCACATTTTCTTCCTTTGTGGGTCTATACCCGAGACCAAAGTATTCCTCATTTTTCTTTTGTAACATTGGTTTTTTTGATTTCTTGCAATTTTTTGCCAAGTCCAAAACCAGCATGACATCCTTTCCCCACAGTTTGCTTGAATATCATATTCGAATTTTTCGATAATCGCGGAGTAGGTATCATAAATCATTCACTTACATAAGTAGCATTGACAACTTCAAAAGATCTAAAAGAACAATCCAATGTTTTTTTTGCATTCTCAATGTAAGAGGTTGATGGTGGTTGAGTGACAAAGATGTCTTCTTCACCTGAAACTATTATCAACTGATTATCCACTATGAACTAGACTTTTTGGTGTAGAGATAATGGTATTGCACCAGCCATGTGTATCCATGGTCATCACAGTAGGCAACTACATGAAGATGTAATGTCCATGACTTGGAATTTGATGGTAAAGATGCAAGGGCCAATTTGTATTAGCACCTCTATGTTCCTAATTACCTTTTATCTTGTTCCATCAAAAGCCCTTACAATCATGTGACTTTTTTGCATGTAAGACATGTCTACAGGTAGCTTAGCTAATGTGGTCATTGGCTTAACATTCAATAAGGAGCCATTATCGATAAGGACCCTAGCTATAATATGGTCTTTACACTTGGTGATTATATGGAGTGCTTTATTATGTCCTCTACCATCTGGTGAGATCTTATCATCATTAAAGGTTATGAAGTTTGTTGCAATAATGTTACCTATAATCTGGTCCAAATTCTTGATTGATATGTTATGTGGCACATGATCTTGATTGAGTATTCTAAACAAGGCATTTTGATGAAGCTCAAAGCTTAAAAGTAGAGATAGAAGCGATATGTGAGCTGGCATCCAATTCAACTGCTCTACTACATTGTATTCGCTATGCTTGAGAAACTTAGGAAATTCGCAAGTTTCTTTCTCGATGATTAGTTTCTTGTGTTCGTCATCTTATACTACTATAAGCTTACTTGCTTACCTTCTTGGTAGAGTTTTTGGCCTTTGATTCTCATTTGTCACCTTCACTTTTTTTGCCTTTTCAAGTAGCTCAAGGTATAACATCTCCCACTCCGAGTTTTTCTTCCAGCATCAGTTATGCAAGAAGTTTTCCATCTTGAGGTAGACAATTAAATATCTTCTATGAGATGATTTTGTATCGTATTTATGAGTGACTACCTTACTGCTTTGATAAGAGAAAAGGCTAGGGATTTCAATAGTCACCACTAGCTTAATAACATTAGTGAGCTTATTAACTTCTAAATTTGTCTCCTCTTCATAATAAATAGTCAAAGCCTTAAGGGTAGTATAAGGACATGAATTTTCTATTATTATGTTTATTGTGTTTTCCTCACATTCTTCAAAAAAGTCAATTTTGGATAAATCCATCATTTCTTTTACTTTTTGAGAAATGCTCCACATTCTTGAATAGAGTGTCCATTGATTCCCATATGGTACCTATATGCATGCTTGGAATAGTATCTTAGATATTTGAGACTTTGATCGATCCAAATATGTTGAATCATACCAGCATTGACTAAATCTTCGTACATTTCCCCCATTGAGGTTTAAACCTTGCTTACATTCTATTTGATGTATTGAGCTACCTCATTTCCCATAACATTCATAGATGTCCCTGAGTGATTGGGCAAAGGGTTTCATTCACATTTGGCTCAAGCTTCTTTGCAAAGTTCAAAAATCCAATCCTAACCAAACCTTGCACCTTACGTTACAAGGCTATGCAATTCTCTATTAAGTGACCTTGAATTCCATAGTGGTAATCACATTAAGCATTGACATCATACCATTTTGGGTAAAGTGGTTTCAAAGGTTCTAAGTGAACTTTTGCCAAGAGATGAGGCTTAATTAGTTGTTAAAGTAGAGCTGTGTAAGATATGGGGATAAGGTCAAATTTCTTTAGAGTATTTTTGGGTTCCCTAGCATTATATGGTCGAGTAGTGGATTAGGTTGGTGGGGTTGATGACAAAGCTTAGACATTTGTTTGGAAAGCTAATTATGGGGCACATTGGTAAGGGTTTTGAGAAATATTGTTTGAGATAGGATAGTAGGGTTGGTAAGGGAGATAAGGTTGATATGGATTGTATGCTCTAGCTTGAGGCCCTTCAACTGTAACCGCTTGAGATTCAACTTCTGTTTTCTTTGCCACACCTCCTTTTTTAGCATTGGTGGTGTCTCCTTCTTCCATCTTACCATTCTTAATTGCAGCTTCAATTATTTCCCCTGACAAAACCATATCTGCAAAGTTTTTGGTGGCATTTTCGATCAATCCTTCATAGTTTTAGGGCTTCAGAGTGTAACAAACATGACTATTATTTCTTTCTCAGTCAATGGTGGTTGGACTTGTGAGGCAATATCTCTCCACCTTCGAGCATAGTCTTTGAAGCCCTCAGTAGCTTTCTTCTTCATGTTTTGGAAGGTCAAACGATCTAGAGCCATGTCTACTGCATGTCTATACTAAGCTATGAATGCTCGTGCGAAGTCTTTCAGTGAATGCACATGACTTCTATCCAGCTTGTTGTACTCTCAGATGGCTGATCTTGTAAAGCTATCCTAGAAATAGTGGATCAACAACTTATCATCGTGAGTGTTAGTGTCACGATCCAAATTCTGGGCCATGACCGACGCAAGGGCCTAATGGACGTAGTCCATTAAGCCCAAGCAAGCCTATCTATTTATCCTACTCATCATTCCATCAAATATCGTTGAGTCACATTTTATAACTTAAAATCAAAATAGTGATAGACATTACCAACTCGTACTGGCATTACTCATTTAAAATATACATACATTGTCTACAACATGTATTCTAATAATTTACATTAAGTTGTCTATACATATCAAAAAGAGACTCGATGTCTAGCGGAGAAACTCGACGAATGTACAACTACTGATTGCCTCGACACCTACCAATAGTCGAGTCTACAAGGGCACCTCGACCTAATTACCAACTACCTCGTGATCTGAAAACATGAAGTTGAAAACGGTGAGTATAAACCTAATGAGTGAACAAGAAAGGGAACAAGCAACAACAAAGGAGAATTTAAAATCGTGATGCATTTGTTTCAAAACAATGCAATTTAGTTCCATTCATATTAAAAACCCCTCATCAAGCCCTTAAATGATTAATCATTTGAAAATCATGAACCCATATATAATGAACCATTTGAAGAATGAAAGCTTCAATGATACGCAAGCAAGTCAAATACGACAACGAATCTCAACTGGCCAAGGGTTTCTCACTAAACCTCCTCGTTTTAAACTTAACTCATTTAGTCCTTAATGTTGGAAGTCCATGCTTAGATATGGTAGCAAAGAAGTGAAAAACAAGGCAGCAATTGAACAAGATAGGAGACAAAACATAAAGTTTTTCGTTGCAGCAAGATTCAATCTCGTTGCAGCGAAATTGTGACCCAGAAACAGAAAGTTTCTCGCTGCAGTGAGAAGCTACAGTGTCATTCTCGCTGCAGCGAGTTTTCTCCAGTCTACCCCTCCAAACCCGAGAGTTTCTAGCTGCAGCGAAAATGATTCTCGCTGCAGCGAGAAACAGGGCACCAATGAAAAATTTGCCCTTCTTCCCAAAGAAAAACCACCCTGCTGAAATGTCCAAACCAACATGAAACGCATAACTATTTTCCAAAGTTTAACATGTCAAGTTTCACATGGATTACAACCATATACCATTACTCATTAATTTCCTATAACACACATATTTACATATGTATATGTGTATATGTATACCCATCATCATCGTGCACACCATCACATCATCATCATCAGCAGCTCATGCGTACTCCCTACTAGCACAAGGCTGGGTCATCACCTGGTTATGCGCACTCCCTACTCGCACATAATCGGGTCATCCTCGGCTTATGTGCACTCCCTACTTGCACATAACCGAGTCAATATAATTACACAACACTATATTCAAACATATATGTATATCAACATAATGCTGCAGCATAGAGATCCATGATAACCACATGTCATAACATAAAATTGATTTATCAAAGGCTTGTTCCCAAGGCACTTGTTTTAACAAAAGTTGTATAGAATCATTGAAATACTTTGTAAAAAACGGTCATATTCCCAAAATGATTTTGATAGGCAATCCACTCACCGGTATATTGTTGAGCCTTTAGTTGACTCTAATTCCCCTAATGATCCAATTGGGATGATAGGGCTTTGTTAGAACCTAGAATCACATTAGCAACAGTAATAGGTCAATTCACATACTGTAAACCCTAAAAGCTATCCTTTAGTTAGCCACTTTAAATGGCTATCTATGTTCACTATCTTAAGCACTATAAAGTGGATGAAGATCCTCAACAATAAAATAGCTCATAGTCCCAATTACTAGCCATTATCCACAGCTAAATACCAAGCTTAGTTCATCACTTACCCTAGGGTTCCTTTGTAGTCGAATTCTCTTCCAATAGCTTCTAAACAAATGAGGTAATTCTCTCTTTCTCTCTCTAAAATGCCCAACTAGTGAGAGAAAGTGTGCAAATAAGATTTTTCAAGGGTTTTAAGGAGAGAGAGTGAAAGAATACAAGGGTTCTAGTCAAAAGGGCACAAAGGTATGAAAACTAGAGCTAGAGAAAGAAAATTATGCAAGCTCCATATAGAAGGAGGAAAAAGAAAGAGCTGCTGGAAAGTGGGAGAAGAAGTTGTTGGAAGAAAGATATTTATAGCAAATCTTATCCATTACACTTAAATTATGAAATTGCCCCTCCACCAATTAACTTACTCTCCTCCAACCCTTTATGAAATCTTTTTACTCCTTTACACTGGGACAAGGTCCATAATAGTCTAGACATACTCGGGTTCATGAAAACTTAAAATTATAACCTGGGGTGAAAAATGACCATTTTGCCCCTACCGTGAAAATCATAAAATTTGTTTCCTTTCCATTTTACCCTTAATTTCAACATCCATTTATGCCTTATGCCTACTTAGGCTATAATATTATTTAAAATCTTACTTTTATGGGCTTACTAAAGAAATGACGAAATTACCCCTGATCAGGGATATCGCGTATTTTACTAACTATGAGTCTATAAAGGTCAAGGTCTCACAATAAGCAACCATCTTATGACAATACATGGTTACATGTGCCATTGGCACTTAGTCCCATCATACTTCCTGAAATTAAGAACCTTAAATTTGGGGGGAATCATTAATCCTGGTACACGACTCAATTCTAATACATCAATATTACCCAAAGCATCTGTCCTTTCCACAGCACATAATCGTTCCTCTAAAATGTCAAACTTTTTCTATGCTCTCAGATTATCCATAGCCTCGAACGCACCTCTATTCAATTTTTCTTATTCTTTTGGATCATCCAGATCGAGAATTGTTATAAGTTAGCGAGGTGCACTCCATTTATGGTTCCCTACATCAATAACTATTCCCCATAAAGATGTCTTCCCATAAATGTTATGGAGTACTGGTGTTGCTTTTAAAATGCTGGGGGGTAGTACATGGAGTCATTGTTGCTTAAAATCTATTGACTCATTTGGTTGGTAGATTCTTCAATCACTGTTTTCCCCTTGTTGATATTCATAATTAGCTCTATCATCTTAGCCAACTACTCTTTTATGTCTTTGTAAAACCCGACCTTATAAACACATGTCATGACATACATGCACTGAGTAGCATGTTATTACGCTAGGAAAGTCCCTAAGAATAGACGAAAACTGGTATTGTACCTAACGGTACACTTGAGTTGATTTAACCTCGAACTAGTTCAAATAGGAATCGTAGGATGAAATTTAATATTTTACAGTCCAGGAATGACTAAAAATGATTGTTCGGAGTTTGAGGGTTCATTTAGGGAAAAATTAAAAATTTTGATGTTTAGGGGCAAAATCGTTATTTTGCAACCTAAGATAATAATTTGATCATGGAGTGAAAATTTTGACCAAGATTAACTATTTGGAATATAATTTAATGATAGAAAGTGAAAAAGTTTAATTCTGGTGATTTTTAGAGTGTAGGGGCAAAATCGTAATTTTGCCACTCGCGGACAAAATTTGAGATTTTGAGAGAATTTAGATCAAATTTGACAAATTGGAGAATGGTATGAGTATAAGGGATGAAAAATATGTCTATGGGCATTTTTTAAGTTTTTGGGGCAAAAATGTAATTTTTGACTTTTATTGGGGCAAAAGTGTAAATTTCAAAAAAATTACTCCACCAAGACTTTGGATAAGTCTGAGAATTTTATCTAAGCTATGGATATGTGGGACAAGTGTATGGTGAAAATTTGGAAACAAATGGATGGCTAGAATTTAAGGAATTAATAAAATATTTAAAAAAATGAAAAAAATAATATTATATTATTTTAGCCTTTAAAAAGGTCAAAATTTCCAGAATTCTCATCTTCCTCAAGCCGTCCAAACCAGGAGAGAAAAGGGGAAAAGAAATAAGAACTCTAGCTGAAAAATTTGGAGAAAATCAAGAGAAATCAAGAAATCAAGCATTAAAAAGGTAAATTTCATTGATTTTCCTTGTGATTTTACCTACCCATGCATTTTTCTCATTTCCATGCAAGATTAGAAAGTGGGTATGGACACCCATGCTGGCCAAACCTCCATGGATGAGTTTTGAGCTTGAGTTTTGGTTGATTTTAATTGAATTAAGTGATTTTAGTTAGGTTATATTGTAATATAGCAAAAATAAGCTAGAGAAATAATTTTCTCCCATTGAAACCCATTATGCCAAATTTTCTAGGGGAATATTGGTTGCTGATCTTGATGTTTATTTGAGGAATTATGATGAATAATGATGAATTATGAGCCTAGAAAAATAATGGAAATTTTCGGAGTAAAAATATGAATTTTTACCCACTAGGGGTATTTTCATAATTTGCTATCGGGACTAATAATTTGCACCACACTGAGGGACATTAAGTCAATTTTGGTGCAATTGAGGTATAGAAACTGAAAAAAATTAATTTGGAGTTAAACGGATGCGTATATCGATTTATCGGGTAAAAGACTGAAATAGGCTAACACCGCGTTTAGGCAAAATTTAGACGTTTTGCGCTTCATATCATGCATTAGATGTATAAATTAGTTTATTTTGGTTTAGTACCAAAGTAGTAAACCTCTTAATTGTGCAATTTGTCAAGGTGGCGAATCCTCTGGCAAGGGCAAAGAAATCGCACCCGAGGAGTAATAGTTGGAGTACCCGAATTTAGTTTTCAAAAACTGTGAGTAAACCTACTATTATTGTAAATTATCTAGATTTTATTTTTAAATGTTTTTTTTAGGTATTTTATGAAATTAAAATGAGATTAAAATGGGACTTTTGATGTTTTAGAAATAAATGTGACAAATAAATATATTGTGTTGATTATCTGAAATAAGAAACTTTTAATTATGAAATTGAGTAAATGGGACGCTGCCAATTGTCTTGAAAAAATATGTATTCCTATGAATGGCTTATGATATATGAGTATATGTGGCTACATTTTATTATTGCATTGGGAATTTATGTAAGCTGTCTTTTACTATGCAGGCTGGGTAAATAAATAAAAGCCACGTTATACTGTCAAAATTTTATTAAAGTTGGTGGGTTTAGTCACTGCAGTGATGGGTTTCCATGGATTGCCTATTAGAGGGGCACGGTAAACCCGATTATATAGTTACTTCGGTTGTAGAGGCGAGGAGGGTAAGTCCCGAGGTAGTGTTAGAGCTCACTTCACGTCGAACCCCCACGTGAATGTGTAAGTCGGGCAACGCCAAGGAACGACTTGTTTTCAAAACTAACATGTGTTTAACATGTAAATATCTTAACAACCTTGATAGACTTGGTTAGATGCCTCGGCCAAGGTATCCCTGAGGACTAGTTTTTGGCTTGAGCTCTGTTTTTAATAAAAATCATAAGCTTTAACAACTGTTTTGGTAAATTACAAATATTTTATGGTTTAAGAAATAAATTGAAAACCTTATCAAATGGTTTGTGATTTGTTGTTTAAACTTGCCTCTATTTTACTCGCCTTTAGATATTTATAATAATGTCTGTTTACTCATTGAGATTGTAAAATCTCACCCACCTCCTTTCCAAATATTTCAGGCCTGTGGTAGCTTGTAAATATCTGATTTTGTCGAGGATTCCAATTGAGCCCTCTATCTCACAGACAGTAGGTTACTATCACCAACACTTGATGTATTTATGGGTCACTTGTCATTGTAATTATTATTGTACATTATAACTTTGTAAATTATTGTATGTATGAATTTATTTTACTTACACGTGTTTCTATAAATATTATTTTATATAAAAATGCTATATTTTAATCAATATTTTGAATAGTAATATTTTGTCTATAAATGCTTTAAAAAAATATATATTTTGTCTTTTGATTTACTTGAGCCGAAAATGACTGGTAATTGTTTAAAACAGAATGTTTAACAATGATTGCTCACAGGAAAGGCAAGAAACTAATACGTAAGCCTTGCGGGGTTCCGATTGGCATTTTGGGTAATGAGTGTAAATCGGGACGTCACGACGGTTGTCATGGGCCCGAGGGAGGTTCCGAATCGTGACAGTCTTCTTGAGCTTTCTTGATTTGATCTATTCACACAGATTGTTCGTTTTCCATATTCTTGGTTTATAGCAGAGTATTATATGGGTGACAAGCAAGTGGTTTTAGAGGTCAAGCTATCTGGAGGACCTTTTTTACCATAGGTATGAATTAGATGCTTTGAATTGTATGTTCAAATGTAAATGCATGTTCTAAATATGTTCTAGATATTTGCCATGCCATGGTAAATGAAGAAAGGAGATTTCTCTTACTTACAAAAATTATAAAACAACTAAAACTGCTTACATTCAATACTTAAATCATCCAACTTAGAAAAAAAGAAAAAATCTAACTTAAAAATCTAATTCAAAATACTTGAAACGTCCAACTTGTTTGTTGTGATCGTGTACTTCATCCATGAAATTAAGAATCATTGTCCATAGACTCCATTTGGATGGATTTCAAGTTTGAGTGACTCGATATTTTTAACAAGGACCGCTTTATTAGTTTACCTTGCGAAGAGTTCCACTTGAGCTTGCTTGGCTAAAAGCTCATGCCTTCTTGTCTCCCTAATGTTTCGTAATCTTGCATAAACTTGACACGAAAGGCATTCTTGTTTGGCTTGATCATAACTCATTTGAAGGTCTAGAATGGTGTGTGCATGTCACTTACATTCTCCTTTAAGTGCTTGAATTTTTTCTCATTGAAAGCGCATTCTCTATCCCATATTTTCTGCAAATGCTTGGAGCATGTCTATTTGGTCCTACTTCTTGCTCAAATCTTTTTCCTTCACACTCAAATCTTCCTGTAGTTCACTAAGATCCCTAGTCACTGATGAGAGTGTATAATCTAAGCATTCACATTTCTTCCATTCATCACGTTCCTTGCGAAGATTTTAATTTTTTGTTCTCTTTCTTTGGTCAAGTCCTTTATTTCTCATTGTAGTCTTTTATTTTCATTTCTCCATTTGGCTATTCCATCATCTAGTGATTCACTAGTTTTTGTGTCGTGACCCAAATTTCGGGCCATGACCGGCTCATGGGCTCAATGGACATAACCCACTAAACCCAAGCAAGCCTATTTATATGACTCCATTCATTGATTTCATTATTCGTTCTTACAATCGTATTTCGTAATTTTCACGAACGAGCATGTCAATACTTTCCTATTGACCATATATTCACATTTATATGATTAAAAATAATGTCATCCGTGCCATTACATAGTGGCAACATTAATCAATATAAACATCTATTCGCTTAAGATATATATATATACATGTCTTAACAATTTACATCAGGGCACGTGTGTTCAACAAAAAGGATTCTAGACTTACAGCTGAGCAACCATAGCAAAGGTGCAACTACCGAATGCCATCGATACCTACCAATAAATGGATACAAGTATATGAGGACACCTCGACCTAGTTATCGGCTACTTCTTGATCTGAAAACATGAAGTTGAAAACGGTGAGTATAAACTCAATGACTAAACATAAGAAAGGAACAAGCAATCAATACGAAGAATTTGGAAATCATGATGCACTTGTTTCAAAAATAATGCAATTGATTTAGTTTCTTACTAAAAGCCCCCCATTTCAAACTTTGATTAATAACCTCATAGTGTTGCAAAAACCCAAGATCAATCCATGAAGTTAAATGGGTGAAAAATATGTCAAAATCAAGCAAGGTAGCAAGCATGGCAACAAGTTTCTCGTTGCAGCGAGATTCAGGCGGCCAAAACAAAAAGTTTCTCGCTGCAGCAAGAAATAGTGTCAGTTTGCATGTGTTCTAGTTTTTCTATCATATCTCCCACAACAGAAGTCCAATTGACCTGAGTTTTGGAGCATTAGAAAGTTAAGACAGAGTAGAATTTTGATGTTTACCACTTTTCCCAGCTCAGACGGGAAGGTGGTCAAAATCTTCATTGAAGTTAAAGTACTGCATCAGAACCCGAGAGCTTATCGCTGCAGCGAGTTGTTGGCTGCAGAAACAGAATGTTTCTCACTACAGCAAGAAGTAGGGCACCTATGTGTAAAAAGGACCTCCTTTGCACTAAAAATCCATTTAGTGCTGTAATAAAAATCAATTTGCAAGAAAATGGGAAATTCTCAAGATTCATCATGCCAACTTTCACATGCATTACAACCATATACCATATTCATGAACTTTTATTTCACAAGCATATATATACTTATTTACATAAATAAACACCAATACCACCATCATCTCACCCAACTCATGTGCATCTCCCCACATCGTACACATAGCCAAAGTCATCATGTGCATCCCCCCACATCGTGCACACGGGCACTTTCATCATCCAACTCCCTCACCACCGTCATCATCGACATGTACATCCCCCCACATCGTGCACACGCACAATTATCATTATCACACAATATCAACCATCCATGCACAACATATATATATATATATATATATATATATA
>NC_030851.1:21904634-21942467 GCF_000208745.1 Theobroma cacao | reverse complement strand
ATTAAGTCAATTCACATACTTATAAATTCTAAAAGCTTTCTCTTAGCTAGCTTCCAATTGCCATTTAAGTGGCTATCTATGTTCACTATCCTAATCACTCTAAAGTGAATGAACAACCTCAACTACCAAAACACCCACAAGTCTAAACATTAATAATTTTCAACACTAAAAATCAATTCTAATTCACTACTCACTTTGGTAGCTTTGTATTTGAAATTGTTTCTGAAAACTTTCAAGCTATTATTGAAGCTCCCTCTTTCTCTCTCTAAACACATAGGTAGTGAGAGAAAGTATGGAAATAAGATTTTTCAAGGGTTTTAAAGTAAGAGAGTGAAAGAGTACAAGGGTTCTATGCAAAAGTGCACAAAAGCTTGAAAATTGGAGCTATTTTGAGGAAGGTTATAGACCTTTCATGTCAAGCTTTCATGGAGGATGAAAGCAACGTGAGATAAGAGGAAGAAGAAGAAGAAAAGCTGCTGGAGAATGAAGAAGCTGTTGGAAGAAAAAGATATTTATAGCTCAAACTTATTCACTCCACTTAAATTACAAAAATGCCCTAAATATGTTAGCTTGTTCTCCTCAAATCCTTTATGCAATCTTTTTACTGTTTTGATACTGAAACAAAGTCCATAATGGTCTAGAAATGCTCGGGTTGGCGAAAACTTAAAAATTTTGACTCGAGGTTAAAAATGACCATTTTACCCCTATCATGGAAATCATCATCATTTTTATTTCCTTCGTCATTTTACCCATATTTTCATCATTCATTTATGCCTTAGGCCTACTTAGGCCATAATATTGTTTAAAACTTACTTTTAGGGGCTTACTAAGAAAATGACAAAACTACCCCTAGCCCGTGTTATTACGTCTATACCTAGTTATGAGCCTATAGAGGTTGAGGTCTCACACTCTTCCCCACTAAAAGAAATTCTATCCCCAAATTTAAATTCAACTATAAGGTAGCGTACCTCTAAGCATCAAAGAGGTGGGGATACTTTGCTCGTATTTCCTTCTCGGCTTCCCACGTTACCTCTTTACTGGTGTGGTTTCGCCACAACACTTTCACTGATGCTACTTCCTTTGATCGGAGCTTTTTGACTTGCTTATCTAGGATAGCCACTAGTTGCTTCTCATATGTTAAATAATCTTGCAACTGAATGGTTTCATACGGTATTACATGAGATGGATCTGGATTATATTTCCTAAGCATTGATACATGGAATACGGGGTGAATGTTGAAGAGGTCTGGTGGTAGCGCCAAACGATAAGCCACTGCTCCAACCCTTTCTAAGATCTCAAAGGACTTAATTTTCCTTTCTTGCCAAACCTCATTACCCCTTTTGTTGGTGAGACTTTCAAGAACACGTGATCCCTCACTTGAAACTCTAAGTCTCTCCATCTATTATCAGCATATGACTTTTGCCTACTTTGTACTGACAACATCCTCTATCGAATCATATGTATCTTCTTAGTGGTGTCCTGCACCAACTCAGGCCCCAAGAGTTTCCTTTCTCCCACCTCTAGCCATCCAATAAGTGATCTGCACCTCCGTCCATATAATGCCTCAAATGGTGCCATCTGGATGCTAGCTTGGAAGCTGTTGTTGTAGGCAAACTCTACTGAGGGTAGATATCGATTCCACCTGACCCCAAGGTCTATTACATAGGCCCTCAACATATCTTCTAATATTTGTATCATAAGTTCAGACTACCGATCAGTTTGAGGGTGGAAAGCCGTTCTAAAATCCAACTTAGTGCCCAATGCTTCCTATAGCTTTTCCTAGAACCTACTGGTGAATTGTGCCCCCTTGTCAGATACAATAGAAACAAGAATGCCATGCAGCCATATTATCTCGTCTACATAAAGCTGGGCGTACTGGGCGGCACCATACGTAGTCTTAACTGGTCTACTACTATCCAAATTGAGTCGTAGCCCCCACTAGTTCGAGGCAAACCCGTTACAAAGTCCATGGCAATATGCTCCCACTTCCACTCGGGCACTGGTAACGGCTGTAATAGTCCCGCGGCCCTTTGATGTTCTGCCTTCACTTGTTGACAAACCAGGCACTTGGAGATAAACTCAGCTACATCTTTCTTGAGTCCTTCCCACCAATACACCTCCTTCAAATTTTGATACATCTTTCTAGCCCCTAGATGTACCACATAGGTTGCCATGTTCGCTTCCTTCAATATTTCTCTCCTCAATCCATAACTAGCGGGCACATAAAGTGTAGTTCCAAACCTTAACACTCCATTTGTGCCCTTAATAAACATTTTTCCTTTTCCTTCCTTGAGTATCCTCTAAGGCCTTAGCTATGAACTCATATTCACTTTGTGCTTCTTTGATTCGGTCCATTAAGCTAGGCCTCATTCTAAAATATGCTAGTAATGCATTTGCTTCCGAAACTTCCAAGTGCACACCCATATCTCCCAAGCTATGCATCTCTTTAATCAAGAATCTCCTATATGTGGAGATATGTGCCAAGCTTCCCATTGATTTTCGACTCAAGGCATCCTCCACCACATTTGCCTTACCGAGATGGTAAAGAATAGTACAATCATAATCCTTTAGCAACTTCATCCATCTACATTGCCGTAAGTTAAGATCCCTCTGCTGAAATATATACTTTAGGCTTTTGTGGTCCGTATATATCTCGCAAGTCTCACCATACAAGTAATGCCTTCAAATCTTTAAGGCAAACATGATTGCTGCCATTTCCAAATCATGTGTGGGGTAATTCTGCTCATGCCTTTTAAGTTACCTTGATGCATACGCAATCACCTTCCCATGCTACATTAGTACACACCCTAAACCAACCCGTGATGCATCACAGAATACCTTATAACCCCCTGTGCCTTGTGGTAGGCTTAATACTGGAGCTGTGGTGAGACATGCCTTAAGCTTCTTAAAGTTATCCTCACACACATCAGACCACTCAAATTTCGTATCTTTACGTGTTAGCTTAGTCAGAGGGGCCACTATTTTGGAGAAGTCCTTCACAAAACGACAATAATAGCTAGCCAAACCCAAAAAGCTTATAATCTCCGTAACTGATGTTGGCTTTGGCCATTTTTCCATTCCTTTAACTTTCTTTGAATCAACTTGTACCCCATCCTTGGATACAACATGCCCGAAAAATGCAACGCTTCCAAGCCAGAACTCACACTTGGAGAACTTGGCATACAACCTATGTTCTCTCAAAGTTTGGAGCACTATCTTAAGATGCTACTCATGCTCTTCTCGGCTCTTTGAGTAGATCAAGATGTCATCAATAAACACCACCACAAAGTTGTCCAAATAGGGCTTGAACACTCGGTTCATCAAATCCATAAAGGTCGTAGGGGCATTCGTAAGCCCAAACGACATCACCAAGAACTCATAATGCCCATATCTTGTTCGAAATGCTGTCTTTGGTATATCTTTATTTTGGATCCTTAGCTAATGGTACCCAGATCGTAAATCTGTCTTAGAGAAACATTGTGCTCCTTGTAGTTGATCAAATAAATCATCTATTCTTGGAAAGGGATACTTATTCTTCACCGTCACTTTATTAAGCTGTCGATAGTTAATGCATAGCCTAAGTGACCCATCTTTTTTCTTCACAAATAACACTAGTGCTCCTCATGGTGAGATGCTAGGACGAATGAAGCCTTTATCCAACAAATCTTCTAATTGATCCTTAAGGTCCTTAAGCTCCTCAGGTGCCATTCTATATGGGGGTATGGATATAGGTCTAGTATTAGGAATCAAATCTATGTAAAAATCAATCTCCCGCTCGAAAGGCAAACCTAGTAGTTATACGGGAAATACATCCTGGAACTCATTCACTACCGACACTTGGCTTATATCTCCAACCTTCTCTTGAGTATCCCTGACCATAGCCAAGTAACTTGAACAACCTTGTCTCAATAACTTTCTGGTAGACATGATAGATATCAAGTTGGTTGGAGCATTACTCCTATCCCCCTGAATACTAAATGATGGTTCACAAGGAAAATCAAATCTAACCAATTTATGATAGCAGTCCACACTAGCATGGCAGGGTGATAGCCAATCCATCCCCAAGATCACGTCAAAGTCTAAGGTGTCTAACACCACTAGATTCACCAAAGTGTCTTTGTCCTTGACTCAAACTACACAGGACTCATATTCCCATTCAACCACAAATACCTCCTTTAAAAGAGTAAACACTACTAATTGTTCTTCTCTCCTAACATGATCTTTATCCATACGAGATGCAAAACATGGAGAGATAAAAGAGTCGGTAGCACCAGAATCAAATAAGACTCTAGCATTCATATTACAAACGAAAAGAGTACTTGAGACCACTACATTGGATGTTTGGGCCTTTTGGGGTGTCAAAGCATAAACCCTTGCCTGGCCCCTACCAATAGAACTCTAACATCAGGACCCGATGGCCTACCCTGAGAAGAAGTAACAGCACCTCTACCTCTTGATCCACTAGCCTCTCGACCTGATGAGGCAGCAACTGAAAGAGCAGACGAAACTGGCTGGGCAGAGCCACGAGTAAAATCTTGTGATTGATGAGCCATCTGACAATTCCTCCTAATATGTCTAGGTTAAGCACACCTATAACAAACTCTCACAATACGAAAGCATTGTCCACTATGTCGTCTCCCACAAGTATCACAAAGGTGGATAACTTGACTACCCTGTCTAAAATCTTGTTACCTTCATCCACTAAAAGTTTTCTGCCTTGATCCAGCACTAACACTAGTGATGTCACTCCCTTTTTGGGGCAGTCGTGAGTCCCTTTGTGAACCCTGTCAGCTAGAAGATGACATCCCACTGCTGAAATCTCTACGACCTTGATAACCCCCTATCTTGGCCCTTTTTACTCTATCCCTCGCAACCCTACTCTCACTAGTCCTCATCTCAATCCGTTGAGCACAATCCACTACTGCGGAGTAGGTATTGAAATCTCAAGATGCCACAGCTCTAAACAACGGCTCCACTAGCCCATCCATAAATCTCTGAATCTTTATCTATTAAGTAGAAACTAAATAAGGCGCATACCGAGCCAGCTGCGTGAATTTGATGTCGTATTCTGACACCGTCATACTCGAGGTCTATACCAAAGCCTCAAACTCTCTAGCTCTTGCATTATGTATACTGAGTGGTAAGAATCGGTCTAAAAAGGTTGTACTGAATTTCTTCCAAGTCAACGACACTGCATCCACCAGCCTACCTCTACGCAAAGAGCCATACCACTCTTGCGCCACGTCCTTTAATTGGAAGGCGGTTAGCACGACTAATCTAGTACTAGAGCACCCTAGGGCCTCACACATTTTCTCCATCTTATCTAAGAAAATCAGGGTCTTCTCCGATGCATCAGACCATGAAAATGATGGAGGCTTAAGCTTGAGAAAATTAAGAAAAGAAATCTCTAGATGACCCCTCTCAACCTCATGATGTTGGCGGTCAGCCTGTCTTTGGGAGCTAGGGGATTCTTTTATTGTAGGTCTCATCTCTACTACCCTCTGTATATCATCCATACGGGTCGCCATCATCTCTACAACTCGATTGACTCCCTGTAAGCCTACTGCCAAATCCTCAATGGTAATACCCCTGGTTGGTTGTCTATCTACATCACCCGAAGACTGTCCTTCCTCTCGCTTACTCATAGGCGTATCTGCCCTCACTGATCTAATGGGCTTGCCATGTCTGCCTCGACCCCTAAAGGTGGATGCCCGTGGCCTATCTTTCATCTCATTAGGGGCATCTTGCTCTCCCATCCGTCTTGAGGTAGCTAGTCTCTTAGGCGGCGTCCTTACCTAGACAAGAGCAAACACTTATTATTAAGCACATTTTTTATAATCATATATAAAGGAAAAGGTGGTTTCTAAGATAGGGAATCTATGCGGTTCTTTGGTTGTAAAGTCTGTCGAGGTTCACACTTCAAAACTGAAGTTCCCACATAAAGACTCAACACTTCGCTGACCAACAAAAGGAAGTCATAGAACCTAGACAACCTAAGGCTCTGATACTAACTTTGTCACGACACAAATTTCGGGCCATGACGAGCGCATGGGCCCAATGGACATAGGCCACTAAGCCCAAGCAAGCCTATTTACATGACTCCATTCATCGATTTCATTATTCGTTCTTACAACCGTATTTCATAATTTTCACTAACGAGTATGTCAATACTTTTCTATTGACTATATATTCACTTTTATATGATTCAAAATAATGTCATCCGTGCCATTACATAGTGGCAACATTAATCAATATAAACATCTATTCGCTTAAGATATATATATACATGTCTTAACAATTTACATTAGGGCACGTGTGTTCAACAATAAGGATTCTAGACTTCCAGCGAAGCAACCATATCAATGGTGCAGCTACCGAATGCCATTGATACTTACCAACAAATGGATACAGGTCTATCAGGACACCTCGACCTAGTTACCGACTGCCTCTTGATCTAAAAACATGAAGTTTAAAACGGTGAGTATAAACTTAGTGAGTGAACATAAGAAGGGAACATGTAATCAATAGGAAGAATTTGAAAATCATGATGCCCTTATTTCAAAAACAATGCAATTGATTTAGTTTCTTGCTAAAAACCTCTCATTTCAAACATTGATTAATAACCTCATAGTGTTGCAAAAACCCAAGATCAATCCATGACGTTAAATGGGTGAAAAATATGTCAAAATCAAGCAATGTAGCAAGCATGGCAACAACTTTCTCGCTGCAGCGAGATTCAGGCGGCCAAAATAGAAAGTTTCTCGCTGTAGCGAGAAACAGTGTGAATTTGCATGTGTTTTAGTTGTTCTATCATATCTCCCGCTACAAAAGTCCAATTGACTTGAGTTTTGGAGCATATCTCCCGCTACAGAAGTCCAATTGACTTGAGTTTTGGAGCATTAGAAAGATAAGACAGGGTTAAAACTTTGATGTTTATCACTTTTCACAGTTCGGACGGGAAGGTGGTCGAAATCTTCATCGAAGTGAAAGTACTGCATCAGAACCTGAAAGTTTCTCACTGCAGCGAGATTTATTCTTGGTGCAACGAGTTGTTGGCTACGAAAACAGAATGTTTCTCACTACAGTGAGAAGCAGGGCACATATGTGTAAAAAGGACCTCCTTTGCACTAAAAATCCATTTGGTGTTGCAATAAAAATCAATTTGCAAAAAAATGGGAAATTCTCAAGATTCATCATGCCAAATTTCACATGCATTACAACCATATACCATATTCATGAACTTTTATTTCACAAGCATATATATACTTATTTACATAAATAAACACCAATACCACCATCATCTCACCCAGCTCATGTGCATCCCCCCACATCGTACACATAGCAAGAGTCATAGTGTGCATCCCTCTATATCGTGCATAATTAGTGCCATCGTGTGCATCCCCTTACATCGTGCATACGGGCACTTTTATCATCCAACCCCCTCACCACCGTCATCACAGGCATGTGCATCCCCCAATTTCATGCACGCGCACAATTATCATTATCACACAATATCAACCATCCATGCACAACATATATATATATATATATATATATATATACCAACACAATATAATAGTGCATGAATCCATAACAGCCACAAGTCACAACATAAAGATAATTTATTAAGGGCTTGTTCCCAAAGCACCCGTTTTTAAGAAAAGTTGGATAAAATCATTCAAAGGTTTTGTTCAATATGTTCACATTCCCAAAACAATTTTGAAATGCGAGTTCACTCATCGGTATTTTGTTGAGCCTTGAGTCGACTCTAATTTCCCTAATGGTCTAAATGGGATGATAGGGCTTCGTTGGAACCTATTATCACATTAACATCACCATTAAGTCAATCCACATACTTATAAATTCTAAAAGCTTTCTCTTAGCTAGCTTCCAATTGCCATTTAAGTGGCTATCTATGTTCACTATCCTAATCACTCTAAAGTGAATGAACAACCTCAACTACTAAAACACCCACAAGTCTAAACACTTATCATTTTCAACACTAAAAATCAATTCTAATTCACTACTCACCTTGGTAGCTTTGTATTTGAAATTCTTTTCAAAAACTTTCAAGCTATTATTGAAGCTCCCTCTTTCTCTCTCTAAACACCTAGCTAGTGAGAGAAAGTATGAAAATAAGATTTTTCAAGGGTTTTAAAGTAAGAGAGTGAAAGAGTACAAGGGTTCTATGCAAAAGTGCACAAAAGTTGGAAAATTGGAGTTATTTTGAGGAAGGTTATGGAGCTTTCATGGAGGATGAAAGCAACGTGAGATGAGAAGAAGAAGAAAGCTGTCGGAGAATGAAGAAGTTGCTGAAAGAAAGAGATATTTATAGCTCAAACTTATGCACTTCACTCAAATTACCAAAATACCCTCAACAAGTTAGCTTGTTCTCCTTCAATCCTTTATGCAATCTTTTTACTCTTTCGACACTAAAACAAAGTTCATAATGGTCTATAAATGCTCGGGTTCACGAAAACTTAAAAATTTTTATTTGAGGTGAAAAATGACCATTTTACCCCTACCGTGGAAATCATCATCATTTTACCCATATTTTCATCATTCATTTATGCCTTAGGCCTACTTAGGCCTTAATATTGTTTAAAACTTACTTTTAGAGGCTTACTAAGGAAATGATGAAACTACCCCTAGCCCGTGTTATTACGTCTATGCCTAGTTATGAACCTATAGATGTTGAGGTCTCACATTTTGTTTTAGTTACATTGCCAACTTTAGGCTTTTACAGAAGTTCTATGTGTTTGACGCCTGTTGTTGCCATATAAATACCAAAAAGTAACTTTGTTAGATAACCTCTTTGGACTCATTATGTTGGGTGAAGGCTGATCATGCATCAAATACAAAAAAAACGCAGCGAAAAAAATTTTAAAAAATTAAATTACGAGACACTTTCCTAAGGTCTCTTTCATGTCAAATTGAGTGCAAAATTAAATAAAAATAAAAGTATGTGATCATATTACTTTACCTAAATAACATAGGTTGATGAATCCTTTGTTAAACCACCAACTCAGCCTTCAAAAAGCTCAACCACCTCAGCTCGATTGTTGCAAACCAAAGCTATCCAAGGAATCCTTGTGTAGCGTCTAATGGTGATCCACACCAATGAATGAGAAAATCCTTCTTTAAGGATTACGAGTGATATGCCTTAACAATGTGCTAACAAATATGAGTTTCATAAACTCATAATCCAAACAAAATTGTGGGGCTGAACACACAAAAAAAAACTGAAGTGAATGAAAAAATATTTTTCTTCACACAATGAACGGCAAGATAAAAGAATTTCTAATGTGCCATTCACTCTCTTTTTTTTTTTCAGCCGTTTCCACTCTTTTTTTTTTGGAGGCTATAGCAAGGTATTTATACCTTGGATTAATTTTAAACCCTAATTACAAAACTATTTTGTAATTGCCAATTAATCCAATAATTTGAATAAACAATTTAATTAAGTCCTTTAGAAACTCAATTAACTTAATTGTTTAATTTAATCAATTAGGCCCAATAACTTAATTAAACAATTTAATTAATTAAGCCCAACAATTTAATTAAATAATTTTAATCAACTAGGCCCACTGACTTAATTAAACAAATTTAATCAATTAGGCCCAATAACTTAATTAAACAATTTAATTAATTAGGCCCAATGAGTTAATTAAACAATTTAATTAATTAGGCCTAATGATTTAATTAAACAATTTAGTTAATTAGGTAGAACTTAATTAAAGAATTTTAATCAAGTGCTTGAGAAGCTCATAACTTCTAATTTGATTAAGTCCAACTTAATCATCTCTCTCATTTTTTTTTCAACATTCATTTTAGGTGTGTGACCCATTACGTCTCAAACATGTTGGCAATGAACTCAACATATAATTCTTAAGTTAGACTTAGAATTAGTTAAATTTAAACTACTTTAAATTTATCATTAATCAAGTTTAATACCTAGAGTTCATAGACCAAGATTAGGATATAGCAATCCATCATGGTCACCCAAATGTTAGAAGAGTCAAGATGGTTTGACTCAACCTTTAAATGATCAGCCTTTTAGTGTAATTCATTCCCTCATCATATAACCTGAAGATGATAAGAGCATGGTACAGTTTCTACTCTTATTGATCTCCATATTCGTTCTTAAAGTTTGATCATTAGCTTTATAAAGACTTATGAAACTCCTTTCATAATCTTTAAGTCGCCTTGGCCAAAGACTTCAATAAGCTGATATCAACCAAGAACAGTTAGGATATGTCCCCTGCATCACTTGGGGTGATGATTCCTATCTTGACCACTCATTTGCCTTCACATGCTTCATACTATACCGAAAAACATCCTGTTTAGGCATCCTTGGTTAGGCACCCGTAGGGATGAAATCAAAGTATAGCATTCCACACATAAGACAACCTAGTGTCTCAAGTCTAGGGAGTATTTACACAACTAACACATGAGAAGTATTGCATAAACACTTGAGTGAAATACCAAATGCACTTCTCATGGCGGGTCATATTTAGTGAACTTGCTCTCCTAGGTAAGCACCTACATTCTAGTTCTAAGTATCTCTATACTTCAACCTATGAGATCGATTGCTTACTTTTCAAGTAAGGAACATAGAATATACTAGTCTCTAAGTATCATTGATGTCCAGTCTCAATGATACATTGACCAAGAACATTTTGAGATTACACTTTAATGCATAAGGATCTCATAACTGCAACCCATTACAGTTCCCTTGCAAGGCATATTAATCTCATGGACTTCATCGAATTAGACTTATAACTTGTTACAATTGATGTCTTATTGATGAAGAAAAACCTTTAATCATTCAACATGAATGATGTTGTTGCATGATTGGAATCAAGCCTTAACCAATCCCAATTTGCTACAGGACTCATCCCAATATCTCCCACTAACACAAAGCCAATTGCTACCTCATCGTATGTGGATTCAAATCCATCTAGCAATCGTGTCTCCATGTAGACTCGCTTGTGCCCTTCAATGTGGTTAATTGTTTTTATCTATCTTCGAAATGTTTATGCATCACATCATGTCATATTACTATATCTAGATCCAATGAGACCCAGGTTCTACTATTATGGCTCTATTGTTACGTTAACAATGTTCAAAACCCTTTATTAGTTCCATGAACTAATGATCTAAATATCTTCCTATTTGAGCCCTTTATAATAGGATGTATATGACTTTATTTTTATACATGTATAATCCCTTTTGCTCTTTGGGACTATTCCAACTAGATTATGTTGCATGCATCATATGCATGTGTCACTCTATGTTATGTCATCTCGCCTTTTTAAACTTTTATTGTCATTGGGCTCCTACTAAATCCAAGATCCTTTGTGAGAGTAATATTCAAACTCTTTTGAATATTCCATGATATATATACATCTCAATGTATGCTTGGAATCATATTGGTTTGGAATATCATAATGGGCTTTTATGTTGGAGAGATATGGACCAAATCATATTGCAATATGAAGTTCATTTCTTTCTTGAACATTCATCTCTATGTTTTGCTCTTAAAAAAGTTCCATTTTATATGAATCAATATTCAACCTTTTGATCAATACCTTTTTGATCAATTAAACATAATTCATAATTGATCAAATATCATTGCAAAAATAAACATGAAACATGGATAATTAAATATGACATAATTATTAAAACTTGAAACACATAAGCTTCCACGTTGTTATGCTAAAGACAAATGTTTCACCAGCCATTCCCATGGCAATCACATAATTAATGTTTCAAAAACATCCAAATAAATTATCCAACATATCGAAATAAATAGGAGTGTAACCATCCAATGTAGCATCTAATGCTTTAGGTAGTCCATCCATGTGGTCACCTCCTCAGCCAAGATCCTACTGATCTTTATCTTTGGTCCCTGCAATATGTCAAACATATGAGAACCAACTTTGAGGTATCATATACCTTTAATATATAAAGTAGAATTATTTAGCAAATGGTACCTGAATTAGAAACTTCAATAAGCTTCTTTTCTTGCTCACAGTAGCAAGGTACTCCTTGCAGTTCGTCCTCCAATGCCCAAGTTTGCCACAATGATGGTAAATGTCCTTCTCTTTGTTCTTTTCGACACCTCCCTTAGGCTTCAAGGCCTTTTCATTTTGGGATTTTACCTTCTTCCTTTTTTGGGCTTTTTTCTTTTGTTGCTTTGTATGAGCCTTGGAAGAAGAAACAAGAAGCAATGATCCCTTATCTTTCCTAATGGACCTCTCAGCGGTGTCTAGCATATTCAAAAGTTTTGGAAGAGTGGCTTCTAATCGATTTATATGGAAGTTTAACACGAACTGACTAAAGCTGTCAAGAAGATATTATAGAACTAAGTCTATACTTAGTTCATGATCCATTGCCAATCCCAATTGTCCAAGTCTCTCGATGAGTCCAATCATCTTCAGCGCATGGGGTCTAATAGAACTGCCTTCTGCCATCTTGCATCGGAATAGTTCTTTAGAGATCTCATATCTCTCAATGCGCCCTTCCTTATCGAACAGTTCTCTAAGGTGAAGAATCATGGATTGGACATCCATATGTTCATGCTGCTTTTGGAGTTCAGGGGTCAACTGGCTAGCATCATGCATGTTGTCTGATCATCATCATCTTTGTGACGTTGATATGCTTCCTTATCCTCAACACTAGCATCAGTAGCAAGGACTGGTGGAACAGGAGTGTGAAGGACATAGGATTTCTTCTTCTGTTTAAAGACGATCTTAAGGTTCCAAAACCAATCGAGGAAGTTAGGGCTAGTGAGTTTATTTGCATCCAAGATGCTCCTCAATGACAGATTATTAGCCATGTATATAAATTATGCCTAAAAAGATAAAATAAAGCAATAAGTAAACATCATGCATAAACTATTTAAAACAAGGTTTTAAAATTTTAAATAGTTCTCCCACTATTTTCTACAAGATGATAACCCTCCATATCACCTCAAGAGATCTCTACTAGGATTCTCTTAGTGGGCTAGTATCCCATCCATATAGCCATGGCCTTGAGTGTGCTTAACAAACCATGATAGATAGATTAGGTAGGTAACTGAGCTTACCAATTGTATCTTTATACAACTTCTAGATCAGCTAGGTGATAACACATTGCCTAAACATATCATATATGTTTCGCCTAGCCTTTGCCTCTAGTTTCCATAATAATCAAGTTTCCAAGCATCTAGATTTTATGAAACTAGTTAAGTAAGACCCACCAATAGCTCAAACATACTCTTGTAAAAGTGTGGCCTTGAGTGTGCTCAACAAGCCTCCGAATAAAAAAGCAGCCAAGCTATCTTACTATATGGTGGAAGGCAACTTAATTATCGTGGGATGTGACTCAATATTTACCAAGGGATTTTATCATTTTCGTTTTATTAAGGTCTCATTTGATTAGCATGCAAAGCATTTCATATATCACATAAAATTAAATCTATCACATGTTGTTCTACTAAGATGGTTATGGACTTTTATACTCTAGTTATGAACATACAAAGTAAACATGCTCAATATGATGATGATCTTGCATTTCATTTGAAAAATGTCACTCAACAATTGAAGATCATAGTTCAAATCATTTGGTGCTTAGGTTTGAAAAGATTTAGTAATTTTTTTTTATTTTTATTTTTTTTTAAATTACTTAGTAAAGGAATTGATCATATCAAGGCCTTTAGCTAGCTCAAAACATATTTGAATTAATTCTATTAGTAAGTTTTTTCTAATTAAACTTCTTTAATTAGAAATCTAAACCAATTTAGGAAACTTCCTAATTTGAGTATCTATCATAAACCATTTTAAAAGGTTTCATGATCCAAATCATGTGTCCTAAATATTTTAGAAAGGTCTTTATCCACCTTTTAATCTTGTTTTATCCATTCACTAATTGTAGAGTTCTAATCATTATTAGAAGTCCTAATTTATTAGTAAATTTATCTTAATTAAAATCTATCCTAATCGAATTAGGATGTCATCTACTCAAGTTGACTTTCAATTTTAATTAAAATTATCTAGTCTCATTAGATGTGTATAAATTTAAATCATAATCCTTTAATTTAGGGAGTCCTCATCAAATGAGGAAGACTTAATATTTTGGAGATTTACTATCAATCAATTCAAAATTGATTGATTCCATCAAGGATTCAAACTCCTTGATTTTAGGCATGTATCCCTAACATTTAGGAGTCAATGATCAGCTAAGGAAAGAATCCTTCCTGATCATTGAGTGTCCAATTTCTCCAGTAAACAACCTCTTTCCATAAAGCGGTTGCATCCATGGCAATGGGAGGTGCAGCATCCATGTGTGGCAGCACCATGCACAACTTTTATCATGAGTGCAGTTTCACATGTAAAGGACATTCTTTTAATTTAGTTTAGTGTCCAGCCACTCAAAAATTAATTCAAATTCAAAATTTTATCCTTTAATTGAACCTTTCAAATGAGGATAATATTCTGAAATTTTCAGAATTAATTTTGCAAGATTATCTTGCCATTCAAAACCGATTTCCAAGCTATAACAATTCTCTAAACTGTTTTCAAACTTTCAATAATTAATAGCTTAAATCAGCTTGTTTGGCCATGAAAAATTCCAGAATAATCCTCATTGAACATTTTAATAAAGATAATTTTTCTGGAATTTTTCATAATTAATTTTCAAGAGTTTCTTGTCAATTAAAACTGAAATTCATGCCAAAACAGTGAGCTAGATAGATTTATATTTGCATTGATTTTCTTGCACGAAATCAGCATATTTGACCATGATATTTTTCATAATTAATCCTTATTGAACACTTTAATAAAGATAATTTTCCTGGAAATTTTCAGAGTTAATTTCCAAGACTTTCTTGCTAATTAAAACTGAAATTCATGTCACAATAGTGAGCTGGACTGCTTTCACTTGTTGCTCCAATTTCTTGCTTAACATCAGCCTATTCAATCATGAACATTTCATGATTTTGCTGTCCACATATCCAGCAATGAATGTGTAACAATTCCATATTTTATTTGCTGGAAATTAAGCACAAATAGAAGCAGAATTTTGCACCTAACACCGTGTGTGTGCTACCTTGCAAGACAGCCTCCAAAACCGTGCCTTATGGTGTCCCTTTTTCTTGTGCTTCCTTAGCACAATGTAAAACACACATTAATTAAGTCTATATATGATTCAAATAAGTTAAGATAAGATTGAAGGAGGGTACAAAGCTTGCTAGATAGAATTAAATGAAATTGGCAAAGCAAATATTTGAAAAATCGATTTTAACAAAATCGCACCAAATCAAAATACAAAAAAACTATTAGTTAATCAAGCATCCTTTGAACATGAACAAGCACTCAAATGGCATGAAAGGGGCTCTGATACCACTGTTGGGTGAGGGCTGATTATGCATCAAATACAAATAAAATGCAGTGGAAATAAATTTAAAAAATTAAATCACGTCTCATCTTCCTAGGATCTCTTTCATGTCAAATTGAGTACAAAATTAAATTAAAATAAAAGTATGTGATCATATCACTTTATCTAAATAACAAAGGTTGATGAATCCTTTGTTAAACCACCAAATCAACCTTCAAAAAGCTCAACCACCTCATCCCGGTTGTTGCAAACCAAAGCTGTCCAAGGAATCTTTATGTAGCCTCTATGGTGATCCACACCAATGAATGAGAAAATCCTTCTTTAAGGATTGGGAGTGCTGTGCCTTGACAATGTGCTAGCAAAGATGAGTTTCATAAACTCATAATCCACACAAAATTGTGGAGCTGAACACACAAAAAAAAAATGAAGTGAATGACAAACTATTTTTCCTCACACAATGAATGGTAAGACAAAAGAATTTCTAATGTGTAGTTCATTCTCTTCTTTTTTTTTTTAGTCGTTCCCACTCTTTTTGTTTGGAGGCTATAGCAAGCTATTTATACCTTGGATTAATTTTAAACCCTAATTATAAAACTATTTTGTAATTGCCAATTAATCCAATAATTTGAATAAATAATTTAATTAAGTCCTTTAGAAGCCCAATTAACTTAATTGTTTAATTTAATCAATTAGGCCCAATAACTTAATTAAATAATTTAATTAATTAAGCCCAACAATTTGAAACAATTTTAATCAATTAGGCCCAATGACTTAAATAAACAAATTTAATCAATTAGGCCCAATAACTTAATTGTTTAATTTAATTAATTAGGCCCAATGACTTAATTAAATAATTTAATTAATTAGGCACAATGATTTAATTAAACAATTTTGTTAATTAGGCACAACCTAATTAAACAATTTTAATCAAGTGCTTGAGAAGCTCATAAATTCTAATTTCATTAAGTCTAACTTAATCACCTCTCTCATTTTATTTTCAACATTCATTTTAGGTGTGTAACCCATTAGGCTTCTAACATGTTGGCAATGAACTCAACAGATAATTCTTAAGTTAAAATTTAATTAGATACATTTAAACTATTTTAAATTTATCATTAATGAAGTTAACTACCTAGAGTTCATAGACCAAGATTGGGATCTAGTAATCCATCATCGCCACCCAAATGTTAGAAGAGTCAAGATGGTTTGACTCAACCTTTCAGTGATCAGCCTTTCAGTGTAATTCATTCCCTCGTCATATATCCTGGAGATGATAAGAGCATGGTGCAGTGTCTACTCTTACTGATCTCCATATTCATTCATAAAGTTTGATCAGCAGCTTTATAAAGACTTATGAAACTCCTTTCATAATCTTTAAGTCACCTTGGCCAAAGACTTCAATAAGCTGATATCAACCAAGAACAGTTAGGATATGTCCCCTGCATCACTTGGGGTGATGATTCCTATCTTGACCACTCATTTGCCTTCACATGCTTCATACTATACCCAAAAGCATCCTGTTTAGGCATCCTTGTTTAGGCACCCGTAGGGATTAAATCAAAGCATAGCACTCCACACATAAGACAACCTGGTGTCTCAAGTCTAGGGAGTATTTACACAACTAACACATGAGAAGTATTGCATAGACACTTAAGTGAAATACCAAATGCACTTCTCATGGCAGGTCATGTTCAGTGAACTTGCTTTCTTAGGCAAGCACCTACATTCTAGTTCCAAGTATCTCTATACTTCAACCTATGAGATCGGTTGCTTACTTTTCAAGTAAGGAACATAGAATGTACCAGTCTCTAAGTATCATTGATGTCCAATCTCAATGATAAATTGACCAGGAACATTTTGAGATTACGCTTTGATGCATAAGGATCTCATAACTGCAACCCATTACAGTTCCCTTGCAAGGCATAATAATCTCATAGACTTCATCCAATTAGACTTATAACTTGTTATAATTGATGTCTTATTGATGAAGGAAAACCTTTAATCATTCAACATGAATGATGTTGTTGCATGATTGGAATCAAGCCTTAACAAATCCCAATTGGCTGCAGGGCTCATCCCAACACATTATATGTGTTTGTGTCCATGTCTTAACAATTTCATCAACCCTCATTTTTGTTCCTGGTTGACCATAAGAAAACTTGAGTTGGTTGAGCCCATGCGTCATTGGGATAAATTGTTCTTTTCTGAATTGTCTTCGTACCATAATTGAAGCATAGCTTATTGCTTCTTAGGGTCCCAAATGTGAAACCAATGGATCATTTCTTCATTTGTATATCATGGATTCTCAAGACATCCAAGGTGCTCTCCAGAGTATTTTTGTACTAACGAGACGTCAAAGCCTTGAAACCCACTCTACTTTGGACTTTTTCTTGGTCTGTTGACTTTTGCAAAACTCTAAGATAGGAGTATATGAAAAAGAAGGCTTACGAAAGGCATGTTTCTGACATTCGAAATGACTTCGAATCCACACAAATAGGAGTTGTGCACAGCCAATAAAATCCTTTTTCCATTTCATCCACAATAGTTCAAGGATCTGAAGGTCTCTGCCAAAATCGCTGATCAAGGATGAATTCCATTTTCCACTTGTTCAAAACAGCCAACGATTCTCAATTCAATGTGTCTTAATACTTTGGAAAAATGATCAACCCATAGATTGCTAAAGCCATCATACTCATACCTTGCTCATGCTCTATGTGCTTTATGATAAAGTCTCAAAGGAAACTCCATGATATGCAAGTATTTTCTCATTTATGAATTATATTAGCATTCACCCCTTGTAGACTTATTTGCATTATTCTTGTTAGCATTTTAAAAAAAAAAAACAGACTTCCTCTTTCTCCAATATACCTTATATGAATCAAAGGTATTAGACCAAGTAAAACTGCATATTCCTCAATAGTTGGGGTCAAGTCTACTTCATTGAAGACAAAGCAGACAAGTCCACTAGACCCAAGTAAGCCTCAATGTTCACAACCATGTAACTCAAATGCCAAGGGATTTATAATCAAATATTCGTAACAATTTCAAATGTATTACATTATCTCTAGCTCACAGTCCATACAATTATGCATAAGACCATTCAATAGCCATCAAATCAGGTTTGTACATAACAACCTTTATACAGTTCAAACGGCAAATCGGGCCTAACATCTTCACCAACTAATCAAATCGAATGGTGGAAGGCCTATACAAACTCAACAGAGTGACACGTTGGGAAGGAGACCTACTAGATGCCAATTACGTGTCCATCCAATCGATGATGCTTGCCATGTGACCTCATAGCTTTTCTTATCTGCACATGGTACAATAAAGGGGTGGTCATCTAATACTCAATGAAGAGATGCTATCACAACATAATATTTCATATATATATTATACATCTAGGCCTATCTAGCCATAATATATTCATATTCAAACATCTCCAAGTCAAAAGTGCAAGGATCATCCTAATATCCTACATGCACAATTTGTCACAGTCAAGCTCATCGAATCACATATCATCAGCATATCATATCCAAGTTTTGATGTCCTCACATCAAATCTTATCAAATCAAGGCTTACCCTTGAAGCCATTACCATCAAACTAGGCTTCATAGGCACACCTTAGCTATCGAGCCCAATCTCAAATTTCATTTGCATATAATTTGCTTATCTTTGGGCTTTTCCTCAAATATCATCCACAACCAGTCACCACAATTTCATATTCAAATCAAACATGCCATACTCAATGCATGTTGTGGTCAAACGAAATCAAGTGAGTGGTCCTACCCTAGACACAATCAGATTACGTAAAGTGGCCAATCGACCATCAAAGCATAGCAAATGGCACCAAAGTAGATTTTGGATAACAAATCATTGACGGAGTAAACTCCTGACATCAACATCACTGGGAGTAATCTCAACGAATGGCATCAAAGCATAGTAAGTAGGAATCACAGGTGAGATTAGTGCCACCATATTTGCTTATCACCATCCCTGCAAGCACACAAGTAGTCACAGGGCGTGGGACTCCACTCCACCTCAAGTCAAATCAACATCTGAAATTCATCCCTCGGATGAAACACAGAACCACAAATCAGGCCATCTTGCTTGTGACATTCCATATGTCCACATCAAATCACATTCAAGTTCATCGAGCTTCAGTCATCTCTAAGCTCAATATAATTCTAAATGCCTTCGAATCTCTAAGGCATCATTAAACAAAATGTAGTCTATCTTTAGGCTCTCATGCCTATAACCCCACATGGGTATTAATCATATTCAGTCATTTCAATCACTGCTTAATAGCCTTATAATTATCCTCAAATCAACCACAATTATGTGGGTTTTCATATACAGATCCTATCCATGAGAAATCATGGCCCTTTGGCCCCACATATTCAATATCACTCAATTGCTATGCCATTAACCCCATCAATATTGTGCCCATATACCTATCTAGGAAATCCATTCATCACAATTTGGCACAATCCTTAATTCATAATTCATATCACACCATGTGTAGGCCTTTTGCTCTAGGTCTTACATACCATGGGTTCCAACACAATGCCATCATGTGGCTCCCCATAATTCACACAAACACATATTTCCTATCTCAGATAACTAGTCAGCCTAGCCATCCTCATCTAGGCACACAATCATAATTGTTCTCTAGCCTAGACATATACCTCTAGGAAAACATACATATACACATATATATAAATATATATATCTACATGTATCAATTCTTTAGCCTAGGAATTCTCATCTAGGCATACACACAACATTTAAGTACGATGGTAGCACATATGTTATGTGAAATGCATCACATGTGTTTAATTAAATCCCACTCACCTTGACAATCAGAGGCACACAGCGATCATGCTCAACCTTTAGCCTCTAAATGTCCTCTAGCTCACAAACGCATAAATAGCCTCTATTCTCCCCTTAGCTCATCAAAACATCAAAATCATAATTATTTCTTAGCGATAAAAAATATCCTAGCTTTTCAAAAATATCGAAATTCAATATATATAGTCAATCTCTCAACAAATGAGCTAAATCGTTACCTTAGAAGCCAGGTTGCCTAAATCTAGGCTCTAAATCTCTAATAAACTCAAAGGGAGAGAGTTTTGGCCAAATTTGAAAATATTTGGATTTGAGGTTATTAATCAATTAAATTGAAAATCAATTAGTAAAAATGCCTAATCTTACCTCCAGATCATTTCCCAAGCTTGGATCTAGCTTAAATGGCTCCAAATGGTATTTAGGGGCTTAGGGTTCGAAGAGAAAGAGTTGAGAGAGAAATGGGGCAGAATGCCCATTGACCCCTTCTTATTTTTGCCTTTTCTCTCTGATGTATCGATACATTTGGCAATGTATCGATACATATGCCTTAATTTTGACTACATATATCGATACATTTCGAGCATAATGGTCTTGAATGCCCTCTACTTGAAATATATTGATACCTTAGGACAACGTATCGATATATGTTCATCTTTCCAAAAATGTATCGATACATTTGCTAATGTATCGATACATCTTACCCATATTACACCTTTCCAGCACCCAAACTTCCAAGAATCTGAACTTAACACCCCAAAATCATTTCCTATTGATCTCATACCTCATATAACTCATATAATTCAATTCCTTATACATATATCCTCAAATATGCATCAAATTAAATCAAACCCTCAATCTATAGGAATAATTCATCATTTTCATTATATATACCTTAATGTCATATTTAGATGTCAAAGTGCCAAACATCTGCACAATTTTTTAAAGGATCTTAATTTAAACCCACATTCATAATCATTTACCCTGTAGACATATTCGTATTCATCAAACGTTAAAAAACTCCTTAACTCACTAGGTCAACATCACATATAGTCCATATTAAAAAAATCAAGTGTGTTGCACGAAGGATCCTAAAACTGGATGATAGCTCGAATCATTTGGTTGTTAAAACTAATTTTGAGTAGTGACGCAATATGTCCATACTTATGTTGAAAATTTTTTTGTTGCTACTTTTTCCTTAACCCATATTTTAAACAAATTAGAGAAATCAATTTGTTGAAGATCATAATGAATATTCTTAGGGATAGCAAAAATATGACCTTCTACCAAGTAGTCACTTTCTTTTTGTTGTATTTCTTCTTATTGTTGTTTCAAATCATAATCTAAGTGTTCCATGAATGCAACAGAAGTTGCTTTTATCATGTGCCATCACGTGGCAAATATCCTTATATAGTGAATGGTTGATGCAAATGCATTATTATAAAACAAAAAGTTAGTATATGCAAGAAATTAGACAATAAATATCACAATTATAATGTGCAATAACTTTAAGGTTTTTCTAAGAATAAGGTAGAAAGGCTTTACTTAAGGTTGGCTCTTATATTTCACTACATATGGGCTAGGGTTTGACACAAAGCTAAAGGCTCCCAAATTGTTCCTCACTATCATCCACTCTAGGCTAGTAAGGCACACCAATCCTCACCCATTTCAAGCTACCAACGGAAAGGGTTCAATCTGAGTGGAAGTATTTCATTAGCCCAAGCAGAGGTTATCACCTCATAAGAGTAGAGATACTTTACTTCCTCCTAATAACGACAAAGCCTAGGTAGAAGGCTTCTGCATGCACAGTGAATGTGTGAAGAAGCATATTATACATATAAAGAGAAGAAAAAATACAACTAAAGAAAATAAACTTAAAAATTAAACAATTGTTAACTACAAGGCTTTCAGACAACACATAACTAACTATTGGCTCAACTTTCTAATGTCCCCAGTGGAGTCACCAAGCTGTCATAACGTATGAGTCTGAGAACTCAACCATTGAACGTAAAAAGGAGTCACCATCAATCTTTTTTTTTTTTTAACTTAGAAGTGATTGATCAACCAAGTGAATCTATTTTTTATGAGGTCCTAGGCATGACTTAGGTTCATTTAAAAAAATAGGTTCTAGTCTACAAAACAGATTTGGCTCAAAAGTTCTTTACGTGCGAGGAAGGTATTAGCACCTTCACAACACCTATTTAATTGGTACCCTATTAATTATGTGTCTTTTAGGCCTTATTAAATGAAATCTAGTTCAATATTTAATTTTATTTCCTTTTTTTATTTTTATTTTGTTAGTTTTTAGAAATAAATAAATAAAAATTCTTGATATTGAAAATTTTCCAAAACCTCCAAATGCTTATCGCATAATTTTGGACAATTTTCTCACCTAGAAATTCCTAAGAAGCCATTGTTGGCATTATTGAGATTTCATCATCAGAGAACTTACATAAATTATGCAAACTCCTAATTATAAATGTCACCCAAAAAATGAATAAATAAATAAAAATAAAAAATTATAATCATATAAAAAAACTTACCTAATTGGGTTGAAAAACTAGAAAAGAAAACCGAACTACAAATCCATATACCAAGTGAACATTGACAAGAATAAGGAGCACTTTCTAAACCCTATTAAAAAACTAAGACACTCTTTATGCTTTTCCCTTATATAATCTCTTTTTTTAATCAAAATGCTTTTTTTAGAAATTAAATTAATTTTCTTAGATATAAAGAGATTGAAACCCAAGAACCAAAGAACTATTTTCTTTCATTCTCTCTCTAATTTTTCTCTCTTCTCTTTTTTTCTGTCTCTCATTCTGTGTGTTTTCTACCACTAAAGCCTAGGTGTATTTATAGCCAATGTGTTTTATTCCTTCTTGAATTGGTTTTTTGAATTTTAATTCAACCTAACAGGAAATAAAATGAGTGCTAACGGCTCAATGGGAGCAAAGAAAAGCCCATGAAGAAAAGACTAATTCAAAAGACAACACCAAGGGAAAATGTTCCCACTGTGGTGAGAAAGGACATTGAAAATGAAACTACGATGTTTACCTTGAAATATAGAATACGAAACAAGGTATGGGTTTTCTAAATATGTTATAAGCCTATTTAGATGTTGATTCTACGAATACTTGGATAATGTATTTTAGAGCCAGTAACCATGTTTTTAATCTTCGTAAGGGTTTCAATAAAGGAGAAAATTGAGTAAAAGGCAATTTCAGACTAGGATGGCAAATGGCACATTTGTTTCAACATTAGCAGTAGGAGCCATTGTTCTTTAATTTCCTTATGGTCGTAGCTTAGTTTTCAAAAATGTTTATTATATTCTAGAGAGTTGTAAAAAATTATTTTTTATTTTTTGCTTAATAAAGTTTGTATATTCAGTTTACTTTAGTGAAACTCTCACTATTTATTCAAGTAATAATTTTATTTGTTCTGGAATTGTTAGATATAATCTTGATAACTCTAGTATATAGAGTTATTTTGACAGATTTTGAGGGCCTAAGTAGCTAGATCTTTGAGTTTTTAGATTTTGATTTTAGTCTTTTAGGTTTTTTTCTAGTTTAAGTTAGATTACGTGTTGAAAAGTTAAATTAAGTAATTTTAGTTCAAGTTTGCTTTATTTTTATTTTACTTTTAAAAGAGTTAGTGTCGATTTCTCTCATAGTTTAGTGCAGGATATGTGATGAGCAAGGTGCGTTTGAGTCAAAATAGCACAAGTATGGTGAAGGCTCCATTCATACATTTTGAAATAATTCAAAGATAACATGAGCTACAGAAGTCCAATTGATATGATTCTTGTCCATTAGAAAGATAAGGGAATGGTGTAAAACTTTTATGTTTTCCACTCTACCCAGTTCAGAGCAGATCAAGGTGAAAATCACATCATAAGATGATGGATAGATGCAGTTCTACACAAGGTAGCATGGTGACTAGAGGTCGTGGCTGTCACAACCCAATCCGGAGCCATGACCGTCACAAGGACCCAATAGGTACAGCCCACTAGGCCCAAGCAAGCCTTCCTATATGAATCTGTACATTAGTCCCTCTATCATTCATATTTCTTTAAGATCTATACTTAATAGTGTTCGAATGCTAATTTCTTCGAAGACAATTTGTAGAACCCAAGTAAATACTCGCACTGGCATCATAAATTAAAATATACATAGATAGTTTGTCAAATGTATCTTAACAATTCACATTAAACATATATGTGCACATACAAATACCTTCATCGTCAACAGAGTGACTTTAAACGTGGGTGCTAACATTTAGTGTCAGGGCGACCTATCGAAAAACAGATAAGAGGAAGTACCTCGGCTAGAATCCAACTACCTTCAAACCTGAAAACTAAAATATGAAGTTGAAAATAATGAGTATAAACTCAGTGAGTGAACATAGGAAGGGAACAAGCATCAATACGGGAAGTTTTAGAAAATAGGATGCACTTATGTTGAAAACAATGCAATTTAGCTTAATTTATTGTCACAACGAAAATCCATTTTTACTACAATGAAAATCAATTTAAAAGCATTTATCAAATTTTAACATTCAATTTTTGATGCAAACACATGATATTTTCCCTAACCTCTCTATGTATGTGTATACATGCATACAACTCCCATCTCATCAGCTCATGTGCACTCCTACACCGCACATAGCTGGGTCATCATTAGCTCATGTGCACTCCTACACCACACATAGCTGGGTCATCATTATCACACAAAATAATATCCAATGCATAACATGCATATCAATACAATGTGGGAGCACATGAACTAATCATATTGCACATTTCATAAGATAAAAACATTTCGTCAAGGGCTTATTCCCCATATAATTTAAAGCAAAAACAAATAAGATTTCCAAATGATTCATTCGAGCACATATGCATTGCCCAAAACAGTTTATATGCAAGTTCACTCACAGTGTCTTTGTTGATGCTTGGATTGACTCTAACTACGTCTAATGCTCCGAATGGAGATGTGGAGTCTCGTTGGAACCTATCACACACAATAACATCACACCAACTCAATTTACATAAATACTATTCCAAAAGTTGTTTCCTAAATCAAGTTTTACTAGTTATTCCTAACTAGCTTCCACTTACCATTTAAGTAGTCATTGTTCACACGAGACATGATTAAATAACTTTCAACAATAAATCAGCCCACAAACCTAATTATTGGCCATCATCAACAACTCAGAAACCAAATCTAATTCATTACTCACCTTAGTGGTTTTATAGTGGAATTCTTTTCAAGAGTTCTTCAAGCTATCAAGGAAAGTCTATCTCTCTCTCTCTCAAAATGTTCAGCTAGTGAGAGAAAGTGCAGAGAAATAGCTTTTGAGGGTTCTTGAGGTGCAAAAGTGAAAGAGTATGAAAAACCCTATAAAAAAGTGTATAAAAGAATGAGAATCGGAGTTAATTCTAGAAAGTTGTGGAAGATTTAAGGTTTCTTTCCCATGGAAGGGGGAAAACGTTCAGTGAGGGAAAAGGATGGAAAGAAGAAGAAGAAGCTACTGGAAGTGAGGAGAAGGTGCTGGAAGAAATGAGATATTTATCCTAAAGTCAATCAGAGTTTCACGAAATTTATAAAAATACCCCCTATTTATTCTTCTAGTGCAATACCTTCACTTTGACAAAGATTTTAACCACTTTTCGATCAGAACTGGGCAAAGTGGTAGACATCAAAGTTGCAGCTCTGCCTCTTAGCTTTCTAACGGTCAAAAAATCATGTCATTTTGACTTATGTAGTAGGAGATATATTTCAAACACTAAAACATTTGCAAATAGAGCAACAATTAATTATGCACCTTTCTTTACCAATTGAAATTATTTTTGATTCTACTTCTATAAAAACATAAAATAATTATAAATAAGGTAAAACTAGCATCATTAACTCAAAATAAACATTTAAACATAAATTAAACTAAACTAATAAAATAAATAAAAATACCTAAATTCAATCATAAATCTAGTCCAACTTAGACTAATTAAGTATTTAATCTCTCATTAAATATGTGAATTTGATGCACTCAACAGTCTACCTCTAGTCATGCATCTGTGGAGGTCGGGGTTTCACGATTAGCCACCATATCAAAGTACCAAGTATTATAGCGGCTTTGAGTTACTCATGGTCGTGGTACTTAAAGAGCTACCGTTGCAGCGTTGTGAGGATTGTGGCTGCGACATTGAGTTGGTGAGGTGCACCATACAAATGTCCAAGAGCAAAGCACCACGACACTACCAATGCTTGCCACAATGTCATGGCACCAAGAAGTTATGGCCACAACGCCACTCCAATTTCAAAAAATAAAATTTTGATGAAAAATTAGAAAGTAAGGCACCTTGCACATATTTAAGGGACTTTTTGAGAGCATTCAGAGTAGAGGATGGAAGAAACTTTTTTGGAGAATTGGAGCTAAGAATCAAGCAAGAAATCAAGAGCAATTGTAAGAGATTTGAGATTAAATAAGCTTCAACATTAGTTTATTTCTGTCAAGCTCGGCTCTACAATATGTTTATTATACCATTCCTACATAAGAATGCATGGTTGCTTACTTGGGTACCTCGAAAATCTTTAAAAGACAGCAATGTACCAAATGGTACAATTAACTTGATTTAAGCCTCGAACTAGTCCAAATAGAGATTTTAAGATGAAATTGAGAATTTTAAAACCCCTGAATGACTTAAAATTATGATTCGGAGTTCGAGGACCGATTTGGAGTCAAATTGGAATTTTCATGACCTAAGGGCAAAATGGTCATTTTGCCACCCAAGGTTAAAATTGGAATGTTGGAAGAAGTTTTTGATCAAGATTTACTATTTAGAACATAATTTGAGTTTGAGAAGTGAAAAATTTTAATTCCGGCATTTTTTGAGCATAAGGGCAAAATAGTCATTTTGCCACCCCAGGGGAAAAATTGTAATTTTACACCACCCAACACTTGTCCAGCACATGGATTTTACCCAATATTATCATGGATAATTGAGAAAATTCAAGTGGTGGAGAGAGATTGCTTAATGGGTAAGTATGACACATGGACCAATGGAATCGTGACATGTGTCAAATTTTCATCCATTTATTATTTGGCTTAAAAATCTGCACAAAATCAGTCCATTTCTCTTCATATGGCCGGCCAAAGCAAGAACAAAGGAAGAAAAGAAAGAACAAGAACCCTAGGGTGAAAATTCAAGAGAAAATTGGTGGATTTCAAGTAATCAAGCAATCAAAGGTAAAATTTCTTGATTTTGACTTGTGATCTACCTTTGCCATGCATTCTTTTGCATTTTCCATGGTTGAATCACATGATTTCATGATGGGTATCTTGCTGGCTGAACACTTAGAGAGAGGTTTTGATGCTTGATTTGGTTAGATTTCAATGTGTTTTAGTGTTTTTAGTTGATTGGTGATGTGCAGCATGAAAATCAAGCAAGAAAAATTCATGTTCTTCCATCACCCATCATTGGCCAAATTCTCCATGTGGATTATTGAGGATGATTTTGATTTATTTCAAGTGATTTGGTTTGGAATTAGTGATTTATGGTGTTAGAATCAACTAGGAAAAATTATAGTGTTGATGCACCCACCATGGCCGAATTTTTCAAGAGAAAAATGTGAGGATAATTTTGCCATATTTCAAGTTATTTAATTTGTGTTTGATGATTTGGAGTATTGGGAGAAAAATGGAGTTAATTGAAGTTAAATTGGACATATTGGCCAATTAATCGAGTGATAGATCAAATTAGGCCAATACCATTTTATTTAGGTACATAATTGAATTTATATTGAACACCGTATTTAGATAGTTACCCGAGTATTTCACATCCCATTTCATGCATTAGTATAAAGCCTGAGTTGGTTTTATAACAATTTAGCACAAATTTAGTAAATGGCTTATTGTGCATTATGTCTAGGTGGTGAGCATTCTAGCAAAAGTAAATAGATAGTACCCGAGGATCAAGAATCGGAGTACTCAAAATTCGACTCCCGAAATAGTGAGTAACCTTACTATCGTCTTAATTATCTAAAGTGGTTTTTATTTGATTTTGAGATTTTATAGAAAATGAGTTTAAATGGTAAATCTTTATGTTTTATAAACAAAATGTGTTTAAATGAAATGATTTTATAAATTGTCTTGAAATTAAATGATGGCTTTGAAAATAGAATAATTGGAGACCATTTGATGTATTATGAATTTATGGTTCTAATTGATTGGCTTATGGCAATATTGGCATGAATGGCTGAATTGGTATTCGTGTTGAAAATGTATAAACTATTGTTTGCCTTGATAGGCTGGATAATGATAAAATTGCCATGTCATGCTGTTAAATTTTATTGAATTGGTAGGTTATTGATTAGTCGCTGCAATGGACGGGTTCCGTGGACCAGCCTATTAGAAGGGGCACAGTAACCCTTTTATATTCATACCTCAGTATGAGAGGCGCGGATGGATAACTCTTGAGGTTAACACTTTAGAGTTCACTTCACGCCAAACACCACGTGAGGATGAACTCAGCCAATGCCAAGGAACGACTATGTTTTCAAAATAAAAACATGATTTATGAGTACATAACTTTTAACAACCTTGGCGGACTCGGTTGGGATAGCCGTCGACCAAGGTATCCTTGATAACTGAGTATGAGAATGATTTTGGCATGAGCCAAAGTTTTAAGAAATTCATAAGCCATGTTGATTACTCGATTTATGTGAATTGATTTTATTTGGTTGAAATGAGTTGAAAGGTGATGAATTACAGTATGTTAAACTATTTTATCTATCTCCATTTACTCAGCTTTAGATATTTTAGATGGAATTTTTTTACTCATTAGGATTATATAATCTCACCACCCTCCTTTCTACCCATTTCAGGCTCAGGATAGTCGGTAAATAGCTCATTTCGTTGAGGGCTATAGTTGGACTTGCATCCTAAAAAACTGTAAGTTTACCGTTTTTGATACTTTTAGTCGTTCGTGGGCCCACGTGTCACTGTAAATTAAATCTTATGCTTTGGTTATTTGTATTACAGTATGTATGAATTTATTTAGCTTTTATGCTATAAAAATTATTTACCGGAAACTCTATAAATATTATTTATAAGAAAATAGAATATTTTTATTATATTCAAATAGTTATAGTTTCACTTTAAATGAATGTTTTAGACATCTAAACTTATTTTTGATTATGAAATACGTGTTTTCCACTTGCATATTACATTTTTAGCTGGTTTCGAGATTTTTGAGGAAAAATGACCAAAATGCCATTGTGAGACAGAAATAATTGTTTTTACTGATTTAAGCTGGAAATAGCCTAAAATCTTTTAGAACATGATATTTGGCAACGGTTACTGATAGGAAAAATGAGAAATTGATATTAAAGCCTTGCGAGGTTCCAATTGACATTTTGGGTAATGAGTGTCGATCAGGACACAACGGCGATTGTCACGAGCTCGAGGGGAGTACCTGGTCATCACAATTTCTATCTTTTGTGTTATACTTATTTTCTTGTTTTGAATTCATGGTTGAATTTCTTTGGATATTGTTTTATTTGGATAACATGAACTAATTTGCTTTTCTAGGATTGTGGTGGATTTCAACATGTAGTCTGAATAATTGTTTGTCAAATATTTATCATGAATGGGTATTGTTTTAGTTATTCAAATATGTTCTTAATGCCTTTAATTGTCTAATCAACATTTAATTTATTAGCAAATCTAATTGAAACTTGACAAAGATATTTTATGCTGGACTAAGATTTGAGTAGTGTATGTTCACGTCACTTAAGTGATCTAATTCGCGATTCGAGTAGACATATGCCAATTGCTATACATAGCCAAATTAAGACATTTGCTTAATGAACTTAATTTAATTGATTTCTATAGATATATAGTGAACTAATTAAGTTTGGTCGTTGTGCAAGCATCTCAATGGAGACTTGTCCATAGCTTCGAATTCGAGGTTAGAAAAATCACCCAAGAAAGATAAATAACAAGAGAAGCTGGTATCAGATGAAATGTTGAATACACTCATAATCTTAGGTCTTTAATCTAAATCTTTGCTCAACATATTTACTTTTTGCTGGTTAATTTAGTGTTTATTTTAATTTCATTTTTGATTAGCTTTTCAATTTTCAAATTGCTTAAATAAGATTAATTTGTTATACAATTGTTGTACTTATTGAAACTTTAGAAACAAATCCCTATGGGAATGATAATTTGGACTTACTATCTATATTACTTGTTTGATACGTATACTTGCATGTGTAAAATTCGACAACAAGTTTTTGGTGCTGTTGTCAAGAATTTTATTTTCTTTATTATTTGCTAATATTAAAATTTTATAGATTAGTCTTAATTTAAGTTTTATTTATTTGTTTTGCAAGTGTGTTCAGCCGTTGTATGAGAATAGTAAACAACTTGGAGATTATGTCTTGTGATCCAAATATTGAAATAACATTCCTCAGACTTTGACGAGAAAATCAACAAGGTTTTGTTGTAATAAATAGAATGGATGATCAACAGGGTGAACAGCAAATCCAAGAGCGCGTAGCAGCTAAAAATCATTGCTTAAGGGATTGTGTTGTTCTTTTAGTACAAGACATTTCATTGAACATTCGAAGGCCATCTATTCAAGCAAACAATTTTGAAATCAAGCTGGCTATCATCACCATGATTCAAACTTTAGTCTAGTTTAGGGGCTTTCTAAATGATGATCTAAATGGCTATATATCAAACTTTTTGACAATTTGTGATACGTTCAAACACAATGGCATCAAAGATGATGCAATTCATTTTAGGCTTTTTCATTTCTCATTAAGGGATAAAGCTAAAGCATGGCTGAATACGCTTCCCATTAGATCAATAACAACATGGGATGATTTTGCTCAAAAGTCCTTGCCAACTTAGTTTTTTGACAATTAAAAACATAACTTGTGTTTTTCACTTCTATTATGAGGAGTACCTAAAAAGTGATATTTATATCTAGGTTAATTTACTTCATAATTTACAAATAAGGCCTCAGTATTATAACCCTTTATAATATTTACCCAACACTTAATTAAACCTTTTTAATTAAGTCATTGTAAATTAAAATTAAATTAAATTTATTTTATTCGATTGAAATTAAGGTTTTAATATTATAACTAAATATAATATTAGCCTTATACTTAAATAAACTATTTTAATTAAGTCCTTAGAAGTTAAAAACCTAGTGTATGATTTAAGTTGGACTTAAATCATCACATTCCTGATTTAATTCATCATGCAACTTCGTGTGTGTGACCCATTAAGTTCCTAATTGAATTATAATTTTTATTAAATTAATTAATTCAATTCCATAGACCAAGATTGGCATCTAGCAATGCATTATGGCCATCTAATTGTTAAGAGAGTCAAAGGGTTCTTTGACAACCTTTCAATGTACAATCTATTAGTGTAATTCATTCCTTCATCATATATCCTGGAAATGATAAAAAGATGGTCTAGTGTCTACTCGTATCGATCTCCATATTCATTTTTGAAGTTAGATCATGAGCTTTATAAAGACTTGTGAAATTCTTTTTCATAATCTCCAAGTCGCCTTGGCCAAGGACTTCAACAAGCTAATATCAACGAAGAACTGTTAGGATATGTCCCCTAAATCATTTGGGTTGGTGATTCCTTTCTTGACCACTCATTTGTCTTCACATGCTTCATGCTACAACCATCCATATCCTATTTTGGCATCCTTGGTAGGACTCGTAGGGATATGATCAAACAACCTAGTGTCTCAAGTCTAAGTAGTATTTACACAAGTGACACGTGAAAAACATTTGCATAGACACTAGAGTGAGATAACAAATGCATTTATGATGTCAGGTCATGTTCAGTGAACTTGTTCATGGAACAAGCACCTACATTCTAATTTCAAGTATCTCTATACTTTAATCTATGAGATTGGTTGCTTAATTCCCAAGTTAGGAACATAGAATGCACTAGTCTCTAAGCATCATTGATGTCCAATCTTAATGATACATCGACCAAGAACATTTAGAGATTATGATGCATAGGGATCTCATAATTATAACCCATTACAATTCCCTTGAAAGGCATATTAATCTCATGGACTTCATCCAATAGACTTATAACCTTTATAATTGATGCCTTATTAATGAATGAAAACCTCTAATCATTCAATGTAAATGATATGATTGCATGTCTGAAACTAAGCCTTGACCTATCTCAATTGGCTGTAAAGCTCATTCTAACACGTAATGGCATCATGGGAGTGGAGTTATTATTGGGATGAGCCTTGCAGCCAATTGAAATTGGTCAAGGCTTAGTTCCAATCATGTAATGATATCATTCATATTGAATGATTAAAGGTTTTTCATCATCAATAAGACATTAATTATAATGAGTTATAAGTCTAATTAGATAAAATCCATGAGATTAATATGCCTTGTCAGGGAACTATAATGTGCAGCTATGAGATCCCGATGCATCAAAGCATAATCTCAAAATGTTCTTGGTCAATGAATCATTGAGGCTATACATCAATAATGCTTAAAGACTTGTACATTCTACGTTTCTTACTTTGGAAGTAAGTAATTGATCTCATAGATTGAAGTATAGAGATACTTAGAACTAGAATGTAGGTGCTTGTTTAGGAGAGCAAGTTCACTGAACATGACTTGCTATGAGAAGTACAGTTAGTAATACACTCTAGTGTCTATGCAACACTTCTTATCTCTTACTCATGTAAATACTCCATAGAATTGAGACATCAAGTTATCTTATATGTGGAGTGCTATGCTTTAATTTCATTCCTATAGGTGCCTAACCAAGGATGCCTAAACATGATGCTTTTGGGTATAGTATGAAGCATGTGAAGGCAAATAAATGCTCAAGATGGGAATCATCAGCTCAAGTGTTTTTAAAGGACATATCCTATCAGTTCTTGGTTAACATTAGCTTATTGAAGCACTTGGCCAAGGCAACTTGGAGATTTTGAAAAGGTTTCATAAGTCTCTATAAAGCTAACGCTATAGCTGCAAGAATGAATATGGAGGTCAATAAGAGTAAACACTATACCAAACTCTTATCATCTCTGAGATATATGATGAGGGAATGAATTATACTGATAGACTGCACACTAAATGGTTGTCAAAGAATCCTTTGACTCTCCTGACAATTAGGTGGCCATAAAGCATTGCTAGATGCCAATATTGGTTCATGAAATTGATTATAAATTAGTTGATTGAAACATATATTAATCAATTAAGTCATTAATCAATTCCATTGCCAACATTTTAGGAACCTAATAGGACATACACAATGATTGCAATTGAATTAAATTAGGAGAATGATGATTTAAGTTAGACTTAAATCACATGCTAGGTAATTAACTTCTATGAACTTAATTAAAAAGAGTTTAATTACATTTTCAGTATAATATATAATTAGTTATAATTATAATGCAGAAATTACAATAATATAAAGGAAATTATTTCAATTTAATTTCCATTGGGCTTAATTAAGATAGTTTAATTAAGTCATGGACCTATATTGTAATGTGTTATAATTTGGAGGGCCTTATTGCAAAATTAAAGTTAATTCTAACCTAGCTATATAAATCACATTTAACTATTTTTCCCGAGATGAAGAAAATGAGTTGTTAGAATAGAAAAAAAAAAGAGTTATCTACTTGTATGCCATCACCTACTTTGTAAAGAAGAAATTGTTTTTGAAGCAAATTTTCAAATGTGTGATTTAACCATCCTTGTGAAAAGTGGAAAGGGACAAACATTGTCCTCTTTTGCTAGCATAAAAGCATAGCTAAAATCTTTATCCTTTGCTGAAAGGTTCAAGTGAAATCATGTGTACTATTGTTGGAGGCCCAAAGCTTGATTGGCTAGTGTTCTTGCTTCTTGAGGTGTTCCCGGGTTGCATTGAGGAGATTGCTATTTCGATTAGAAGAACATTGGCAACGTCAGCTTCTGATTTTATGATTTGTATGCCATTCTATGTGTTAAAATATCATTATGGTGATTCGTGGGTAGAGGTATGTTTTGTTTTCAACGTTTTTAATTTTCTTTCCGCTGCATAATTTTGAGCATGCCGTCCATTGCCAAACTCAATAGTGGTATCAGAGCCATCCATGGATTGATTTTATCACATTAAGATGTCTAACAATTGTTCAATGCCTTGTTTGAAAAGGTCATGAGGTGTACGATTTTTGTAGAAAACAAAGAAGTATTTACAATATGTTCTAGTTATTTTTATTTTTGGGCAAATTTTGTCGTGAATTTTAAAATCTTACTTCTTGCCATACTAATCTCATTTTATTCTCAAATATTTGAAGATTAGATAGTGTATAAGATGTACAAATGAATTCTGCAATTAAAGTGGTAATCCGTTGACATTATGGTGTGTTATTTATGGGAGAATCTGATTCTTCTCAACTTTTACAAAGATCTAGCTTTCAGCTTTTAAATAGGTTAAGTGCCTTATAAAATTTTGGAAAATTAAGGGATCAATACGCATTAGAAATATTCCAAGATGGTTGATTATGTGTGGATGATGGTGGAGGTAAATCTACCAAAACTTGGCTGAAACAGCTGTTGTTTGTAGTAGTGACAATCACGATTTTGTATAACTTGTCAACCAAGAAAGGCCTAAATTTGTGCAATTAGTTGCACCAATTGGCTGAGGATTTTTTTATGGAAAGGTTCCATAAAAAAATTATCCAAATTATTGCCAACAATTTTAAGGATTTTAATCCTAGAATTAAACTTCATAAACCTGAGTTGGTGGAGTCAAAATAGTTGCTGCCTCTACAATAGCAAGCCACAGTTTTTTTTATTTTTTGATTGCCAAAAACATTTCTAAAAATCTTAAAAAATTACTATGGAATTGCTCCATAAGTTTTCAATCAAAAAATTTTAATTGGGAATTAAATTCCTGATTTTATGCTACCAAATAGCTTCAAAAGAAAGACAAAAGCGAAACTACCTCTACAAATAAAGGTGACGATTTTGAATTTTTTTGACAGCCAAAAAAGCCTCCTAAAATCCTGAAAAAGTATTTTGGAATAGTTCCATAAGTTATCTATTAAGATAAATTTTATTAGTGTTGGTCCCTATAATATGTGCTAGAGAGGGGCCGAATAGCACAATGTGGCTCTTAACAATATTGGAAACTAATTTTCAAAACTTAAGAAAATGAAAACATAGTACAAGATGCACAGCAATTTAGAGTGGTTCGATTCAAGACCTACATCCACTACCTTGATTATCCAACCAAGGATTTTCCCAACAAATCCACTAAGATTCGGTGAAATTCACAAGCTTTCACCAAGCTTTACAATGGCTTTTCAAGGCTCAGCCAAAACCTTTTACACTAGTTTTTCACGGGCTCAACTAAAACCCAAAGTGGTTTTCAAAGGCTCAACCACAACCTACAACAATCAAGCTATCCCAAGCTTGAATAACCCCTTAGAGTGACTTCCTCATTCTAAGAATACAAGAAGAGTAGTAAAAGAAAGTACATATGATCACTGGTTGATCTGACTGATACAAGATTGAGTGCAAAATACAAATGCAAAGAGTAGGCGTTTAAGTGCAGACAAGTGCAGTAAAGATTTTCTGGTTTTTCAACTTTCTATAGCCCAAATCTCATTCAAGGCTTCTAAAAACTTGTTTCCAATTATTGGAAGACCCTTTTATACTTGGAGCTGCAACTCTGATTTCAGTTTGGCAGTTTGATGTCTGTCGAAAATAGTTGAGGATGAGTTCTAGTCATTAATCTGTCTTGTAGTGCTTTGGTTCAAATTACAGACAGAGAACTCTTAGTCGATTGACTTGGTCGACTAAGTTGGTTTTGTTTCAAATTGCAGATTCTGGCAGAGAGCAGTTAGTCAACTGACTTGGTCGACTAAGTTGGTTCTGTTTCTCAAACTCTTCAGCCCATCATTCCTCCAATTTGAAACTTGGTCAACCAACATTCTTCCTTGTTTCATCAATAAGCTTCAGCCTTGTTAGACAGTTGCATCTTGTTATTTTTATCCCTCTTTTTCTTTTGATATACTCTTTGAAGAGTTAATTAATTAATTTCATATATTAATTTTCCTACACACTTAAGTAAAGGTATTAGACACAAATAAATGAGAATGTTTTTTATCGTCAAAAACTAATGGAGCCAACAATCTCCCCCTTTTTGATGATGACAAAACATTCCTTGATTAACAGCATAGTATCTTTTTACTCTTTTTAGTTTTCTGCAGAAAATGAGAATTGCTCCCCCTAAGTATATGCTCCTTCTTAGTGTGTGCATATTTTGCTTACTTTATTCCAACAAATTTTATTCTTATCATATAGAGAGAATGACATTGTACACTTAGATTATATATGTGTATAAACATGCGCAGAAACCTGGAATGATTTATAGTAATGAATGTTGACAGATTTTCATAAAGAATTCAGCAAAGTTCTGTCAACAGCATACAGTCATCAGATTTTATCTATTCCCTTCATGATTCAATTGAAATTCTATACACAGCATCTATATCTATTTATAAACAGAAGTTATTCTCAATGCCATATTGAAAATCATTTATCAGCTTGTAAATAAATATCAGCATAGCATCAGCAGATTTTGTTCATGATAGTAAAAATACCAAGATAACAAAATATCAGCAAACTTCAATTTGTAGTAGTTAAACAACATAAACATTTCAACATTCACTTTTCACGCACAACCATATAAACAACAGAATTAAACTTAAGTGTTCAAGTGCCACCATGGCACAAATAGCAATTAATGAAAACATATTTCGAAATTGCCCCTAGACTATTTTGCTTCCTATCTCCTATTTTTCTAAGTTCTTGCTCTTGATTCTACTTTCTTTTCTTTCCTAGGTTTTTGGTTCCTCCACCTTAACATTTTTTTTTTAATTTTGTTCATTGGTTCCTGCATCCCTAGTTCTACCATTCTACTCCCCCTTTTTGTCAACATCAAAGGAATGGGCTTCTATTCATCTGATGTGTCAGAGGGTGACGATTCAATGCCATATAAAAGGTTTAGAGGAAAATGAGAAGGTTCTCGGAGAGGTGATGACTTTCTAACGGAAGGTTCTGATGAGGACTTGTCTAAGACAGGGATTGGACTCTGAGGAGAAGAGGCTGAAATTGGTCTTGATGTCACGACCCGAAACCTCACTCGGGCCCATGACAACCGCCGCGACGTCCCGATTGACACTCATTATCCGGAATGCCAATCAGAACCCCGCTAGGCTAACGAATCAGTTTCTTGTCTATCCTGTGAGCAATCGTTGTTAAATATCGAGTTTTAAGAAAATATAAACTATTTTAGATCGAAAACAATCAAAATAAAATTTTCGCCACATAGGGGTATTTTGGTCACTTTTACCAAAAAATTTTGAAACCTGATAAAGATACAACGTATGGTAGAAAAATATCCACTACCAATTAAAAATAAATTTTTGTAATCTAAATCATTCATTTCGAGTGAAAAGTTAGCTAATTAAACTAAATAAAAATATTTGATAATATATTTCATTTTCTTATAAAATAATTTTTATAGAACTATACATAAATAATTTTT
>NC_030851.1:21892150-21901576 GCF_000208745.1 Theobroma cacao | reverse complement strand
TTATGGGCCACTTGTCCTTGTAATTATTATTGTACATTATAACTTTGTAAATTATTGTATGTATGAATTTATTTTACTTCCAAGTTATAAAAGATTTCTTACACATATTTCTATAAATATTGTTTTATATAAAAATCTTATATTTTAATCAATATTTTGAATAGTAATATTTGTCTATAAATCCTTTTAAAATATTTTTGTCTTTTGATTTACTTGAGCCGAAAACTACTGAAAATTGTTTAAAATGGAATGTTTACAAACGATTTCTCACAGAAAAGGCAAGAAACTGATATGTAAGCCTTGCGGGGTTCTGATTGGCATTCCGGGTAATGAGTGTCAATCGGGACGTCGCGGCGGTTGTCATGGGTCTGAGGGAGGTTCCGGGTCGTGACAATTCTATTGGTATCGGAGCTTTCGGTTTAAAAGCTTATGGTTTTGAAAAAAGTTTTTGATTTTTAAAGTTCTTGGATTTAAAGTTATTTTTAAAATAATTTACAATGTCAGTGTGGCCCCGTTAATATTAGTTAGTTGCATGTAGTTACATATAGAGCCTTAAGTCATCTAAACCAATTCCGTTCTTTTTCTAGATCATTATGCCTCCTCGATGTGAGCTACCACCTATCACTAGATCTACTAGTAGGGGAAGAGGTCGCCCTAGACAAAGTCGGCCGGATTCCATAAAAAAGGAGTTGTTGCGTCGTCTTTTAGAGCAGTTCCTACTGCTGAGTCTACGGACATTCCTGTACCTCCTCCACCACCCGTTGCTACTCTTGGCATAGCTACCATGTCACCCGAGGCAGCTCAGGCATTAGCGACTTTTCTCGTTGCTCTTACGGGCCAGGCTCAAGCTGGTCCAGTTCCACCCGCTAATTCCCCTGTAACAGCCCCAGTACCACCACCTCTTATTCCACCCCAGACACCGGACTTCTCCATTTCTAAGAAATTGAAGGAAGCTAGATAGTTGGGTTGCGTCTCATTTACTGGTGAGTTGGATGCGACTGCAGCTAAAGATTGGGTTAATCAAGTTTCAGAGACTCTTTCTGATATGAGATTAGATGACAATATGAAGCTAATGGTGGCTACTAGATTACTAGAGAAGAGGGCTCGTACTTGGTGGAATTCAGTGAAGTCCCGTTCCACTACTCCTCAAACATGGTCTAACTTCCTCAGAAAATTTGATGGTCAGTATTTTACTTACTTTCATCAGAAAGAAAAGAAAAGAGAATTTTTGAGCTTGAAACAAGAAAATCTAACTGTAGAGGAGTATGAGACTCGTTTTAACGAGTTGATGTTATATGTGCTGGATCTGGTGAAATCTGAGCAAGATCAGGCAAATTATTTTGAGGAAGGGCTCCGTAATGAGATTAGGGAACGGATGACAGTGACTGGTAAGGAGCCACATAAGGAAGTCGTGCAGATGGCCTTACGAGCTGAGAAGCTCGCCACTGAGAATAGACGAATCCGAGCTGAGTTCACAAAGAGAAGGAATCCGCCTACGTTCTCGGGTCAGTCTTCAAAGAGAGGTAGAGATTCGACATCTACTGCAGGAAGTACTACCTCAGCATCTATGGCATCCACTAGACCTCCATCTCAACAGTCACAGTCGAGATCTTCTAGATTTGATCGGCCAGTGATGAGCAGACAGGGGGGACTTCAAAAGGATTGGACAGATGCCATAATTGCGGAGGATTTCATGTTGGGTCATGTAGACAGCCTGTAAAGTGTTTTCGATGTGGCCAACAAGGGCATATCAAGAGAGATTATCCTCAGTTGAGACGGGGTACAGTAACTACTTATACTCTTTCGACTCGTTTTAGTATACCGCGGAGAGACACTTCGGGATCACAGTCCAAACAAGGCCAAGTGATACGGTCAAGCATGGGGAGTAATACCCCAGAGCAGCCATCTTCCAGACCGTAACCCCAGATTTCGACCAGGGTCTTTGCAGTGACTGAGGATGAAGCTCGAGTTCGACCTAGCATAGTGACAGGTACTATGAATGTGTTTGATAGAGATGCACATGTTTTGATAGATTCGGGTTCTGATAGATCATACGTTAGCATATCATTTGCATCATTCTCAGATAAGAACTTGTCACCATTAGAGGAAGAGATTGTAGTGCATACCCCTCTAGGCGAGCAGTTAGTAAGAAATACGTATTATAGAGACTGTGGTATTAAAGTTGGAGAAGAAGAATTTATGGGTAATTTAATCCCTTTAGAGATTCGGGACTTTGATTTGATCTTGGGTATGGATTGGTTACCCACTCATTGAGCAAAGGTAGATTCTTTTAAGAAAGAAGTGATTCTCTAGAGTTCAGAAGGAGTAGAAGTGGAATTTACAGGGGATGATCGAGCATTACCGTTTCGTGTAATCTCGGCCCTCAAAGCTTTGAAATTGGTACGAAAGGGATATCCGACATACTTAGCTCACGTGATTGATATATCGAGGGAGGAACCTAAGTTAGAGAATGTCCCCGTAGTAAGTGAGTTCCTTGATGTATTTCCTAATGAATTACCGGGACTTCCTCCCGATCGTGAGTTTGAATTCACCATTGACTTAATTTCGGGTACTGCCCCTATCTCTATTCCTCCATATAGAATGGCTCCGGTAGAGTTGAAGGAGTTGAAAGTACAATTGCAAGAGTTGGTTGACAAGGGTTTTATACGGCCAAGTATATCTCCGTGGGAGCACCGCTTTTATTTGTGAAAAAGAAAGATGGTACACTTCGGTTATGTATAGATTACCGACAACTTAACAGAATGACCATTAAGAACAAGTATCCGTTGCCGAGAATTGATGATCTTTTCGATCAATTACAGGGAGCTACAGTGTTTTCTAAGGTTGATCTAAGGTCTGGGTATCATCAGTTGAGGATTAAAGAACAGGATGTACCCAAGACAGCGTTCAGGACTCGATTCAGTCATTATGAGTTCTTGGTTATGCCTTTCGGGTTAACTAACGCACCGGCAGCTTTTATGGATCTCATGAACAGAGTGTTCCACCCTTAGTTAGACAAGTTTGTTATTATGTTCATTAATGATATCCTGGTTTACTCGAGAGATAATGATAAGCATGCTAACCACTTGCGCATAGTATTACAGACTTTGCGAGAAAGACAATTGTATGCAAAGTTTTCGAAGTGTGAGTTTTGGTTACAAGAAGTGGTATTCTTGAGACACGTAGTATCGGGAGCTGGAATATATGTTGATCCCAAGAAGATAGAGGCAATTTTACAATGGGAGCAACCTAAGATAGTAACGGAGATTCGTAGTTTCCTCGGATTAGCCGGTTATTATAGAAGGTTTGTTCAAGGGTTTTCCTTAATAGCAGCTCCTTTGACCCGTCTAACTCGTAAGGGAGTTAAGTTTGAGTGGGATGATGTTTGTGAGAATCGATTTCAGGAACTAAAGAACCGGCCAACCTCCGCTCTCGTTTTAACACTTGTTGTGAGTGGTAAGGGATTTGTGGTGTGCAGTGATGCATCTAAGTTGGGGTTAGGGTTTGTGTTGATGCAGGATGAGAAAGTAATAGCTTATGCTTCCCGGCAGTTGAAGAAGCATGAAGCAAATTACCCTACCCATGATTTAGAGTTAGCAGCTGGGGTGTTTGCTTTAAAAATCTGGAGGCATTACTTGTATGGTGAGCATTGTCGGATATTTACAGATCACAAGAGTTTAAAATATTTGCTCACTCCAAAGGAGCTTAATTTGAAGCAAAGGCGATGGTTGGAGTTGATAAAAGATTATGACTTGGTGATAGACTATCATCTAGGAAAGGCGAACGTTGTAGCTGATGCCTTAAGTCGTAAGTCTTCATCGTCTTTAGCCGCACTTCAGAGTTGTTATTTTCCAGCATTATTAGAGATGAAATCTCTTGGGGTCTTATTGAGAAATGGTGAGGATGGATCCTTATTGGCAAACTTCATTGTGCGACCTTAGTTACTTAATCATATCAAGGACATTTAGAGGTCTGATGATGGGTTAAGAAAAGAAATTCAAAAATTGATCGATGGGGGAGTTAGTGAGTTTATACTCAGAGAGGATAACGTCTTGATGTTTAGAGACCGAGTTTGGTTTCCTGAGGGAAACCAGTTGAGATAGGCGATCATGGAAAAAGCCCATTCATCTGCCTATGCATTACATCCTGGAAGCACCAAGATGTATAGAACTATCAGGGAGAATTATTGGTGGCCAGGTATGAAACGAGACGTAGCAGAATTTGTAGCAAAGTGTCTAGTACGTCAGCAAGTTAAGGTGGAGCATCAGAGGCCAGCAGGTACACTTCAGTCTTTACCTGTTCTCGAGTGGAAATGGGAGCATGTAACTATGGATTTTGTTTTGGGATGCCGCGGACACAGAGGGGAAAGGATGCAATTCGGGTGATTGTAGATCGGTTGACTAAGTCCGCTCACTTTTTAGCTGTCCATAGTACATACTCTATTGAAAAGCTGGCTCAACTCTATATAGATGAGATTATGAGGCTACATGGAGTTCCCGTTTCTATAGTGTCAGACTGAGATCCTCGATTCTGGCCAAAATTTCAAGAAGCTCTCGGAACCAAATTGAAATTTAGCACTGCTTTTCACCCACAGACGGATGGTCAGTCAGAGAGGACTATCCAGACTACGGAGGATATGTTGAGGGCTTGTGTCATGGATTTTCTTGGGAGTTGGGATAGACACTTGCCATTAGTGGAATTTGCTTACAACAACAGCTTCCAGTCTAGCATCGGTATGGCACCGTACGAAGCTTTATATTGAAGGAAATGTTGTACTCCACTTTGTTGGGATGAAATGGGTGAATGAAAGTTAGTTAGTATGGAATTGATCAATCTAACTAATGACAAGATCAAGGTTCTATGAGAGAGGCTAAAGGTAGCCCAGGATAGGCAAAAGAGCTATGCAGCTAAATGGAGAAAAGACTTGGAGTTTGAGGTCGATGATAGAGTTTTTCTTAAGGTGTCTCCTTGGAAAGGTAATAATTTGAATGCTTTGTGGTATTAAGTTTTATTTGATTATACTATTATGGTAAATTATGATATCTTGTTGGATAATGAAAGGTGTGATTCGATTTGCGAAGCGAGAAAAGCTTAACCCGAGGTATATTAGACCATTCCGAATCATTGAGAGAATTGGACCAGTGGCTCATCCGTTAGAATTACCTCCAGAGTTAGATCGGATCCACAACGTTTTCCATGTCTCCATGCTTAAGAAATATGTACCAGATCCCTCTCACATCCTCGAAGCACCTCCGATCGAGTTGCATGACGATTTAAAGTTTGAGGTGCAACCTGTGAGTATCTTGGATCGAAAGGATCGAGTACTGAGGAACAAGAGTATTTCAATTGTCAAAGTGTTGTGGAAAAGTGCTCGAATGGAGGAAATGACATGGGAAGTAGAGCATCAGATGAGGAACCAATATCCGCATCTATTTGTCGAATCTGGTAAGTGAAATTTGGAGGTCAAGATTTTATTTTAAGGGGGGTAGAATTGTAAAACCTGACCCTATAAACACATGTCTTGACATACATGCACTGAGTAGCATGTTATTATGCTAGGAAAGCATCTAAGAATAGACGAAACCTGGTATCGTATCTAACGGTACACTTGAATTGATTTAACCTTGAACTAGTTCAAATAGGAATTGTAGGATGAAATTTAATATTTTATAGTCCAAGAATGACTAAAAATGATTGTTCGGAGTTCGAGGGTTCATTTGGGGTAAACTTGGAAATTTTTATGTTCAGGGGCAAAATCGTAATTTTGCCACTCGAGGACAAAATTTGAGATTTTGGGAGAATTTAGATCAAATTTGACAAATTGGCGAATGGTATGAGTATAAGGGATGAAAAATATGTCTATGGGCAATTTTTCAGTTTTTTGGGCAAAAATGTAATTTTTCACTTTTAGGAGGGCAAAAGTGTAAATTTCAAAAATTACTCCACCAAGACTTTGGGTAAGTCTGAGAATTTTATCTAAGCTACAGATATGTGGGACAAGTGTATGGTTAAAATTTGCAAACAAATGGATGAAATTTTAAAAACGGGCCAATAAGAAAGTGACACATGCCATTTTTAATGGTTTAATATTATTTTAATGAAAAGTCAGCCCATGTAAACCCCATATTAGGTGCTGGCCGGCCAGAAGGAAAGAACAAGAGAGAAAATAGAGAGGAAAGGAAGAAAAGAGAAAAACAAAGGAAAACTAGAAAATTCAAAGGGGAAATCACGTTTTTTGCCCGTTTACGCGTCTAACGGTAAGATTTTTCGATTTCAGCTTGATTTCTACCTTTCCTATGCCTTTATTTCCATTAAGAATGCTTGAGGAGAGAGATCAAAAAGTGATATCAAGGGCTGGACGAAATTCTAGGGGAGAGAAATTGAAATTTTTAGGTTTTGATTTTTAGTTAAATTGATAGTTTTAGTTAGTTAAATGTGTTTAGAAATTAAATTGGGCAAGAAATCATTAAATTTTCACAATACCCACTCTTGGCTGGATGCTCAATGCTGTACAATGATGATGAATTGATTTTATTCTAAGGGAAATGAAGAGAAAATGATGAAAAACGATTAAACGTGATAGAAAAACAAAGTAGAAAATTAACCGAGTTAATGTCCCATTTTTGGCCGAATTTTCCAAGGAAGGGAGTGAGCTGATTTTGTTGTTTTTAGAAGGTTATTGGCTGATATTTAATGGTTAGAAATGTTGGAGAGAAAATAGGACAATTTAGAGCTAAAATGGAATGCGTTAGCAATTTATCGCATAAAGTGCCAAAAATAGGTTAATACCGCGTTTAAGCCGTTTTAGGCTATTGCATTTCATACCATGCATTAGTATAGGATTTAAGTCAATTATATAGTGATTTAGCATCAATGTAGTGAATTGTGTAAATTTTGTAATGTGTTTAGGAGGAGAGCCTTTCGGTAAAGGCAAGGAAGTAATACCCGACGAACAGTGATTGGGGAACCTAAAAATCAGTTAATTTGTACAAACGGTGAGTAAACTTCTTATTATTGTAAATTATCTAGAGTTTATTTTTAAATGCTCTTTATGTATTTTATGAAATGAAAATGAGATTAAAACAGGATTTTTGATGTTTTAGAAATAAATGTGACAAATAAAAATATATTGTGTTGATTATGAAATTGAGTAATTGGAGGCTGACAATTATTTTGAAATATATATTTTCCTATGAATGGCTTATGAAATATGAGTATAGGTGGCTATATTTGATAAATTGCATTGGGAATTTATGTAAGCTATTTTTATTATGCAGGCTGGGTAAATAAATAAAAGTCATGTTATACTGTCGAAATTTTATTAAAATTGGTGTGTTTAGTCACTGCAGTGACGAGTTTCCGTGGACTGCCTATTAGAGGGGCACAGTAAACCCGGTTACATAGTTACTCCGATTGTAGAGGTGAGGAGGGTAACTCCCGGGGTAGTATTAGAGCTCACTTCACATCGAACCCCCACGTGAATGTGTAACTCGGCCAACGCCAAGGAACGACTTGTTTTAAAAATAAAAATGTGTTTCACATGTAAATATCATAACAACCTTGGCGGACTCGGTTAGATACCTCGGCCAACGTATCCCTGAGGATTAGTTTTGGCTTGAGTCTTGTTTTTTAATAAAAGACATAAGCCTTAATAATTGTTTTGGTAAATTACAAATATTTTATGGTTTAAGGAATCAATTGACAACCTTATGAAGTGGTTTGCGATTTGTTGTTTAAACTTGCCTCAATGTTACTCGCCTTTAGATATTTATGATAATGTTTGTTTACTCATTGGGATTGCAAAATCTCACCCACATCCTTTCCAAACACTTCAGGTCTGTGGTAGCTTGTAGATACCTTATTTTGTTGAGGATTCCAGTTGACATCTTTATCTCACAAACAGTAGGTTACTATCACCAATACTTGGTGTATTTTGGGCCACTTGTCCTTGTAATTATTATTGTACATTATAACTTTGTAAATTATTGTATGTATGAATTTATTTTACTTCCAAGTTATAAAAGATTTCTTACACATATTTCTATAAATATTGTTTTATATAAAAATCTTATATTTTAATTAATATTTTGAATAGTAATATTTGTCTATAAATCCTTTTAAAATATTTTTGTCTTTTGATTTACTTGAGCCGGAAACTACTGGAAATTGTTTAAAATGAAATGTTTAAAAACGATTTATTACAGAAAAGGCAAGAAACTGATATGTAAGCCTTACGGGGTTCTGATTGGCATTCCGGGTAATGAGTGTCAATTGGGACGTCGCGACGGTTGTCATGGGTCCGAGGGAGGTTCTGTGTCGTGACATTCGACGTGAAGTGAACTCTAACACTACCCTGGGAGTTACTCTCCTCACCTCTACAACCAGAGTAACTATGAAACTGGGTTTACCGTGCTTCTCTAATAGGCAGTCCGTGGAAACCCGTCACTGCAGTGACTAAACCCACTAATTTTAATAAAATTTCTACAATATAACGTGGCTTTTATTTATTTATCTAGCCTGCATAGTAAAAGACAACCTACATTCTATTCCCAATGCAATTATAAAATATAGCCACATATACTCATATATCATAAGCCATTCATAAGAAAATATATTTTCAAGACAATTGGTAACCTCCAATTACTCAATTTCATAATCAACACAATATATTTTTATTTGTCAGATTTATTTCTAAAACATCAAAAATCCCATTTTAATCTCATTTTCGTTTCATAAAATACATAAAGAGCATTTAAAAATAAACTCTAGATAATTTACAATAATAATAGGTTTACTCACCGTTTGTATAGATGAAATGCTTCCTAGGTGCCTTGATCACTGTTGGTCGGGTACGACTTCCTTGCCTTTACCGGAAGGCTCTCCTCCTAGACACATTGCAAAATTTACCCAATTCACCACATTGATGATAAATCACTATATAATTGACTAAATCCTATACTAATGCATGGTATGAAATGCAATAGCCTAAAACGGCTTAAACGCGGTATTAACCTATTTTTGGTACTTTACCCAATAAATTGCTAACGCGCTCCATTTTAGCTCTAAATCGTCCCATTCTCTCTCCAACATTTCTAACCATTAAATATCAGCCAATAACCTTCTAAAATCACCAAAATCAGTTCACTTTCCTCCTTGGAAAATTCGGCCAAAAATGGGACATTAACTCGGTAAATTTTCTACTTTGTTTTTCTATCACATTTAACCATTTTTCATCATTTTCTCTTCATTTCTCTTAGAATAAAAATCAGATCATCATCATTGTACCTCATTGCAGATTCGGCCAAGGGTGGGTATTGTGAAAATTTAATGCTTTCTTGCCCAATTTAATTTCTAAACACATTTAACTAACTAAAACTATCAATTTAACTAAAAATCAAAACCTAAAAATTTCAATTTCTCCCCCCT
>NC_030851.1:21887467-21891735 GCF_000208745.1 Theobroma cacao | reverse complement strand
GTCACTTTCCCATTGGCCCATTTTTAAAATTTCATCTTTTAAACTTCAATTTTTCACCACTTAACATACCATAGTTGTTCATACCAAAAATAAATAAATCCTATGATTTTGACAAGTTTTGGGTGGTGAAAATTACGGTTTTTACCCCGAGACGATAAAATTATCGTTTTGCCCCTATGTTTCGAAAATTGTCGGAATTGAAATTTTTCACTTCCTATCATTAAATTATACTCCAAATAGTTAATCTTGGTCAAAAATTTCACTCCATGATCAAATTATTACCTTAGGTGGCAAAATGATAATTTTACCCCTAAACATTAAATTTCCAATTTTCTCCAAATGAACCCTCAAACTCTGAATAATCATTTTTAGTCATTCTTGGACTATAAAATATTAAATTTCATCCTACGATTCCTATTTAAACTAGTTCGAGGTTAAATCAACTCAAGTGTACTGTTAGGTACAATACCGGGTTTCGTCTATTCTTAGAAACTTCCCTAGTGTAATAACATGCTACTCAGTGCATGTATGTCATGACATGTATTTATAGGGTCGGGTTTTACACTTGATCTGTCTGCCAACCTGGAAGACTTTCTTCTCTTGACAAAAGCTGTCTTGGTGGCCATAATCTTCTTTCCTTTGGTTGGTAGTTTTGCCTTAGTTGATGGTGCTGTAGTGGCTTTTTCTTTCCCAGATTTTGCCTTTATTCTCGGAGCTGAGGCAGGTTTCTTTCCTTTTCCTACATCTCTAGCATCTTTTTGAGTTTTTGTCCTGGTATTGTCTTTTTCGACTTGACCCTCCTTAACCATTTGGTGGAAGCCATCCATAATGGAAACTTCCTCTGAATTTGGAGGAGAGGCCTAGTGTTTCTCTGTTTCTGAACCAACCACTTCAGTCCCTTGTTCTGATTCATTTTTGCTTTGAAGTTCAAGAAAGGGTGTCTTCGCTGGCTGATCATCCCCTTGGTGAGAGTCTTTAGTTTGCAGAATAGGACTGGCAGATTTGTAGGTGGAATCTTCAGCTTGAATGCCATAACTTCCAACAGGAGGAGCAGATTTTTCTGCTGGCTTAGTTGAACCTTCAGTACCTTGTTGTGTTGGTGCAGTGCTAGATGTTGTAGAGTTGTCTGCAGTCATAGGTTCAGATGGCATGTTTTCCTTCTCCTTCAGCTTGTTTTCCAACTTAGTGATTTTCTCTTCAATTTTCTGTAGCTTTTTTTCTTGGTCAGTCAGCTTTCCATCAATCCTCATGAGCAAATTAAAAATTATTTCATTTGAGAATCTGGAAGAGGCTCATTCAGGTTGAGCAGATAGGTTGTGTTCTTTTCTTGGACCAATCTTGGGATTTTTAATGAACCTTTCCCCATCGAGTATATACCCCATTTTAACCAAGCACCCATAATAAATAGCTTGATCTCTGGTTTTTACCAAGTCCATATCATACATCTTTGTCCATATTCCCTTCTTCTGTACAAGGGATGCAATGACATTTCCATATGGCAAATTAACCTTATCAAGTCTGCAGGCACTTCTCATTTTTTCAGTCATATATCTTCCCAGATTCAAAGATACGCCGTTAAAGGCATGTTCCATTAGCCAAAGGTCTTGGAGGCTGATGTAGCTAAGGCTTCCACTTCTACCCTGAATGTTTGCTGCTATGAAATAATGTAAAATCCTAATTTGAGGGTTGATTATCAAACCTGAATTGCTCTTTGAAGAATATTCTTCCTTTCTCCCGATGATGATCTCCTACAATGAGGATGGATCATATTTTTTAGGGAGCTCATACTGACCTTCTTTACATTCTTTTTTTCAGCAGGTTTCCTAAATCTTCAACAGTCACAACAAATTGTTTTCCATTCAAATATACGTTTAAACCATCTTCGACATAATTATCAGAATCTACTAATTCCTTTCCTTTCAAAGCAATCCCAGAATAGAACTCTTTAACCAGACTTGGACTATAAGACCTATTCTTAAAGGTGTTGTAACCTTTTAGTTTCAGTTCATCAAAGTACTCAGATAAACTAGTATGGATTTCTACATTTTGATCAAAACTCTTTCAATCAATAAATTTGCCACAGGAGATTGGTGCATTCTCAATATTTTTGAACCTATATTCATGCAACTTATTCCTGAACTTCGAAGAAGAAGAACTAGTACCTTTGTGCAGTGAGGATTCTATATCTTTCTTCTTGTCAATTTTCTACTTCTTTTCTCTTAATTTCTCGGATATTTCTTTCATTGAAGTAGGCATGATTTTCTGTTTCTTCTTCAGACTTTCCATTCCTGTTCCTTCCTCCATTGGCCTTTTCCCTTTTTTCTTTTTGGATATCTCTTTACTCTGAGATGTTCTTGCCATTTTGATTTCAGAAATTTTTAATGGTTAGGGTTTGAGTTAGTTTCAGAGGCAAATAGAAAGATTTGGGTTTTTGTTTTTAGAGCAACCAGTTTTAAGGGAGAGAAAAGGAGAGGTTGTCAGCAATTATTTCTTAGAAAAATTGCTCACTTTCCTTTAAGTACTACCTTACTTTTATTTCTTCATAATTTCAAAATTCCCTCTAAAATTATGGTTATTTACCTTTGGCAGTTTTTCTTCATTCTCTTTGCATCCGGTAAACCTAATTTTTACCTCATTTTTCTCCTCTTTCTCTAAACTGACTGAGTCTTTGCATCCGGAAAAATTGCTCTCTTCATTCTCTTTGCATCCTTAGTCAACTGAATACACTCTGTTTTCTATGTGAGAGCCAAAGGTTTTCCTATAATTCCTTCATACTAATCATCCCTAAATTTCTTTTAATCTCACAGAATCTATCTTCATTCAGAGGTTTGGTAAAAATGTTTGCTAATTGATGTAAAGTGTTCACAAATTCTATCTTAATATCATTTTCACTACATGGTCTCTAATAAAATGGTGTCTAATTTCAATGTGCTTTGTCCTAGAGTGTTGCACAAGATTTTTCAATATATTGATTGCATTTGTGTTATCACAATATATTGGTACGTCATGCATAGTTATTCCATATTCTTTTAATTGTTGCTTGATCTAAAGAATTTGTGCACAGCAGCTACCTAGTGATACATACTCTGCTTCGGCTGTTGACAAAGCTACTGAATTTTGCTTCTTGCTGGACCAAGACACAAGCATGCTTCCTAAAAATTGGCATGTTCCACTAGTGCTTTTCCTATCAGTTCTGCTATCAGCAAAGTCAAAATTCGAATATCCAACTAAGCTAAGAGTCAAGTCTCTAGAGTACAATATTCCTAGTCCTTGAGTATCTATGAGGTATCTAAAAATTCTCTTAACAGTTGTTGGGGGTGTTTCTTTAGGCTGTGACTAAAATATAGCACACAAGCACACACTAAACTGAATATCCGGTCTACTTGTTGTTAAGTAAAGAAAAGAGCCGATCATACCTCTATAGAGCTTTTGATCTACATCCTTACCTTTTTCATCTAAGTCGAGTATGGTGGATGGACTCATTGGTGTGGAAATTGATTTCAACTTCAGTATATCGAATTTCTTGAGCATATCTTGAGTGTATCTTTCTTGGTTGATGAAGATTCCTTCCTCACTTTGTTTAATTTAAAGACCAAGGAAGTACCTCAACTCTCCCATCATGCTCATCTCAAATTCACCCTGCATTTCCTTAGCAAAGTTCTTGCATAAAGCCTCATTAGTTGCACCAAATACAATGTCATCCACATATATTTGCGCAATAATTAAGTCATTTAGATATCTCTTAATGAACAATGTAGTATCGATGCTGCCTCTATCATACCCTTTTTTCAACTAGAAATTTTGAAAGCCTCTCATACCAAGCTCTAGGAGCTTGTTTCAATCCATACAAGGCTTTATGAAGTTTGGAAACATGATCAGATTTTTCAAAGTCTTCAAAACTAGGTGGTTGTTCTACATATACTTCCTCTTCAATTAATCCATTTAAGAATGCACTTTTTACATCCATTTGGAATAGTTTAAAATTCATGAAACATGCAAAAGCTAGCAACAACCTTATGGCTTCAATCCTAGCAAAAGGAGCAAAGGTTTCATCATAATCTATTCCTTCCTCTTGGTTGTATCCTTTTGCTACCAACCTAGCTTTATTTCTAACTACATTTCCTTGCTCATCTACCTTATTTCTAAATACCCATTTTGTACCAACAATAGGGTGATTTGAAGGTCTAGGTACCAATGACCATACACGATTCCTTGTGAATTGATCAAGTTCTTCTTGCATGGCCATTATCCAACTTTTCTCTTTTTTA
>NC_030851.1:21849000-21886669 GCF_000208745.1 Theobroma cacao | reverse complement strand
TACTTTCTTACAATGACTTAAGAATGCTTGCAGAGCATCATTCTTATGAGCAAGAAAATACACCCAAGTATATCTAGAATAGTCATCAACTATTACAAAGCCATAAGATTTTCCTCCTAAGCTAGTTGTGCTTATTGGACCAAATAGATCAATGTGTAATAATTCAAGAGGTCTAGATGTTTACACTATCTTCTTAGGATGTTCTAACTTGTTTTTCTAGTTGGCAAGCATCACATATCCTATAAGTTTCAAATTTTAACTCTGGCAGTCCAACAATAAGATTTTTCTTAATTAATTTTGACATAGTATGCATGCTCACATGTCTTAATCTCCTATGCCAAAGCCAACTATTATTTTCAGCATTTGCAATAAGACATACTTCACTATTCACTTCAAGATCTTCAAGAAAAACTACATACATATTTTTCAATCTTTTTCCTATAAATGAGATTTTATTTATACTCATATCTATCACTTCACACTTAGTTGAATCAAAACATACTTTAAATCCTTTATCACATAATTGACTAATACTTAGTAAATTATGCTTTAAGCCTTTAACCAACAACACATGACTAATTTGAGTTTGGGAATTCTTACCAACAGTACCTATACCATGGATTTTGCCTTTTGAATCATCTCCAAAGGATACGGTTCCTCCTTTTATCTTATCCAGCTGAGCAAATAGCATTTCATGTCCTGTCATGTGCCGTGAACAGCCACTGTCCATGTACCAAGGTTGTTTCTACTTCAGTTGAGCTCTTGAACATGTCTCCTTTAATTCCAGCTCAACCTACAAAGTAGAATTTCAGTTTTTCTTTATAGGTATCCATACTTTGATGGGTCCTTGAGTGTTAGTTGCAACAAAGGATCCCTTAGAAACCCAGATTTTCTTAATTTTCTACACTTTTCTTTTCTTAAAATAGTCATGTGATAAATGACCAATTTTACTACAAATGTAGCATCTTAGTGATGCATTAGCAGAATTTTTCTTTTTGTACACATCTCTTTTTGGAAATTCATTTTTTAAACTTTAAGAGTTGTGTTTTCATCAAGAGTTATTTGCAAAGCTTCAGACTTGTTTTTCAACTATTGTTTTAAAACCTCAAAGTCTGTTTTTGAGTGTTCTAACTCAATTTGCAAAATATTTCTTTGCTCAAAAACAGAAGTAAACTCTTGTTTGATTTGTTCCAAATCATTTTCAAGTAATGCAGCCTTTTTCTTTAATGATTTGTATTTTGAAAAAAGCTTTTCAAATTCATCGTAAAGGCATTCATACTCATCTTGTATGTCATCAAAAGAATTATTGCAAGGGGATGAGGATACCTATGTTTCATCATCTTGTGCCATCAAACAAATATTGGCTTTTTCCTCAAATTTTTCATCTTCAGCTTCAGAGCTTGAAGTGTCACTGTCCAACCATGCAATAACCACCATTGCTTTCTTGGATTTCTTATTTTTCTTGGGAGTTTCATCTTTCAACAATGGGCAATCAGACTTGAAGTGACCAGGTTTCTTGCTCTCACAGCAGATGAGCTCTTCTTTTTTGCTGGAGTCAATTTTGTTTATACTTTTCCATGAGGCACCTTAGTTTTTCCTGAAACCTCTTCTAGCTAGCCTTCGAGTTCTTCTACTCATTAGCTTTCTGAATTTTCTTGCAACCAGAGCTAATTCTTTATCTTCATCACAGGAAAGCTCTTCCAACTTTTCTTCAAGGATGTTGGCTTTAAGTGCAATACTCTTTTTCTTTTCCTTTGCTTCCCTTTGGTCTTTTTCTTCTTTTTCCTTAAGCTCTAGCTCATGAGTAAGAAGAGAACCATAAATCTCATCGAGTGTGATGATGTTCAAATCTTTAGCCTCTCTAATGGCAGTCACTTTTGGCTTCCAAGATTTTGGTAGGCTTCTAAGCAGTCTTTTTACTAATTCATGTTCAAGGATAGGCTTGCCTAGCTGACTCAATTTATTTGTGATGTTTGTAAACCTATCAAACATGCTGGTGATGTCTTCACCAGGCTCCATTTTGAACATTTCATAACTATGTGTTAAGAGAGCATTTTTGGACTCCTTTACTTGAGAAGTCCCTTTATGGATTATGCTAAGTTTTTCTCACACTTGTTTAGCTGTTGTACAGCTTGAGACTTTGTTAAACTTAGTGGGGGTTAATGCACAATGCAATGTGTTAATGGCTTTAAAGTTTATTTGAAATTTCTTAGTTTCAGCCTCGGTCTATTCAGACCTTGGCTTGGGCATTAACTCATTTGTCACCACATTCACGGTTGAGGGCATGAAGGGCCCATTAGTTATGACATATCACATTTCATAGTCTATAGTTCTAATGTAAATTGACATTCTAGTGCTCTAATAAGGGTAATTAGAGCCATCAAATAGAGGTGGTCTGTTTGTTGATTGTCCCTTAGCCACTATTGATTTTTGGAGAGCCATTTGGATCCTCCCTAAGGATGTTAAGCTTTAATAACAAGGAACTAGCTCTAATACCACTTGTTGGTCCCTATAATATGTGCTAGAGGGGGGGTGAGTAGCACAATTTGGCTCTTAACAATATTGGAAACTAAATTTCAGAATTTAAGAAAATAAAAATAGAGTACAAGAAGCACAACAATTTAGAGTGGTTCGGTCCAAGACCTACATCCACTACCTTAATTATCCAACCAAGGATTTTCCCAACAAATCCACTAAGATTCGGTGAAATTCACAAGCTTTCACCAAGCTTTACAATGGCTTTTCAAGGCTTAGCCAAAACCTTTTACACTAGTTTTTCATGGGCTCAACTAAAACCCAAAGTGGTTTTCCAAGGCCCAACCACAACCTAAAACAATCAAGCTATCCCAAGCTTGAATAACCCCTTAGAGTGACTTTCTCACTCTAAGAATACAGGAAGAGTAGTAAAAGAAAGTACCTATGATCACTAGTGAATCTGATTGGTACAAGATTGAGTGCAATATACAAATGCAAAGAGTAGACATTTAAGTGCAGTGAAGATTTTCTAGTTTTTCAACTTTTTATAGCTCAAATCTCATTCAAGGGTTCTAAAAACTTGTTTCTAATTGTTGGAAGACCCTTTTATACTTGGAGAAGCAACTCTGATGGCAGTTTGACAGTTTTATATCCGTTGGAAACAGTTGAGGTTGACTTCTAGCAGTTAATCTGTCTTATAGTGCTCTAGTTCAAATTCTAGACAAAGAGCTCTTAGTCGACTGACTTGGTCGACTAAGTTGGTTCTATTTCAAGTTACAGATTCTGGCAGAGAGCAGTTAGTTGACTGACTTGGTCGAGTAAGTTGGTTCTGTTTCTCAAACTCTTTAGCCCACTATTCCTCCAATTTGAAACTTGGTCAACCAACATTCTTCCTTGTTTCACCAATAAGCTTCCTCCTTGTTAGACAGTTGCATCTTGTTATTTTTATCCCTCTTTTTCTTTTGATATACTCTTTGAAAAGTTAATTAACTAATTTCATATATTAATTTTCCTACACACTTAAGTAAAGGTATTAGATACAAATAAATAGGAATCTTTTATTATCATCAAAAACTAATAGAGCCAACAATTAGGAATTAAATTCCTAAGTTTTAGTTGCAAAGAATTTCAGAAGTACTCAAAAACTAATTTTGCCACCTGCAGATAATGGTCATGGTTTTTTAATTTTTTGAATGGCCAAATCACCTCCTAAAATATTGAAAAAATATTTTTAAATAGTTCCATGAGTTATGTATCAGGATAAATTTTATTGGAATTAAATTTCTAAAGATACACCAACATAATGCCACGTAATTATGGCATGTCTGTTGTTGTCTACAACAGGACACTGTCTTGGTTAAGACATAGGATTTGTCCAAATTTTATGCCAATAAATGATCAATTAAATTAGTTAATTGGCTAAGGAGAAGTTATGGAATTAGTTCCATAATTTGCTGATTTTTGAAACATTTCATTTAAGGAATATGCTCCTAAAATTAAAGATGTCAAGGATGTTGCACTAACATCCATAAATAAAGAAATGTGAATTCTAAAATTATGGAAGTTAAAATATCTTCATTAGTGTGACACCCAGTACCCTCGTATAGAAGTCAATATGACCTTATCAATGAGACAAAGGGTTAATGGATGCTGATTTAAGTGCCAAAGGATGGAGACAGGTGAAAAGAGTATTTTAAGATAAAATGTTCCACACGTGAAGAGATAATAATAAAATAATAATTTTTTATAGGAGAAGAATTTGCAAGATAAAAGGTGATTCGAATGTGAATTAGGGCAAAATAAGATGTTTGGAGCCCTAAAAGGGTAATGGAATGTGAAACCTCAACCTCCGTAGACACGTAACTAGAAGTAGATGGGATAACACGGACCAAGGGTAATTTCATCATTTCTCATGGTGAGCTCCTAGAAGTAGCTTTCTAATGTTATTAAGGTCTAAGTAGGCCTAAGGAATAGATGAATGATGGCAAAATGAATGAAGAAGATAGAAATGTTGATAATTTCCATAATAGGGGCAAAATGGTCATTTTACATCTTGAGTCAAAATTTTTAAGCTTTCATGAACTCGAGTATTTCTAGGCTATTATGAACTTTGTCTTAGTGTCAAAGAAGTTAAAAGATTGTATAAAGGTAAAGGGAAGACAAAGTGACCTTGTGAAGGGCATTTTGGTAATTTACATGAGGAATTGGATAAACTTTGGATATAAATATCTAATTTCCAGCATCTTCTTCTTCCCATCTTTTCTCCCCTTCTCACGTTTTCTTACCTTCCATGGAAGCTTGCTTTGAAACCTCCATAAATTTTCTCAAGTTAACCCTAATTTTCATGCTCTTGTGCACCTTTTCATAAGGTTCTTTGTGCTATTTTACTCTCTCACCTTAAAACCCTCAAAAGTCTTACCTCCTTACTTTCTTTCACTAGCTAGGTTTTTAGAGAGAGAAAAAGAGTTACTATAATAACTTGAGGACTCTTGAGAAGAAATTCAATTACAAAGCTACCAAGGTGAGTAATGAAATTGAGTTGATTTTTAGGTTGTTGAGAATTGCTAGTGTTTAGATTTGTGAGTGTTTTGTAGTTGAGGTAGTTTATTCATTTTAGTGTGACTAGAATAGTGAAAATAGATAGCCACTTAATGGTAGTTGGAAGCTAGCTTGGAATAACTAGTAGAACATGATTTAAGGGATAGCTTTCAGAATTATGGTTATGTGAATTGATTTGATTTGTGACACTATTGTGTGTGATAGGTTCCAACGAGACCCCACAATTCCATTTAGTGCATTAGTGGAAGTTGGTGTCGATTTAAGAATCAACGAGGACCGGTGAGTGAACTTGCATTTAAAATGTTTTGGGAAGTGCATTCGTATTTGGATGAAGCATGTGAATGATTTTTATTTGATTTTTTCCTTAAAGATTATGCATGGGAACAAGCCTTTATTGAAACGTGTTATGTTGTGAATGTGCAATATGATGAATCCTCGTGCTCCTATATTATGTTGATATATATATATATATGTTGTGTATTGATAGTTAATATTGTGTAATAAATATAACCGTGTGTGTGTGTGATGTGGGGGATGCACATACCGATGATGATGCGGTGTGGAATTGTGGATGATGATATTGCTTGTGTGAGTAGGGAGTGCACACGATGATATTGAAATGTATGAGTAGGGAGTGAACATGATGATGTTGGCTTGTGCGTGTAGGGAGTGCACATTGGTTGAGTGAGGTGGTGGTATACATGTTTACATATGTTTATGTATGCATATACGATAAAACGTTTATGATTATAATATGTGAATGTATTGCATATTGAATCTTGAAAATTGCTAAATACTTTCAAATTGATTTTTGTTGTGGCACAAAACGAATTTTTATTGCAAAAGGATCCTTTTTACTTAAGTGCCCTGTTTCTCGTTGCAGCGAGAATGCATTTTTGCTGCAACGAGAAACTCTCAGGTGGTGAGGACATTGCAATGGCCCTAGTTTCGCTGCAGTAAGAATCTTGCAATGGTTTTCGCTGCACCGAGAAACTCTCGAGTTTGGGTTTGAAATCTGTGCTCTGAATTTCGCTGTAGTGAAAGTGAATCTCGCTGCAGTGGGAACCTTGGGTGGTTTAAAAATTATGTTCCGAATTTCACTGTAGTGAGAATGCCTTTTCACTGCAGCAAGAAACCCTCTGTCATCTCTGTCATACTTTTCTTGCTTGGATATTTATTGAAATGTTCATTCTTTCTGTAACTTCATGGATTATCATGGATTTTCAACATCAAGGGATTAATTAATCAAGTTTGAAATGAGGGGTCTTAATAAGAATTAAACTAAATTGCATTGTTTTTAAATTAAGTGCATCATGTTTTCTAAACTTTCTATACTGCTTGCTTGTTCCTTTCCTATGTTCACTCACTGGGTTTATACTCATTTTTTTTAAAACTTCATGTTTGAGGTTTTTGAGAAAAAGGTGACTGGATCCTAGGACGAGGTGATCCTCCCTATCCATTGTTCGGTAGCTTTGGCATGATACTAAGTGTTAGCACCCATGCCCAAAGTCACTCTGCTGACAGTCAGAGTCTTTAAATGTGTACATGTAAACTGGATGTAATTTGCTAAGAATCGTTTGGTAAACTATTAATGTATATTATGATTGATGAATACCATTATAGGCATAAGCTTGGATTTTATGAATTGATTTAAATGAAGGTATTATTTGAACATTATGAGTTATAGATCTTAAAAGGGCATATGGATGATAAATGGGCTAATGTACAAGTTTATACAAGAAGGCTTGCTAGGGCCTAGTGGGCTATGCCTATTGGGCCCTTGTGCCAGTCATGGCCCGAAAATTGGGATGTGACAATTAGCTAATTAAATATTTGTGAAATATGTTCCACAAATATTGATAATTGATATAATAAATTATGGACTGTGATTCCTTAATTTAGGGGTGTCAAAACTTAAATAATTTAAGACAACATTAATATAGGATTTAGACTCCTAGCAGTAGTGGGAGTCTAAATATTTATGGACAAATTTTGTTTTAAATTGACTTCTTACAAGAAGATAATTCTAATTTGACATTAAATTTAAAGATTAAATCGTCTAAGATATATTCGAATAAGATTAGGTAATAATAGGCATTCAATCTTTAATTAAATGAGATTTATAATTGGTTGCCTAAAATGTTTAGAAACACAAAATAAAATTGATTAATTTGTAATTTTTAATAAAATTTTGATTCTAATCCTAACGAAATTGGGAGTTAAAAAGTTACTAATTTTGATTAGTAAAATTCTCTAACATTAGAATTTAAAAAAAATTAAATACCTCATATGATTAACAATTTGAATAAGATATGTATTAAATTTTTGTACATTCATGAATGAAGATATTTATTGACTTATGCCCAATATGATTGTGCTATAATTGACCCCTATATTTATCTTAACTAATTTGCATGTGATAGATTTATTTTTATGCAATTTAATAAATGCTATGCATGCAAAATGAGACCTTAATAAATTTGTAAAACAAAATCCCTCATGAAAATATTGAGTCACTAGCTATGCATGACTAAGTTAACTTCCACCATAGAGCAAGATAACTTTGCTACTCTTTTAATCAGAGGCTTGTTGAGTACACTTAAGGCCACACTTTCACATGAGTATGTTTGAGCTATTAGTGGGTCTTACTTAACTAGTTTCATAAAATCTGGATGCTTGGAAACTAAAGGCAATGGCTAGGCGAAACATATATGACATGTTTAGGCAATATGTTGTCACCTAGATGATCTAGGAGTCATATAAGAGATGTGATTGGTAAGCTAAGTTATCTACCCAATTAGGAATATCATGGCTTGTTAAGCACACTCAAAGTCATGGTAAGTTGAAAGGGGTCCTAACCAACTAGAAAGTTTCTAGAAAAGATTTTTCGAAATGATTTTAAGGATTGTCATTTTGCATATGAAATAGTATGAGACTTATTTAAAATTTTAAAGCCTTGTTTTAAATAGTTTATGCATGACTACACTTATTACTTTTATCATAATTATTCAAACATAATCTATATACATGGCTAACAACTTGTCACTTCGGAGCATCTTTGATGCAAACAAACTCATTGGCCCAAACTTCCTGAATTGATTTCGAAACCTCAAGATCGTCTTCAAACGAGAGAAGAAATCATATGTCCTTGACACATTTATTCCACCAGCCCCTGCTGATGATGCTAGTGTTGATGATAAAGAGGCATATCAACAGCATAAGGATGGCGATGATTAGGCAGTATGCATGATGCTAGCCAATATGACCCTTGAGCTCCAAAAGTAATGTGAGCACATGGATGTCCAATCCATGATTCTTCACCTTAGAGAATTGTTCTAGAAGAAGGGGCACACCGAGAGACATGAGAACTCTAAGGATTTGCTCTAGTGTAAGATGGCAAAAGGGAGTTTTGTCAAAGCCCACGTATTGAAGATGATTGGACTCATTGAAAGGCTTGGACAATTAGAACTAACAATGGATCATGAGCTGAGTACTAACTTAGTTCTACAATCTCTTCCTGATAGCTTCAATCAGTTCATGTTGAACTTCCATATGAATTGTTTGGAAACTATTCTTCCCAAACTTCTGAACATGTTAGACATTGCAAAGAAGTCCATCAAAAGGGAAAACGGAGCTTTACTTCTTGTTTCTTCTTTAAAGGCTCAAATGAAGCAAATGAAGAAGAAAACCCAAAAGGGGAAAAAGGTAACATCCCAAAATCAAAAGGCATTAAAGCCTAAGGGAGGTGTCAAAAACAACAAAGAGAAGGATATTCACCATCATGATGGCAAATTTGGCCATTAAAGGAGGAATTGCAAGGAGTACCTAGCTACTGTTAGTAAGAAGAACAAGCTTCTTGAAGTTTCTAATTGAAGTACCATTTGTTAGGATATACATCTTTATATTATAAAGGTATATGATACCTTATGTTGGCTTTAATATGTATGACATATTGCAAAGACCAAGGATAAAGATGAGTAGGATCTTAGCTAAGGAGGTGACCACATTGATGCACTACTTGAAGCATTGGGTGGCGCTCCTATTTAAACTTATGATTTGATTTGTTGGATAATTTGGTTAAATTTTTTGACATTTATTGCCATAAGGATGACTTCTAAAACATTTATATTTAGCTTTTGGATGTTAAAGTTTTAATATTTCATGTTTGGATAACTATTTTAGAATAACTATATCTTACTTTATTACTATCCATATTTCATATTTCTCCTTACAATGGTATTTGATCAATTATAAATTATGATTTTTGTTAAATTAGTTTGATTAAAATAAATTAATCAATTAAGATTAATTAATTAATCAAGTGACCTTACTTACAAAAAAATCTTAGTAAAAAATCATTTGAGTTTGTGATTAATTGATCAAAGGAATGAATGTCGATTCATGTAAAGATGTAACTTTCTTATGAATAAAACATAAAGATGTTTATTCAAAAGAAGAAAGAAAAGTCATATTGTGATATGATTTGGTCCATGCATTTCTAATACATTAAGCCTATAATGGTATTCTAAAACCAATATAATTCCGAGCATGCATTGACATGAATGCATGTAATTTCGTGGAATATTCTAAAAAGTTTGAATATTAGCCTCACAATTAATCTTGGATTTAGTGGGAACATGATGACATTAAGAAAATAGTTTCTTAATATTACTATGTTACATTGGAATTCAATACTAAAAATTTTGCATTAAGTTGCATAATCAATATAATTGTATGAGAACTCCATGGATTTAGTAAGTAACATTGAGATGTATTATTCATATTAAATGAATGCACTAAATATGATTTAATGGAATTTCACACTTTATTCTATTTAATGAGATCCAAATAGTTGGAGGTAACAAAATATGTTAGTGTACTTGTCTCATACACATGAGGATGTTAGTGCAAGTGAATATAGTTCTTTATTAATACAATTACATAAGATGTAATATGTGTATAAAGAAAAGGCGAAGGTTTAATAAGTACTGGATGGCACAATACTAAGTGACAAAATGCATGTGATGCATGAATCATAGTCTAGTGGAATAGTTCCAAAGTTAGAAAAGGACTATGAATATGTATAGAAATAAGGTCATATACATCCTATTAGAGTCTTGAGTAGGAGGATATTTAGATCTTTAGCTCATGGAACTAATAAAGGGTTCTAGCCATTGTTAATATAACAATGAAGCCAAACTAAGAACCTTGATCTCATTAGGTCTAAATATAGTAATATGGTGAGATATTGTGACATCACAAAGACAAGAGCAATTAACCACATTAAAGGGCACAAGCGAGTTTATAAAAAGACACGATTCCTATATAGATTGGATCCATCTTACGATGAGGTAGAAATTAGTTTTCTACTAGTGGGAGAATGTTGGGATGAGCCTTGCAACCAATTGAGATTGGTCAAGGCTTGGTCCCAATCATGCAATGATATCATTCATACTAAATGATTAGAGTTTTTTCTTCATCAATAAGTCATTAATTATAATGAGTTATAAGTTTAATTAGATGAAGTTCATGATATTAATATGTTTTGCAAAGGAACTGTAATGGGTAGCAATTATAAATTAAAATGTATCATTAAGATTTGACATCAATAATGCTTAGAGATTGGTACATTCTATGTTCCTTACTTTAATAATAAGCAATCGGTCTCATAGATTAAAGTATAAAGATACTTGGAACTAGAATGTAGGTGTTTGCTTAGGAAAGAGCAAGTTCACTAAACATGACTCGCTATGAGAAGTGCATTTGGTAATACACTCCAATGTCTATGCAACACTTCTCATGTGTTCGTCGTGTAAATACTCTTTAAACTTTAGACACCAGGTTGTCTTATTTGTGGAGTGCTATACTTTAATTTCATCCCTATAGATGCATAACCAAGGATGCCTAAACAAGATGCTTTTGGATATAGTATGAAGCATGTAAAGGCAAATGAGTGGTCAAGATAGGAATCATAATCTCAAGTGTTTTTAAAGGACATATTCTATCGGTTCTTGTTTAACTTTAGCTTATTGAAGTCCTTGACCAAGGTGACTTGGAGATTATGACAAGGTTTCATAAGTCTTTAAAAAGCTAATGTTGTAACTGCAGCAACGAATATGGAGGTTAATAAGAACAGACACTGTACCGAGCTCTTATCATCTCTAGGATATATGATGAGAGAATAAATTACACTAATACATTGTACACTAAAGGTTGTCAAAGAACCCTTTGACTTTCCTAATAATTGGGTGACCATGATACATTGCTAGATGCCAATCTTGGTTTATGAAATTGATTATAAATTAATTGATTGGAATTTATATTAATTAATTAAGTCGTTAATCAATTCCATTGCCAACATGTTAGGAACCTAATGGGTCAAACACAATGCTTGCATTTGAATTAAATTGGGAGAGTGATGATTTAAGTTAAACTTAATTCACATGCTAGATAATTAACTTATATGAACTTAATTAAAAAGAGTTTAATTAAGTTTTGAACATAATTGTGAAACCTCGACCTCCATAGACACATAACTAGAAGTAGACGCGATAACACCAACTACGAGTAATTTCATCATTTCCCTTAGTGAGCTCTTAGAAGTGGGTTTTCTAATATTATTAAAGCCTAAGTAGGCCTAAGGAATAAATGAATGATGTATATAATAATGACATAAATGAAGAAAATTAAAATAATGATGATTTCCACGGTAGTGGCAAAATGATTATTTTGGGTCTCGAGTCTAAAATTTTAAGTTTCTATGAACCTGAGTACCTATAATCTATTATGGACCTTTTCTTAGTGTCAAAAGAGTAAAAAGTTTGAGCCAAGTGGAAGAAGAAGGCAAAGTCAACTCTTGAATTGTATTTTTCTAAATAAAAGGAATATTAGTCAACTATAGGATAAATATAAAAAATTTCCAGTAGCTTCTTCTTTTTCGTCTCATCTCTTCTCTCCATTTCACTTTCTTTATCTTCCATGGAAGCCTCCTTAAAAACCTCCATGACTTGCTCAATTGAAACCCCAATTTTCATGCTTTTGTGCACCTTTTCACAAAGTCCTTTGTGCTCTTTTACTCTTTCACATTAAAACCCTCCAAAGTCTTACCTTAATACCTTCTCTCAGTAGCTAGGTGTTTTAAAGAGAGAATGAGAGACTTTCTATAATAGCTTGAGAAATTTTGAGAAGGAATTCAATTACAAATCTACCAAGGTGTGTAATGAAATTGAGTTGATTTTTAAGTTATTGAGAATGGCTAATGGCTAGATTTGTGAGTGTTTCATAGTTGAGGTTATTTAGTCATCTTTAGTGTGACTAGAATAGTGAAAATAAATAGCCAATTAATGGTAATTGGAAGCTAGTTAGAAATAACTAGTAGAACATGATTTAGGAGATAGAATTTTTAGTTATGTGAATTGAGTTGATTGTGATGCTATTATGTGTAATAGGTACCAACGAGGCCTCACACCTCCACACAGAGCATTAGTCGAAGTTGGAGTCGATCCACAAGGATTAACAAAGACATGTGAGTGAACTTGCATTAAAAATGTTTTGGAATAAATGATTATGTGCTTGATTGAACCACTTGAAATATTTTATTGGTTTTTCTTTCAAATTGCATGGGAACAAGCCCTTGATGAAACATTGTATGTTGTGAATGTGTAATATGATGAATCCTTGTGCTCTTATATTATGTGGATATATATATGTTGTGTATAGATAATTAATATTGTGTGATAATTATAATGGCGCATGTGCGGTGTGGGAGTGCACATGCCGATGATGACAGGGTGTGGGAGTGTGAATGATGATATTGCCTATGCGCGATGTAGGGGAGCACACAATGGCATTAGCTGTGCGCGATGTGGGGGTGCACACGATGACTCTAGCTATGTGCGATGTGGGAGTGGACATGAGCTGGGTGAGGCGGTGGTGGTATATGTGTTTATACATAAATATATATTTGCTATATAAAGAGGTTTAGAATTAATATGTATTTGCATTGAATATTGAATGTTGAAATTGTTAAATGCTTCTAAATTGAAATGCATTATAGCAAAACTGGATTTTTATTATGACAAAAATTCTTCTAACTTAATTGCCCTATTTCTCGCTGCAGCAAAATTCATTCTTGCAGCAGCGAGAAACTCTCAGGTGCTAGGGAATTTCATGGCTCAGGTTTCACTATAGCGAAAATGCATTCTCACTCCAGCGAGAAACTCTCGGGTGGTTGGGTAAAAATGTTGCCCAAATTTTCGCTGCAGCGAAAATTCATTCTTGCTGTAATGAGAAACTCTTCGGTTATTGGTTCAAAATTTTGCCCTGAAGTTCGCTGCAGCGAATGAATTTTTGCTACAGCGAGAATGCCTTTCCGCTACAGTGAGATTCGTTCTGCTATGCTTGCCTTGCTTGAACTCTATTGTACTTTCACTCTTTAACTTCTTTATTGATCATGGATTTTTCAATACTAAGGCACTAAATGATGAAGAGTTGAATTAAGGGGTTTTAACAAGAAATTGAGCTAAATTGCATTGTTTTCAACATAAGTGCATCATGTTTTCTAAAACTTCCCCTATTAATGCTTGTTTCTTTCCTATGTTCACTCACTGAGTTTATACTCACTCTTTTAAACTTCATGTTTTCAGACTCAGAGGCAGTTGGGACCTAAATTGAGGCGTTTACATGCATTCACCCTTTGGTAGGTATTTTGGCATTCAGTAGCTGTACCCTCACCCAAGGTCACTGGTCGTCAAAAGTCTTTTATATGTATATATATATATATATATATATATATACTCGATAGANTATATATATATATATATATATATATATACTCGATGTAAATCGTTAAGATTTAGGTTACAAATAATAGATGTATATTTGGATTGATGACGCCATTATGAGATGGCAATGGATGAATGACAATATTTTGGGTTAACACAAATATAAATATTTAGTTCTCATGTATGATACTGAAATACGCATAGTTGAGAATCAAGATTTGTGGTTTAGGAATGGTGACGTAAGAAAATGATGAATAAGATTTCATAAAGAGGCTTGTTTGGGCTTAGCGGGTTATGCCCATTAGGCCCATGCACCGGTCATGGCCCGGGTTTTGGGCTGTGACAATAATATATAATCAAAACTAATACATAGGATTCACATTTACATATCATATGTAGTTTTGAAATCCATCTTGAAAATTATTGATGTTGAAGCTAAATCATTTCATTCATAGAGAAATCATGGTAATCATATAAAACAACGAACTCAATAATCATGCTTAGTTTTATACATAGCAAAATAATTTAAAACGTTGTGTCTACCCACCTCGACCAAGTCATTGACTTAGCACCCGATTGAAACACCGTGTCCTTGTTATGCTAAATCTTTGGAGCTTCAATCAATCTTATAAAAGTAAACACATGATTGTAAACAGATCTTAGAATATAAATTTTAGATTTCGAGGTGAAGCCATCATTAACACTAACTAAATCTAGTTTAAGCTAGCGTTTTAACTAGTTAATCCAATGTTCAAATATACTTTTAAAAAAAAAATCCAATGTTCAAATATAAACTAATGATTTATATGTTTCAAACTAACATTTTCTTACCTCAGTGAGCTTGCAGAGTGAATAAACAAATTTGGGTTCAAAACCCTTGGAGAAAGAAATGTAAATATGTTGGGATAAGCATGGATAAGAGGGTTGAAACCAAGCTTAAATAGTTTAAAAGTTGGAACTCTTACCTTGGTATTTTCAAAAATCAAACCAAGCTTAAAATTCTTCAAAATGGTGTAAGCTTATAAAAATGGTAAAGGGTGGCAAAATATAATTGAAAAGGGTTTAAGGTAACCCTTTTAGGTAAATTTTGGGTGAGAAAATACTATCTTACATTTTTTATTTTTGTGAAAATGGAGACAAGTATTCATACATGGGCTGCAAGCATCGTTACCTCTACTCCAAAAAGTTTAAAAAAAAACTTGGAAATAAGTCCATTCGACTTCTCTTTCTTTAACATTTATTAAATAGACTTAATTCTTAAAATGAAACATTTTTCCAAGACAAGAACTCAAGTTATGCATTCAAACATCAACCCATCAATATCATATATTCATCTTATAAGTTTATATCATGTGACCAAAACTTATGGCTATCATACAGTGCATACTAAACATAACACATACAATACATGGACTTGACATGGACAATGAAGTGTTTGCACAAGGATAGCTAACGGCTACAAACCAAATGCCTATAGTCGAAATATACCAAAAGTGTGGTTAGAGATTCCTCTAAGAACAAGGACCCAAGCAACCAATGGATTCAGAATAAAAAAGCTTAAGGTAAAAGGAATGAGTATAGGACCTAGTAAGCGTATAATAGAAAAGGGAAACAAGCCGACAAACAAATTTTTGAGATAAAACAAATTTACTTAAAATATATAAGACTATTAAGATACATAGTCAGTGAATAACCAATTGTGTTAATAAACATATTTTGTAGAATAATTTTAAAATTTTGATCCAAATCAAAAGTGAGATAAACATTCTAAGTCATAAAAATCACTCTATAAAAATTCTTTTCTAGACATTCTCAAGAAGAGCATAATAACAAACCAAGGGCCTAATAACACAAGGGATAGTACCACCCTTGCTATCTAGGGTCATTCTATTCACATAGCTTACCAATATCATCATAATGAACATGTGCCTTATTAGGAATTTGAGAATATGGTGCCTTAGAAAGCAAGTACATTCTCATGTTTAATTCTATTTATTTTACTGGTAATGAAAGTATAGTTTGATAATAAGAAGAAAAATATGTTTTAAGTAAGCATTTATTTTCTAGTTATAAAGGTACCTTGATTCTATTAAGATATTAAAATACATCTGCATGAAGAGTCTTACATAAGAGACATGTATGTTAATTGACTCTAAAAATTATTTAAAATGAAAGTTTCGCTTACTCACCTAAGGATTTCTTAAATTATCATTTTACTTATTGTGGGACTTTACAAGCTAAGGTAGAGTATCAAATGCTTGCCGAACTGTTACAACCATTACCAATTCCCAAATGGAAGTGCGAGCATATCTTTATGGATTTGTGACTAGGTTACCCTGCATGAGTAAAGGCTATGATTCTATATGGGTGAATGTGGATGGACTAAGTCTGCACACTTCTTACCAATGAAGACCACCTATGGTGTAGCACAATGTGCAAGGTTATTGTCACAGTCCAAATCTCGGACATGATCAGTGCATGGGCTTAATGGGCATAGCCCACTAAGCATAAGTAAGCCTTTTTATGCAATCTCGATCATCATTCCCAACCATCATTTCTAAAACCACATATTGTAATTCTCTACTAAAATATTTCAGTAATATTTTAGAGTGACCCAATACTTACAATTTTATTATGTCAAAATAATGTCACCTGTTTGCGAACTTATAGTGGCATCAGTAATCAAATATACATATTTGACTTATAGCATGGATTCTAGAGGATTACATTACATATACGCGTTCACAAGCAACAGACTCTTGACCGTCAGCGGAGTGACCATGGGTAAAGGTACAGCTACTGAGATGTCATAGTACCTACTGAGAGGACGAGCATACATGGACGCTTAATCTAGGTCCCAAATGTCTTGAATTCTGAAAAAATAAAGCTTAAAAAAGTGAGTATAAAACCCAATGAGTGAACATAAGAAGAGAACAAGCAATCGATAGGAAGAATTTGAAAATCATGATGCACTTGTTTCAAAAACAATGCAATTGATTTAATTTCTTACTAAAAACTCTCATTTCAAACTTTGATTAATAACCTCATAGTGTTGCAGAAACCCATGATCAATCCATGAAGTTAAATGGGTGAAAAATATGTGAAAATCAAGCAAGGTAGCAAGCAGGACAGCAAGTTTCTCACTATAGCGAGAAACAGTCTCAGTTTGCATATGTTTCAGTTTTTTCAGCATATCTCCCACTACAGAAGTCCAATTGACCTGATTTGTGATCATTAAAAAGCTAAGAGGCTTGGCTACAACTTTGATGTTTACCACTTTTTCCAATTCTGACTGGAAAGTGGTCAAAATCATTGTCAAAGTGAAAGCACTGCACCAGAATTTTGGGTCTACCCTAGAGTTTCTTACTACAGCGAGAATCCAATTTCACTACAGTGAAATTTCTCGCTGCAGCGAGATTCAGGGCAGATGACAATTAAGGGATTTTCACATGCCACAAAATCCATTCCTACCATATTGCACATCAAAGTGAACACATTGACAATAATCAAGTTTCTCATTATTCATTTCAATCACATATTATAATCATAAACTTTCTATCACATATACATATATAAACATATATAAACATGTACACCACTCCACTTCATTCATTATCATAGCCAGGTCATCATCATCGGCTTATGTGCACTCCCTACTCGTACATAGCTGGGTCATCATCAGCTTATGCATACTCCCTACTCGCACATAGCCGGGTCATCATCAACTCATGTGCACTCCCACATCGCACATAACTAGGTCATCATTATCACACAACATCATTCATCAATGCACAACACATATTCATATATATACATACCAACATAATATAGGAGCACATGGATTCATCTTTTTACACATTTCACGACTTCACAACATCAAAACATTTTATCAAGGGCTTGTTCCCATGCATAATTTAATGAAAACCAAGTAAAATCATTTAAATGCTTCATCCCAACACATATGTATTTCCCAAAAACACTTTGATGCAAGTTCACTCACTGGTCTTGTTGATTCTTTTGCTTGACTCTAGCCTCAACTAATGCTCCAAATGGACATGTGAGGCCTTGTTGGAACCATACACACATAATATCACCACCAACCCAAATTGGCATTAATATAATTCCAAAAGCTCTTTCCTAAATCAAGTTCTACTAGTTTTTCCTAACTAGTTTCCAATTGCCTTTTGATTAGCTATCTATTCTTTCTACTTTAGTTTCACTAGAAATAAATAAACAAACCTCAACAATAAAACAACTCACAACTTCAATTACTAGCCATTATCAACAACCTAAAATCAATCCTAATTCATTACTCATCTTAGTGGATTTGTAGTTGAATTTTTTCTCAAGAATACTCAAGCTATCATGGAAAATCCCTCTTTCTTTCTCTCTCTCTCTCTCTCTCTCTCTCTCTCTCTCTCTCTCTAAACTTTCAATTAGTGAGAGAAAGTATTAAGGAAAGACTTTTGAGGGTTCTTGAGGTGTAGAAGTGAAGGAGCATGAAAAACCCTATGGAAAAGTGCTCACAAGCATGAGAATTGGAATTAACTTGAAAAAGCTATGGAAGTTTCAAGGTTCCTTCCCATGGAGGATGAAGAAAAACGTGAAATTGAGAGAAGAGTTTGGGAAGAAGAAGAAGAAGTTGCTAGAAGTTGTTGGCAGTTGTTGGAGCTTCAGATATTTATATCCAATTCTCATGTAATTTACCAAAATGCCCTCCATAAGGTGACTTTGTCTTCTTTTTTCCCTTGGTTCAACTTTTTACTCTTTAGACACTAAGACAAAGTCCATAATGGTCTAGAAGTACTCGAGTTCACAAAAGCCTAAAAATTTTGACTCGAGGTGCAAAATGACCATTTTGCCCCTACTATGGAAGTCATCACTATTTCTATTTTCTTCGTTATTTTATCCTTATTTCATCATTCATTTTATGCCTTAGGCCTACTTAGGCCTTAATAGCATTAGAAAACCCACTCGTAAGAGCTCACCAAGAGAAATGATGAAATTACTCCTAGTAAGTGTTATCGCGTCTACTTCTAGTTACGTGTCTATGGAGGTCGAAGTTTCATAGGCTCACTTCTGAATTACCCTTTTAACTTAGTAATCAACCTCAATTGGTATCCAATAAGCTTTATTAGCCACCATCTCAAAGTACAGGGTATTACAATTATACATTGATGAGATAGTGTGGTTGCAAGGAGTTTTAGTCACTATATAGTTAGATAGAGGCACACAGTTTACTAGTGGATATTAGGGGAAAGTTCAAGAAGCTTTAGGGGCAAAGTTAAATTTTAGCACTACTTTCTATCCACATACAGATGGACTATCTGAAAGGACCATTCACACGCTAGAGGACATGTTAAGGGCTTGTGTCATAGACTTTAAAGTTGTTTGGGATCAACACTTGCCATTTATAGAATTTGCCTATAATATCAATTTTAGTCCAATATTCAGATGGTGCCTTATAAGGCATTATACGAGTGTAGATGTAGATCGCCCACATGTTGGTTTGAGGTCAGCGAAAAGAAGTTACTTGGACTGAAGATCGTTCAAGAAAATGCAGACAAGATTCAGTTGATTAGAAAGAGGATATTGACAACACAAAATCATCAAAAGTCATATGCCGACCATAAATGTCATGAGTGAGAGTTTAAGGTTGTTGACCACGTGTTCTTGATGGTTTTGCCAACCAAATGCATTATGACATTTGGTAAAAAAAGCAAGTTAAGCCCAAGGTATATTGGACCTTTCTTTGAGATTCTATAGAGTGTTAGTGTAGTAGCATATCGACTAGAACTTCTATTGGATCTCTCTAGTGGTCATCCCATGTTACATGTTTAGGTACTACAAAATTATCAACTGGATCTATCGTACTTGATTCAGCATGAGTCCCTACAATTGAAAGATGATTAGAGTTATGAAGAAGTACCAGTAACTATACTAGACAAGCAACTGAAGAAGTTACGCACCAATGAGATAGCATTGGTTAAAGTGTAATGGGCCATTACCAGAGTGAGGAGATGACTTGGGAAGTCAAGGATGACATTCAAATGAAATACCCATATTTATTCAGTGGAGGTTAGCACTTTAATTAAATTCGAGGATGAATTTTCTTTAGGGGGAAGAATGTGAAATCCCACATAAAGTAAAACGATAAGTTAAGAAACCCTTAGATGAGCATATAGATTTCATGTTTTGATTATCAAATTTAGTTTTAACCTTCAAAAAGAATTCATTGACACTTTAGTTGTCTACCACTTTTTGAAGCAAAAAGTTTTCTAAGTTTGGAAGAGTTAAAAATATGTGATTTTTATAGAACAATCTTTTGAAAATAAAAAATGACGATAATGATTCCCTTGATATTTAAATAACTAAAAATGATTTTTCCATAATTTTTAGAGTATGTTTGCTATGGTAAATGGGAGCCACAAAGTTAATTTCAATTGAACTTTTTAGATTTTGTTCATGAAACCAAAATTTAGATTTTTTATTCTTTTGGATTTTTATTTTTTTATTTTTTATTGAATCTAAATGGGGGGTGTTTTCTTATTTGCAGTAAATATCTTAAGTAAATGGAATGTAAAAATCTTGAATGCATGGAGAGTAAAAAGGAAACAAGTAAAAATGAGGGCATTTACTAAAATGGTATTTAATGTAAATAAACTATGTAGGTTTTTATATGCAATTTCCCTCAGCAACTGCATGTACCGATAGATGTTCATGATGTATCTATACATTTAGCCCAAAAAGAGTTTCCGATGAACATGTATGAATACATGTTCATAATGTATCGATATAATTTTTCTAGAATAAAATGTATTGATACATTGGCCAAATGTATCGCTACATTTCATAAATTTTAGAAAAATAAATGGGGTAAAAATGTATTTTCCCATCTTAACTTATAAATAGACCATATTTTCCGAGAATTGGTAGCCCCTAGCTGCATTCGCAAGGTAAAACCCTAACTGTTAAGCTCTTTCAACTCATTTTTGGCCTAAATCACCATTTTGATGATTTTGAGCTTGGTTTTAAATTTTTATGATGAAAATGGTATTTTTTTAACCTTTGAAAACATTCAATGTTGGATTTCCAAACTAAAGATTTTGTTTTACTACCTAGAACTTTCTGTTGATTGCTAAGGTCTAAGTTTTTATGATTTTCCCTAAATATTAAAGCTCACTTAAGTTAAGGATGATGGATATATTAATTTTTGCACATGGGTTTTTGTAGAATATTGAACTTAGGTTGAAAATTAGTTTTAGAAGAATCTAGCTAGATTTGAAAGAGTTTAGAACGATTAGAACTTGATTCTTATACTGGTTGTTGACTATAAGAATTATTGAATGCTAACAAACGATCAAAACCCAAAGGAATTGTCGACATAGATTTGTCCTTGATTATAGTGGTCGACTTTTTGAGGTGAGTGGGTACACCATTTTTGAAATTATTTCAGTACATAAAGTTGAAAGCATGGTTGAATGATTTGATGGATTTTTTGTGAGCATGGTTTCCATAAATAAAAATGTGTTTGTAGATGACAAAAATGTTTGGAAATGGCTTTCAAAACTATTATGTATAAATAAATATCTTACTATGTAGTAGTTTTCAACAAAGGGAGACAAACCTTTTCAAATATTTTAAATAATTCCCTTGGTTACTTCAGCCTTCAGGCTAGTGTAGGTATGAGACAATAATTGAGATTGTTACTGTGGATGCTATAAATGATATCTGCTTGTGAGCAATGTGTATAAGGATTGAGAAGTTCTACCTTTATTTATGGTTCATGTGTTTGACATGATTTGATATTGACTTTTGATCATAGTACGATCTTGTATGAAATTTTGATCGTTCTGTGATTGGCTCCAATCTCACTATAGGGGTAAGAATACCACAGGGTTAAGCTTGTTCGACATGCCACTTTTTCCTCTTTTGTATGTTAGCTCTAGTCTCGGTGTGGGGGTAAGAATACCACAAGGTTAAGTTGGGAATCATACCACCTTTCCCCTCTTTATGAATCTTGAAGTAGGGCTAAGAATACCAGAAGGATGAGTTAAGCAAAAGTTCCCATTCTCCCCATAAGTTGCTAATAGCATATATTGATGTGTTATTTGTATATGGATATTATGATGCCTATGATTGGCGATTGATGACTATTGTGTTTATATGGAAATGATGAGATGAGTTGTTAAACGAATAATACATTCTTGATTTAAATGTTTAATGTTCAGCTTAAAGGATTGAAGTGTGAGACCTTGACCTTTATAGACTTGTAAAGGGAAGTATACGCGATATCCCTAATTAGGGGTAATTTCATCATTTCCTTACCGAATCTAGAAAAGTAAGATTTTAAACAATATTATGGCCTAAGTAGGCCTAAGGCATAAATGGATGATGAAATTAGGGGTAAAATGAAAAGGGAACAAAAATTTTGGTGATTTTCATGGTAGGGGCAAAATGGTCATTTTTCACCTCAGATTAAAATTTTAAGTTTTCATGAACCCGAGTATGTCTAGACCATTATGTATCTTGTCTCGGTGTCAAAGGAGTAAAAAGATTTCACAAAAGGTTGCATGAGAACAGGCTAACTAGTCAAGGGCATTTTCATAATTTTAAGGGAATGGATAAGTTTGGCCTATAAATATCCTTCTTCTAGCAGCTTCTTCTCCCATTTTCCAGCAGCTTGTCTTCTTCTTCCTTCTTCCTCCTCACATTTCTTTAAAACCTCCATGGAAGCTTGATATGGAGCTTGCATGATTTTCTCTCTCTAGCTTTAGTTTTCATACCTTTGAGCCCTTTTGACTAGAACCCTTGTATTCTTCCACTCTCTCTCCTTAAAACCCTTGATAAAATCTTATTTCCATACTTTCTCTCACTAGTTGGGCATTCTAGAGAGAGAAAGAGAGAATTACCCCATTTGTGTGGAAGCTATTGGAAGAGAATTTTACTATAAAGGAACCCTAGGGTGAGTGATGAACTAAGCTTGATTTTTAGCTATGAATAATGGCTAGTAATTTCGAATATGAGCTATTTTATTGTTGAGTACATTTATTCCTTTCATAGTGATTAAGATAGTGAACATAGATAGCCATTTAAAGTGACAATTGAAAGCTAGTCAAGAGACAGCTTTTAGGGTTTATAGTATGTGAATTAACATAATGGTGATATTAATGTGATGGTAGGTTCCAAGAAAGCCTCATCATTCCATTTGGACAATTAGGGGAATTAGAGTTAGCGAAAGGCTTAACAATATACCGGTGAGTGGACTTGCATTTCAAACTTGTTTTGGGGAATGTGAATGATTTTATCTAACTTGACTTTGAAAATGTGCCTTGGGAACAAGCCTTTGGTGAAGTGATTTTATATTGTGGAAATGTGCTATACAATGTGCTATGTGTTATCAAAATATGATAGTATGCATGATATGCATTGGGTGCTTCTTTGTATGTTGATGTGGACCCGGTTACGTGCGAGTAGGAGTGCACATAAGCCATTGCTGACCCAGCTATGTGCGAATGAGAGTGCACATAAGCCATTGTTGACCAGGCTATCTACGAGTGGGAGTGCACATAAGCCATTGCATATGAGATGATGATGATGGGAGGGTGTATATGATGATTGATATATATATATATATACATATATGGTATATGGTTGTAAATGCAAAAAATGTGAGTGTTTGAAAGGGTAGGCTGGTCGGAAACTCGCTGCAGCGAGAATCCATTTTCGCTGTAGCGAGGAAGGTACAGTAGCTTCTCGCTGCAGCGAAAAACCTTCTATTTTTCACCTCATTTTAATCAATTATTGCCTTATTTTCCACTTCTTTGCTACCATATTTGAGCATGGATTTCCAACATTAAGGAATAAGTGAATTAAGCTTAATATGAGGAGGTTTTGTGAGAAACCCTTGGCTAGTCAAGAAACCCTCGGTTAGTTGATAATTTAAATCAAGTGTCGCTGCAGCGAGAATGCCTTTCTGCTGCAGCGAGGACCCGTCATTTATTAACTTGATTCGTATGAATGCTATTAAAGCTTTCACTCTCCAAATCCTTTGTTAAGCATGGACTTCTTCCAATAAGTGATTTTTCTCATGTGGGGTTTACATGATGGGTTTAATAAGTTGAAAAACAAATTGCATTGTTTTGAAAAAGAATGCATCATGATTTCGTTAAACATTCCTTATGGTATGCTTGTTCCCTTTTTGTTCACTCACTGGGTTTATACTCACCGTTTTTCAACTTCATGTTTTTAGATCACAAAGCAGTCGGTAAGTAAGATGAGGTGTCATTGTAGACTTGTATTTAACTTTTGGTAGGTGTCTCGGCATTTAGTAGCTGTACATTCGTATGAGTCCCTCCGCTAGAAGTCGAGTATTCTTTTGTTGTGTATAGACAAACCTAATGTAAATTATTAAGATACATGTTGTAGATAATGTATATACACTTGTTTGGTACGCCAATATGAGGTGGCAATGTTTAATATTATTTTGATTCTAAGTTATGAAATATGACTTAGCAGTTTATGATGGAATGATGAACATGTCAGATTAATAGGCTTGCTTGGGCTTAGTGGACTACGTCCATTGGGCACATGCACCGGTCATGGCCCAAAATTTGGGTCGTGACATGAAGATTACCTTTCGTTATCTCTTTGCAAATATTTTGTAAGTTGACCTTGTATGTGGTTATTATATTATTTGATTCAATCAAAGTTATCAAATATCTTTATGACTATTAAAAGGATTTATATGATTATGTTGTTGCTTTGTAATTATGGTTTATTGCAAAATTCTTCCCCCTTGGCTTGTCCTTTTCCCCTTATTCACTCACGAAGTCTTTGTGACTGACATGTTATTTTTCCCTATTTTGTTTTAGATCAGTAGCTTGCTTGACTAGGCGACTTGTGGAGTAGTGGATCAACTTATTAGTGATAAGTGTGGTAGAGCCTTCGTTCTAGCCTCCTAGCGTCATACACTCCACAATGTGTCGAAACTAGTTCTTGAATTGTCATGTTGATAATGAACTTGATTATGTAAATAATGTTTATATACTCATAACTGTTTATGTTTCCACAGATTACGTTGCGCCCCAAATATGGGAGCATGTGAATGGTAAGCTTATTGTGGACAAACCACAGAGTATAGGCACGAGATGCGTGCCAAACCATAATTGTTATAACATTTGTGAATATTTATATGAAATGTGATAGAAACCCCACTTACGTTGAGAAGTTACGGAACGTGGTGGATTTGTTGGTTATTTGCATATCCTTAATTGTTAATGGGAATGTTGTGAATGCGATGGATGACTAGCCCATGCATTATTGATTAGGCTCGCTTGGGCCTAATGGGCTATACCCATGTAGGTCCATGCGTCAATCAAAATCCCTTCTGTAACGACCCCCTTCCTAATCATTACCGAGGTCCAAGACTTGCGAGAGAACCCGCCAAATCCCAAACAAGCCTTAGTTGAGATTCTTGTTAACTAATCAAACATTTTACTACATAAATGAATTGACTTGGATTTTATATAATATCCACTTGTGATGATTACTAAAAATTCTATCGACTTGTAATAATACTATCGTTTACTTAAACCAAATAAAAACTTGCAATTAAGATGTAGCAACTAGATAACAATATCCAATTCTAGTAAACTGCAAGATAAATTCAAACATCACACTTAGAATCCATTACACAACCTCAAGGGTTTTAGCAATACATTTTCGATAAACTAATAATTTTATAAGTCTAACTGTTTTACACAACACAACCCCTATGCAGCAGAGTGACTCGAAATGGAAGTCTAAGAGATGCCATTACCGATGTTGCAGCAAGTCAAATATGCTAAGGCAATGCACTTGAGCTGATCACTTATCTACAAAAAGGGGAAGATAAGGGGGTGAGTCTCATAGACTTAGTGATAATCGACTCTGTGAGTAGGTAGTAGGTGGGAAACAAGCCAAGGACAGAAAATTTGAATATTAAAAACATGAGAATCTATATAAACAATTTAAACTCAAATGGAACATTTGTGCCTTACATATAACCCAAGAATTTTGATGCAAAATAATCATTTCATTTAATGTATCAAAGCCAGTGCAAGTGAAAGTGTAACACCCGGTACCCTCATTTAGTCATTAATAAGACTCTATCGATAAGACGAAGGGTCACTTGATGTAAATTTAAGTGCCGAAGAGCGGTTACGGGCGAAAAGAATATTTTAAAATAAAATATTATTTTATAAATAAAATAATATTAAAATATTAATATTTTATTAATTATAGAAATTAGTCAGGAAAAAAGGTATATGACTAATTTAAGTGGGGGAGAAGAAGTCAGGAAGAATTCTGGAGAAAAACGACGGTAATTGTGCTCACGTGATTTTATTCAATCAAGCTAACGTGGGTAAGTAAATATTTAAATATTATGATGATATCGCGTTGAAATGTAACTTTGATATTTCGGTTGTATACGTGTAAAGGAGGAAAGATAGAAAGAAATTAGAATTTTTAAAGTTGTTGGAAGGACCAAATTTTAAAATATAAAAGTTGGAGGGTTATGTAGTAAATAAAATGAAGTTGAGGATTATGTGCACAATTTGTTAATTGAAGTTAAATAAAATAAATATATAATAATAATAATAAATAAATAAATAATAATAAAATAAAGAAAGAATGGGCAGTCGCCCATGTGTGGAATGAAAGTAAAAAAAAAATAATTTAAAACTAAGTTTTTGCTTTGTGAATGGATGGTAGGGGCTGGCCAAATGGAACAATAAAGGAAGAAGAAGAAAGGATGGTAAGGGCCGGCCAAATGAAACAATAAAAGAAGAAGAAGAAAGGACGGTAGGGGTTGGCCGAATGAAACAATAAAGGAAGAAGAGAAATAAAAAAAAAGGGGGGGGGGACATGAGAAGCAAGCTTGTCATGTCGGTTTTCCCCCCAAAATGCAGCCACATCATTTACAATTTTATTTGTTTTTTTGTTATTCCTTACCATTAGCTTTTTATAGAGACAAAATGGGAGAAAGAGCTTGGTTTTTATGTTGACAAAGGGATATAGAGAAGAGGCTTTGAGCTACCAATTTGGGTGAGCAAATGAGATTTTCTTGGGTGGTTGCAGCCGATTTTAAGGAGAGAATTTCTTTGGTGGTTGCAGCCAATCTTGAGGGGAGAAATAGAGAAGAAAGGAAGCCATTTACGGAGAAAAGAAGAATGGGAAAAAGGGGAGGTAGCTGCTACCGTTTAGACTGGGTAAAATGGGGGGAAGCTACTGCCGATCTAGAAGAGTAAAAAGGGGACTATTGGCTGCTAGTTTATGAAGGAGAAAGAAAAGGCTATTGGCTACTGGTTGGTGAATGAGAGTCTTGGTTTGGGTAGCTGGCATAAGGGGGAAGAAAAAAGAAAGATGGAGAAAAAAATGGCAGTTGGAGAGTTAGAAAGAAAGAGGTGAGCGACGACTAGAGAAAGAAAAAAAGGAGAAGAAAGAGAGAAAAAGAGAGGAAGGAAAAGAAAGAAAGAAAGGAAGAAAAAAAATGGTGAGCTAATACTATATTTTAAAGTTTATGGGTAGTTTAATACTGTGAATATTTTGGATGAAAATTATGCAATTTGGTTAAGGAAGTTTTAATTAAGCTGCTGCTCATACATGTGTGTGATTAAGTATATTGGGTTTAAATTATTGCTAGGAAAATTTGTCGTGGTGGCGTGCCGAACGAAGTAAGATGTGACCGGCAAATAGGAATAATTATATACACATACGAACCAATAGCAACGTAGTAATCCTGCTATTGTGAGGTGAGTAAGGGATGTCCATTTTAAAATTTTCGTAACTATATATATACATATGATTTATTTTAAATGCAAAAATTGTGGAAAGCATGTGTTGGTAGAATTTTTAGGAATTTTGTGATTGTTATGATGTTTGGACATATTTTGAATATATATATATATATATATATATGTATAAAATTATATACATAAAGTGTTTTAGAAACCCAGAAACAAGCCTTTCACACTATTTTGCATCAAAAATCTATGCCTTGCATTTTTGTGTGATATGCATAGTTAAATCCTTTAGCTAAATGATTTATATGTAAGCTTTCGAGAGCCGGTTTTAGTCTGATTTTTATAAAAGTATTTACACCATGACAATTAATTTGGAAACCAATTTATCGGGTTATCAAACTTTGATTTCAAACAACTTAAGGAAAAAGTGTCGAGAAACTTGATTTCGTTTTGAAAACCGTTTTTGACAAACCGAGAGCGTCGAGAGTAGGTTGGATGCCACATCGCTTAAGTGTGACCCTCGTGCACAAGTGAGCTCTAGCTAGAGAATTTTTGGGTCACCGACGGGCTGTTAGACATAGTTGGGGCCATGGTCTGTGATATACGTTGCAAGGCCACGGGTTGTACATGTGGCTAGGCCACAAGTGATATACACAGTTGTAACCACTTGATTCTCCGATGTCGACCAACATCGTTGAGATTGCCATGGCATGTGAGAATCCGGTGGAAGCTATGTTCCCAGATTATTAGTACGTCGAAGTGGGTCCACATGTTGATATTATACTTCCTACTCGAGGGCCTTGTGCATTTTTTGACGAGACTCTTTTGTTGGTGGAGAGTCAAGATTTCTCTACAACTCCCTTTGTTTTTAACAAAAGCTTTTAAATTCTTACTCTATGATTACGAGATGGTTTATATGGCTAATCAAGTTGATTTCATTACATGCCACGCGTTTTGGGAGCATGCATACCTTTATATTATTATTTATATTTTGACGGTAAGTCATATTTTCGATGATTTAACACTGAGTTGCTACACTTGTTTTCGACATTGTTTTGCCAAATTAAATATTACACTGTGATTTTACAGCATCATTTCTATAACGCATAAATGTAATATCCTATACTTTATTATGGTGGCTAATAAAGCTTATCGAATGCTAATTGAGGTTAATTGGAATGTTTAGAAGTGATGAAAGGTGAAAAGAGTATTTTAAGATAAAATATTTCGCCCGTGAGAAAATAATTATAATTTTTTTATTGAGAATGAATTAACGAGATAAAAAGTGATTCAAAAGTGAATCGAGGTATAACAAGGTGTTTTGGGTGCCAAGGAGACAGGTAGAAATTTTTACAATAAAATAATATTAAAATATTAATATTTTATTCAAGATCGTAATTTTCCATGAAAAGGGAGTATATGGTCTATCTAAGTGGGGGAGAAGACAAACGAGGAAATTTTAGAGAAAAATGACGTTAATGGGGCTCGCTTGCCTTTATTAAATAAAGATAGCGTGGGTAAATAAATATTTTAAATATTATGGGGACACCACATTGGAGTTAAAACTTTATATTTCATTTGTACATGTGTAAAAACAGATAATTGAAAGAAATTGGAATTAAAAGATTATGGGAGGATACAATTAAAAAGGGTGAAAACCTTAGAGGGTAAAATGGTAATTTTGCCATTAAAGTGGTCAAAGCTTCCAGAGGAAGCTTTGACTCTTCATCCTTATCCTTGGCTAATCCTTATCTCTTCAAGATGGCATTTTTTCTTCTCCATCTCCTTCCTCCCACGCCACTTCGATACTTCCACCCCATTTTTACTTGACTCTCATGCAATTGAAGAGAAAAATAGAGAGAATTAGCTAAGGAAAGGAAGGAGAGAAAGGTGGAAGGCTTGGGTAATAAGTGATTCAAAAGTAATTGAAGAAATATCAAGTGGGTCTCAAGATTCAAGAAACATAAGGTAAGGGTTTTTGTGTTTTAAGCTCATGGTTAGTTAAATCTTTGGAAAAATGATGTGTGAATCATTTTTTGGCAGCTATGGTGACCATGGGTGTGAGGAAATTATGAATTTTGTTGGGTGAAATCCAAGCTAAAACCAAGTGGTAAGCTTAATGCTACAATTTGAAGCTTATGATTGGTTTAATATTGTGAGAATGATTGTATGCATATGTAGTGTTATTGTGATGTCATGGGTATGGTTATGTCATGACCTAAATCTTGGGCCATGACCGGTGCATGGACTCTGTAATACCCTGCACCCTTGTTGGACACAAATAAGACCTTATTGATCAAACTAATGATCGTTTGATGCGAATTGGCGTGCTAAAGAGCGACAAAGGATGAAAGGAACGTTCAAGAATAAAATGCTTCGCACGTGCGAAACAATAATTAAATAATAATATTTTTCATTGGAGATTAATTAGTAAGCTAAAAGATGATTCGAAAATAAACCGAGATGTAATAATGCGTTTTGGGACCAAAGAAGGCAAGTGAAAATTTTTGAAATAAAATAATATTTTATTTAATAAAATAATATTAAAATATTAATATTTTATATGTTATCGAAATTAGTCATGAAAAATGAAATATGACTAATTTAAGTGGGGGAGAAGAAGTAAAGAAGAATTTTGAAGGAAAACGACGACAATTGTGACAACGTGATTTTATTAAATCGAGCTAACGCTGGTAAGTAAATATTTAAATATTATGGTGACACCGCGTTGAAATGCGATCTTGATATTTTTATTATACACGTGTAAGAAAGGGAAGATAGAAGAAAATTAGAATTTTTAAATGTGTCGGAATGATTAAATTTTAAGATACGAAAATTGGAAGATTAAGTAATAAATAAAATAAAGTTGAGGAATTACATGTAAATTGCATTATTTGGAGAGAATAAAATAAATAAATAATAAAATAATAAGGAAATAAATAGAATAGGAATGATGTGGTATGGATGGGAATGAAGAAAAGTCAAACCCAAGAATTCTAAATTCAATGGCCGGCCATACAAAAAAAATTTACATTACAAAGACACAAAGAAACAAAGAAAATAAAGAGAAAATGTCGAAATGATGGTGGGACCGGCCATGCGAAAGGAAAGAAAGGAGAAGTCGGCTATGAAGAGGAAAGAAAGGACCAAAAGGTTGAACAAAAGAATAAAGAAAATGAGAGGAAGTCAGTTGAGAGAGGAAGAAAGAAATGAAGAGAAAAAAGGAGAAAAAAACCGTGGGAGAGGAAGAGAAAAAGGAACAAAAATTTTGCTCTTTTTTTTGGCACAGTTTTGTTGCACTTTAAGGGAGGAAAAGAAAGCTTTTTGCTGCAATTTTTGGAGGAAGAAAAAGCTAAAATTTTTTAGGTAAGAAAGCTGATTTTTTTTAGGTTAATTGTTTGAATTTTTGAGGTTTTTATGGTTGATTTTGGTGCTGAAAATTCAAGGTTGTTGCTGCTGAAATTGTGTGAATTTGCAGCTGGAAATTTTGGAGGTTTTGCTGCCATTAAAGGGCAGCAAAGTGCTGCCAATTTGTGTAGAAAAATTGGAGCTATTTGTTGCCAATTTGTGCAGAAAAATTGGAGATGTTTGCTGCAGAAAAATTGGAGCTGTTTGTGCAAAAAAATTGGAGTTGTTTGCTGCAGAAAAATTGGAGCTATTTATGCAAAAAAATTGGAGCTGTTTGCTGCCAATTTGTGCAGAAAAATTGGACAGCATTGTGCTGCCAATTTGAGGGAGAAAAAGCAGTTTGGTGCTACCAAATTTTTTAGGAAAAGAAAGCTAAAAGTGCTGCCATCGGAGAAGGAAGAAAACGACCCAAGGAAGAGAGGAAACCACGGTGGTGAAGAGAGGAAGACATGGTGGTGAATGGAGTGACTGTGAAAGAGAGAAAAAAGAAAGAAAAAGAAAAGAAAAGAAAAGAAATAGAAAATAAAAATGGGCATGGCCCAAATAGAAAATAAAAATGGGCATGGCCCAAATAGAAAATAAAAATGGGCATGACCCAAATAGAAAATAAATGGGCATGACCTAATAGAAAATAAGTGGGCATGGCCCAACAGAAAATAAAAATAAATAGGTTTGGCCCAAATAGGGAAAATGGAGAAGCCCATGGAGAAGGCCCAATGGTAAGTTAATTTTATATTTTAAGATTTATGGGTAGTTTAATATTGTGCATATTTTGGATGAAAAATATGCAAGTTGCTTAAGAAATTTTTAATTAAGTTGCTACCTATATAAATGTGTGATTAAGTATACTAAGTTTAAATTGTTACTAGGAAAGTTATCGTGGAGGCGTGCCGAACAAAGTATATGACCGACAAATAGGAATAATTATACGCGTACGAATCAATAGTGAAGTAATATCCCACTATTATGAGGTGAGTAGAGGGTGTCAATTTTAAAGAATTCCATATATATATACATGTACGTATATTTTACGTGAAGTGCAAAATTTATGGAAAGCATGCGTTGATAGAATTTTAAGGAATTGTGGGTGTAAGTTATTTTTAGAAATCATTTGAAATATATATATATATATATATTAGACGTAAAGTGTTTTAAACCGGGAAACAAGCTTTTCGAAAAGATTTATATCAAAGGAAATTGTGCCTTATTGTTTGTGTAGTGTGCATTCATGAAATTTATTACATATTCACCATGCTATTTTGATACAAAATATCATGCAAATATTTACAATGAACATTTTACGAAAAGAGAGTTTTAACGTGATGTGGGGACCGATATTTTGAGAAAGATTTAAAATATCCCCTTGAAGATCAAATTTGAATTCTTTTAAAAGGTGATTTCATTTTAACTAAGAAATTCAAGAGTAATTGGAGATTGCTACTTGTTGTGTTATAAATTGTATTTTGAATCGAATGGCTTGTGACAATATTTGCATGAATGGTTGAATTGGTATTTGTGTTGAAATATATGAACTGCGTATTTAGCCTTAACAGGCTGGATTATGAAATAATTGCCATGTCATGCTATTGCAAATTTTATTGTATGGTGGGTTTAGTTTGCTGTAGTGGGCGAATTCTGTGGACCAGCCTATTAGAGGTGCACGAAATCCGGTTATATATGTACCTTGGTCGGAGAGGCTCGTAGGGTATCTCCTGAGGTATGGTTAGAGTTCACGTCATTCCGAACTACCTCGTGATGATGAACTCCAATAACGCCAAGGAATGGCTGTGTTTTCAAAATAAAAACATGATTTATGTGTACATTACTTTTTAACAGCCTTGACGGATTCAGTTGGGATAGCCCCAGGCCAAGGTATCCCTGACAACCGAGTATGAGAATAATTTTGGCACAAGCCAAGTTTTTAAGAAAGTCATAAGCCATATTGTTTATTTTTGACAAAAATGTAATGGTTTTATATGAGTTGAAATAAGTTTTAATATTATGAATTATACTTCTTTGCATGGTGAAAATAGAATTAAACGATTTTTCTCAGCTTCCCTATTTGTTTATCTATGAAATGAATTAGTAATTCCTCGCATATAGAGCGAGTTATGATTTGTGCATGATTTTAAATATTATTTGGTTTTGCGGGAGCTTGCTAAACTTTATTGATTTGATTCGAAAATGATTATTAATATATTTTGATGTGAAAAAATTTATTATCTCAATTATTTATACTGTATAAGAAATTCTCGATTTTTATATAAGGCACAAACTCTCATTTGAAACGAATTGCTTTTATAATCTTGCATTTTTATATTCAACTGATCTGCCATTTGCTTGTTTCCCATCTATGCCCTACTCGCTGAGTCGATAATTATCACTGAGTCGATGAGACTCACACCCCTTTTATTTCCCCTTTTGCAGATAGGGATCAACCTAGCATGTAGTCAGTGACGCATTCAGTCCACTATGAATAGGTAAAGGCATCTCCTAGCATTTTATTCCGAGTCACTCCGCTGTTAGAGGTCAAGTCGTAGCATTTTATTTATTAAGTTGTAAACGAATTCTAAATTTTTATATAAGCATTAATTTGGAGATTATAGATTTTAATGCATATACTTACGAATAAAAGGAAAAAATTTGTATTGATTTTTATATTTATGGTTCAAGTTAGTATATGAAAGTATCAATATTATATGGTGATTGAATGCAGTGGATTAACGAGCAAATTCTAGATAGGCTTGTTCGAGACTTGGCGGGTCTTTTCCGGAAGTCTTAGGCGCCGGCAGCGACCGGGGAGAAATCGTTGCAGACTCAATGGACATAGCCCACTAAGCCTAAGCAAGCCTATCTATGTGACTCCATTCATCGATTTCATCATTCGTTCTTACAACTGTATTTCGTATTTCTTATCAACAAGTATTTCAATACTTTTCTATTGAAATCATATATTCACATTTATATGATTCAAAATAATGTCATTCGTGCCATCTCATAGTGGCAACATTAATCAACATAAACGTCTATTGCTTAAGATATATATGTCTTAACAATTTACATCAGGGTACGTATGTTCCATGAAAAGGACTCTAGACTTCCAACGGAGAGACCATAGTGAAGGTGCAACTAGTGAATGCCATTGATACCTACCAAAAGATGTATGAATGTGGACACCTCAATCTATGTCCCAACTACCTCTTGATCTGAAAACATGAATTTGAAAAAGGTGAGTATAAACTCAGTGAGTGAACATAAGAAGGGAACAAGCAATCGATAAGGAGAACTTGGAGATCATGATGCATTTGTTTCAAAAATAATGCAATTGATTTAATTTCTTACTAAAAACCACTCATTTCAAACTTTGATTAATAACCTCATAGTGTTACAAAAACCCATGATCAATCCATGAAGTTAAATGGGTGAAAAATATGTCAAAATCAAGCAAGGTAGCAAGCATGACAGCAAGTTTCTCACAGCAGCGAGAAACAGTCTTAGTTTGCATATGTTTTGGTTTTTCAATCATATCTCCCACTACAGAAGTCCAATTGACATGATTTTTAGACCATTAGAAAGATAAGAGGCTGGGATACAACTTTAATGTTTACTACTTTGCCCAGCTCTTATTGGAAGGTGGTGAAAATTTTTTCAAAGTGAAAGTACTACACCAAAACCTGAGAGTTTCTACTTTAGTAAATTTCTCGCTATAGCGAGAACCAGGCCAGTGTGACCCCCCTTACCCGAGAGTTTCTTGCAGCAGGGAAAATGAATCCCGCTGCAGCAAGAAACAGAGCAATTTGGTTAAAAGGGGTCTTTTTATATCAAAAACCATTTTCTTGTTGAATGAAAAGCAATTTAGGAGCAATTAACAATGCCAACATGCAACAAAATCACAAATATTTCCATAACTTTCTATAACACACACACACACACACACACACACACGCACACACACATATATATATATATATGTACATACATCATCATGCATACCATCCCGCCACACTCAGCTCAATGCAATATCATCATCATGTGTTCACTCCCTACTCACACACTTCAACATCATCATGTCTGCACTCCTTACTCGTACACTCTAACATCATCATGTGTGCACTCCCTACTCGCACACTTCAACATCATCACGCAACATTATTCATCAATGTACAACATATATTCATATATATACATACCAACATAATATAGGAGCACATGGATTCATCCTTTTACACATTTCACATTTTCACAACATCAAAACATTTTATCAAGGGTGTCACGACCCGAAACCTCCCTCGGGCCCATGACAACCGCCGTGACGTCCCGATTGACACTCATTATCCGGAATGCCAACCGAAACCTCGCAAGGCTTACATATCAGTTTCTTTCCTTTCTTGTGAGCAATCGTTGTTAAACATTCCATTTAAAACAATTACAGGTCGTTTTCGGCTCAAATAAATCCAAAGAAATTTTTTTTAAAGAATTTATAGACAAATATCACTATTCAAAATATTGATTAAAATATAACATTTTTATATAAAACAATATTTATAGAAACACGTGTAAGAAATCTTTTGTAATGTGTAAGTAAAATAAATTCATACATACAAAAATTTACTAAGTTATAATGTACAATAATGGTTACAATGACAAGTGGCCCAAAATACACCCAGTGTTGGTGCTAGAAACCTACTGTCTGTGTGGTAGAGATGTCAACTGGAATCCTCGACAAAATAGGGTATCTACAAGCTACCACAGACCTGAAATGTTTGGAAAGGAGGTGGGTGAGATTTTGCAATCCCAATGAGTAAACAGACATTATCATAAATATCTAAAGGCGAGTAAAATGGAGGCAAGTTTAAACAACAAATTACGAACCATTTCATAATGTTTTCAATTTATTTCTTAAGCCATAAAATATTTGTAATTTACCAAAACAGTTGTTAAGGCTTATGTCTTTTATTAAAAACAAGGCTCAAGCCAAAACTAATCCTAGGGGATACCTTGGCCGAGGCATCTAACCGAGTCCGCCAAGGTTGTTATAACATTACATGTGAAACACATTTTTATTTTTAAAACAAGCCATTCCTTGGAGTTGGTCGAGTTACACATTCACGTGGGGGTTCAACGTGAAGTGAGCTCTAATACTACCCTAGGAGTTACCCTCCTCACCTCTACAACCGGACTACCTATATAACCGGGTTTATCGTTCCCTTCTAATAGGCAGTCCACGAAAACCCGTCACTGTAGTGACTAACCCACCAAGTTTAATAAAATTTCGATAGTATAACGTGGCTTTTATTTATTTATCCAACCTGCATAGTAAAAACAGCTTACATAAATTTCCCAATACACTTACAAAATATAGCCACATATACTTATATCTCATAAGCCATTCATAGGAAAATATATAATTTTCAAGACAGTTAACAGCCTCCAATTACTCAATTTCATAATCAACACAATATATATTTTTTTTGTCACATTTATATCTAAAACATCAAAAATCTTGTTTTAATCTCATTTTCGTTTCATAAAATACATAAAGAGCATTTTTAAAATAACTCTAGATAATTCACAATAATAATAGGTTTACTCACCGTTTGTACAAACTAATTGCTTTTTAGGTGCCCCGATAACTACTCGTCGGGTACGATTTCCTTGCCTTTACTAGAAGGCTCTCCTCCTAGACACATTGCAAAAATATACTCAATTCATCACATTAATGCTAAATCACAATATATTTGACTTAAATCCTATACTAATGCATGGTATGAAATGCAATAGCCAAAAATGGCTTAAACGTTGTATTAATCTATTTTTAGCACTTTACCCGATAAATTGCTAACGCGCTCTATTTTAGCTCTAAATCATCCCATTCTCTCTCCAACATTTCTAACCATTAAATATCAGCCAATAACCTTCTAAAATCACCAAAATCAGTTCACTTTCCTCCAAAAATTCGGCTAAAAATGGGACATTAACTCGGTAAATTTTCTACTTTGTTTTTCTATCACATTTAACCATTTTTCATCATTTTCTCTTCATTTCTCTTAGAATAAAAATCAGATCATCATCATTGTACCTCATTGCAAATTCAGCCAAGGGTGGGTATTGTGAAAATTTAATGCTTTGTTGCCCAATTTAATTTCTAAACACATTTAACTAACTAAAACTACCAATTTAACTAAAAATCAAAACCTAAAAATTTCAAAATCTCTCCCCTAAAATTTCATCCAGTCCTTGATGTCACTTTTAGATCTCTCTCCTCAAGCATGCTAAATGGAAACAAAGGCATAAGAAAGGTAGAAATCAAGCTAAAGTCGAAAAATCTTATCGTTAGACGCGTAAACGGGCGAAAAATGTGACTTCCCCTTTGAATTTTCTTGTTTCTCTTTGGTTTTTCTTTTTTTCTTCCTTTCCTCTCTATTATCTCTCTTGTTCTCCCTTATGGCCGGCCAGCACTTAAAATAGGGTTTAAATGAGCTAACTTTTCATTAAAATAAGATTATATGACTAAAAATGCCACGTGTCACTTTCCCACTGGCCCATTTTTAAAATTTCATCCATTTGTTTTCAAATTTTCACTATACACTTGTCCCACATATCCATAGCTTAGATAAAATTCTCAGACTTATCCAAAGTCTCGGTGGAGTAATTTTT